>NC_136911.1:22501050-22561050 GCF_949606895.1 Notothenia rossii | reverse complement strand
GAGTAAAGAAGTTTAGTCAGTACTTCTACTTTCACCAGAGTATTTTGAAACACGAGTATCTGTACTTCTACTTGAGTAGAGGATGTGTGTACTTTTGCCATCTCTGATTCTTACATTTCTAACCTCTGATCATGACCTTGTTCTGATATAATTTGTTATTGTAATACCCAGTAGGAGTCACTCACCATTGGGCACGTTGCTGTCCTTGGCTAGGTAACTGAAGATGTCTGAGATCACCTGAGAGATGAGGGCCAACACGATGCTCCCGGTGTGTGTCACTGCATGTTCAATATTCCTCACAGAGACGGGAGACATCTTGAACCTCCGCTCAGAGACGACAAGTCAAACTGTGAAGCACAATATTTGTCACCTTAATCTAATATAGTGGACTTTGGATTGCTGCATGTACTTTCTTATTTTATAGCAGGTTATCTGTTTGATTACACTTAACATTGCCCTGTAATTGACCTGTGCGTGTCTGTCTGTCTGTCTGTCTGTCTGTCTGTCTGTCTGTCTGTCTGTCTGTCTGTGTGTGTGTGTGTGTGTGTGTGTGTGTGTATGCATGCAGGGTTGAGAGGGTTACTTATCGAGACCCTATTCTACTTTTTGGGGTTATCCCTTTCCCATAGAGTGTTATATAGGTTTTAGTGCATGTAAATGGTCTGCAAGGGCTAAAATCAGAGGTCCCAGAGGAATGGCATAATAAGGCTCCTTTAAAATTCAGATCAGTTTTGATCTTTATGCACAAAATATGATTAAATAACTATTTTTTCAACAATCTTAATAACCCACCATTTGTCCAAAGTAGTATAATTCGGATTTCCTTCAAAAACCCTTAAAATAAATATAGAGAAACTTCCTTTTTACGTCCATTTATTTGTAAAAAAAAAAAGCTGTACAGTCATTGTTAACAGAAGGCGTTTAAGGAACACATTTTTCGCAGTATTATTAACACATGAATCACAGTATTTATAGTTCAGATAGGGAGGCGTGTGGCACAGTGGATTAGTGCACTGATCTTCGAATCAAAGGAAAGCAAGTTCGAGTCCCACTGCTGTCAGCATGTCGTTGTGTCCCTGAGACACTTCACCCCAAATTGCTCCTGTGGGGATTGTCCACAGCACTGAGTATGTTAGTTGCTTTGGATAAAAGAGTCTAACATGTCATGTATTCAGCGAAAGAGTTTTCTTTGCTTCAATGCGATTTCCACAGGTGACTGGCTGGGTCCACTGTACAGCGGCCGTTTGTAATGCTTCCATACGACCAGAGTGATGCGGGCCACCAACATAATGCAGGAAATAGCGAGGATCACAGCTGTTAGAGGGGAAAGAGGAGATTAGGTATCAGAAATTGTGTGTTGTTTAAACTTCTCGCTGTGTTAAAGGTCCCATGTCACGGCCATTCCTAGTGATCATAGTTCCATTGTTGAGGTCTACTAGAATATATTTATATTGTTCAATGTTCCAAACTCACATTGGTTTCTCATCCAGCATCTCTTCACTCTCTGTCCTACACAGCTTGTTGGATCTCCTGCCCCCGCCCCCCAACCCCTCCCCCTCCCTGTGAGCCCATGGTGTGCTCTGATTGGTCGGGACGTTGCGAGGCTCGCTGCTCAGTGAGCTGGCTTACTGGTGTGGTTTGCGGGTCGGCGATACAGAGACAGCACGAAACTCACCTTGCACACACACACACACACACACACACACACACACACACACACACACACACACACACACACACACACACACTCACAGCCGAAGTAAAAACAATAAGTGTAGCTTGATATTGAGTAAGAAAAAGGTTTCTAACGCTGAGAGAATGGGTCTGCGGAGAGCATTTCTCCACCATCCCAACTCGTCTATTACCAACCAGGGAGCTCTATGCAAGTCAATGGGACTCCCTGCTAGTTGAAAATGTACGCTAAAGGCCCTGGTGTGTGAGGAGCTCTGCGGATTGGTCCATTTTGGTTCCGGGAACCGCATGACATCATGAAGTTCCGGAAGAAACAAATTGAAAGAGAAATGTCCATCGAGGCGTTCTGGGGCAGCATAGACAGGTCTTCTCTGTGTTAGAGTTTTACTCCCTACAGGGTGTACTTTGAGGGTTTGTGACTCTGTAGACCGTTTACATGCAGACAAACCTTCATAACACACAAGGGGACGGGTGATAACCAGAAAAGCATGACATGGGACCTTTAAAGGCCACTTGTTATACAAAATCCAGTTCTTCATGTCTTTTCTACATAAACATGTGTCCCCTCCAGAGGTCGCGTTAACCGAATATTTTCCGTCTATGACGGATTTTTTTTAACAATGACGGAAAAATCTGAAAGCCGTCCGTCATTTTGACAGATTAGAACAAACTCAGAACAGCGCCAACGTTTCCGGTATTATGCCGTGTTATGCATGCCCGCCCAAAAGGAAATTATAGAGTTTCCAAACCTAACTTTGCCGAACAGATCAACAAAAGTATTTGCTTTACGCTGTGCGCATGCATAACACGGCGCTAACAGATCACGAGCGAGCGTCCACTCCCCCGTTGACAGTTCACGAGCGTGCTCTCTCCGCCCCCCAGCCCCCCGGCAGAGTTGTGTACAGGCGGCCGACGGTTAATAATGGATTTTGACGGAAATGTTGCGATCCTGTCCTTCAAAATGACATGCAGCGACAAAGTCTAGCGCAACCTCTGGTCCCCTCTGTGGAAAGAGACTCTGAAAGTTTCAGGAACAAAGATTCTCTCTCTTTTTGATCCATTTCTATAAAAACCTGTCTGAAAATGAGCTGATCAGATTTTGGCCACTCAATGATGTCATAACGATGTGTTGTCTTGTGTAACCATTAGCCAATCACCAACCAAGGTAACCCCCCCCCCCCCCCCCCCTTATCACCTGAATCTCCTCCTAGAGCTCCATTGAGTTCTTTTTAACCAAATCTCTCTCAGAGGGGCGTGGGGAGGGGCTCCTTGTTTTCATCTAAAGCAGTGTTTCTCAAAGTGTGTATATCTGAGACCTGTAATATATTGATGGGAAACAGTATAATAGGGGACCTTTAACTGTCAAACAGTACCGTCAAAGATGTAAATGTCACTTTGAGTAGTGGCAGAGTTTTCCAGAGTGCCTGTCAGCCACAGGATCACCACGGGGTAGATGGTGACGATATATCGCACATGCTCGTCAACGTAGAAGTTCTCTAACAGGAACCTGGGAGTCACAGACAGCGGGGGGAAGTAGTAGAGTACAAATACTTTGTTACTGTACTTAAGTACATTTTTAAATACACTTTACTCCACTACTTATTGTTCTAACGACTTTTACTTCTTACATTTCGAACACAAATACCTGTACTTTCTACTTTTCACATTTTGAACTCAAATACCTGTACTTTCTACTTCTTACATGTTGAACTCAAATACCTGTACTTTCTACTTCTTACATGTTGAACTCAAATACCTGTACTTTCTACTTCTTACATGTTGAACTCAAATACCTGTACTTTCTACTTCTTACATGTTGAACACAAATACCTGTACTTTCTACTTCTTACATGTTGAACACAAATACCTGTACTTTCTACTTCTTACATGTTGAACTCAAATACCTGTACTTTCTACTTCTTACATGTTGAACACAAATACCTGTACTTTCTACTTCTCACATGTTGAACACAAATACCTGTACTTTCTACTTCTTACATGTTGAACACAAATACCTGTACTTTCTACTTCTCACATGTTGAACACAAATACCTGTACTTTCTACTTCTTACATGTTGAACACAAATACCTGTACTTTCTACTTCTTACATGTTGAACTCAAATACCTGTACTTTCTACTTCTCTCATTTTCCAAACAGGCTGGCTCCTTTAGTCTGAATGTGTGTTTGGTGGCGTGATCATTATTATTTAGAGTCATTGCGTGCCTATTGATTTGAACACGATCCGTGTATCCATTATTTCCTGGTCTTCTCTAAAGAAGAGGGACCAATGAAAACGTTGTCATGTTGCCGTTGTTCAGCATGGAAACATTCATTAGCTAACAATGACATTATTGTTCTATTAATATAAAGGGAGGTCAGGTACTCTTTAAAACAGCTGTTAGTTATGGGTACTTTTTACTGAACTACATTTCAAAGTTCTTTACTTTGACTTGAGTAAAGAAGTTTAGTCAGTACTTCTACTTTCACCAGAGTATTTTTAAACATGAGTATCTGTACTTCTACTTGAGTAAAGGATGTGTGTACTTTTACCATCTCTGGCCACAGACAGAAAGCAGCAGGGGGTCAGACTCACCAGACCAACAGCTCCATCAGAAGCAGCAGCTGCGCCAGCATTGCACATTCACATTTAGACTTTTCTGTCTGATGCTGCAGGAACATCGTCAGGTTCAGCAGAGTGGAGACAGTCCCCCATGTAGCATATACTGCCACACCATTCTGTATCTGAATCAAGGAGAGAATTATATCAGTATGTAGTGTCTCTACTTTAAATAGTTCTCTCCTGCTGATGTTCAGGTGTATATCAGTATTTAGTGTCTCTACTTTAAAGAGTCCTCTCCTGCTGATGTTCAGGTGTATATCAGTATGTAGTGTCTCTACTTTAAAGAGTCCTCTCCTGCAGATGTTCAGGTGTATATCAGTATGTAGTGTCTCTACTTTAAAGAGTCCTCTCCTGCTGATCTTCAGGTGTATATCAGTATGTAGTGTCTCTACTTTAAAGAGTACTCTGCTGCTGATGTTCAGGTGTATATCAGTATGTAGTGTCTCTACTTTAAAGAGTCCTCTCCTGCAGATGTTCAGGTGTATATCAGTATGTAGTGTCTCTACTTTAAAGAGTCCTCTCCTGCTGATGTTCAGGTGTATATCAGTATGTAGTGTCTCTACTTTAAAGAGTCCTCTCCTGCAGATGTTCAGGTGTATATCAGTATGTAGTGTCTCTACTTTAAAGAGTCCTCTCCTGCTGATGTTCAGGTGTATATCAGTATGTAATGTCTCTACTTTAAAGAGTCCTCTCCTGCAGATGTTCAGGTGTATATCAGTATGTAGTGTCTCTACTTTAAAGAGTCCTCTCCTGCTGATGTTCAGGTGTATATCAGTATGTAATGTCTCTACTTTAAAGAGTCCTCTCCTGCTGATGTTCAGGTGTATATCAGTATCTAGTGTCTCTACTTTAAAGAGTCCTCTGCTGATGATGTTCAGGTGTATATCAGTATGTAGTGTCTCTACTTTAAAGAGTCCTCTCCTGCTGATGTTCAGGTGTATATCAGTATGTAGTGTCTCTACTTTAAAGAGTCACTCATGTACAATGTGTTGGAGTGCTAGCCAGTGGTGCATAAACTAATCCTAAAGCCCAGAAATAACTTTCACCACTTCCTGTTCGCTCTTCTCAATCTTTAAACTTGGAGGTTTTAGCATTTTCAGACCTTTACATGCACACACTACATGTCAATATAAATATCCTCCAAATCCTGAAGTCTTTGCGAGATACTCTGACTGCTTTAAGTGCTGCACAGGATGCTGCTGGTGTGTCACATGACCTTATCTGTGTTCTTTAATGTGAAGAGCAAAGCAGAGGAAGGGCTGGAAACCAATCTGGAGGTTTTTGCTGCAGCTTCCTCTAAACCTCCTAATCTCAGTCGGTCACCTTGTGCACGGCTTTACTCTGGACGTGTCGGAGAGAATTCACTCTTTAGATATGGGTGGTGGAGGAGCAGCTTCTTTAACCTCACAGTGAGTCAGCAGTAAGGGAGACTTAACAAATGCAAGGCTACCAACTAACTGGTAACATGTCACTTTAAAGAAAGTAGTTTGACCATTTCAGAAACCTTTTTTTACTCAGAGAGTTGGTTGAGAGAATTGTCACCACTCTCATGTCTGCATATGAAGCAACAGCCAGTGCTATGTTAGCTAAGATAGCACAATTAACCTACTAGCACCTCTAAAGCTAACTTTACTCAATGTTTTATATGCAAGTATGTCTCTTGGCCAATTTCCCAGAGTCCTTTTGTGATTGTGAGGTTGCCAGGCAAACAGAAAGGAAGCACCAACACGAGAAATAGTCCTGCAATTATTGTGTCTTTGTTTATATTTTAAAACCAATTAAACAAAGGTGATAGCAGGTGTTCATTGGTGGGGTTTCAGGAGATTTGGGTGGATTTTGGTTGTTGTTACCATTGGATACAAACAACTGTTTACCCCTGGTCTTTATGTTAAGCTAAGCTAATTAGCTGCAGCTGTACCTTTATTTAATGTCAAAGTCATTCCTAATCCACATAAGAAAAGCATGTGGTGCTCTTTGCAACACAAGGGGGATTAAAACACAGTTAATGTTTAAGTATAGCAAAGGTTAAATGGTATTCTGATGAAAGCCAGTGCTAAAACATGTCCTTAATTAACCTTAACTACACTCTAATTGCAGCGTCTATAAACCGAACACTTCCGATCTTTTTTAACATGTTATTCCCTTTGGAGCCGTGCTGTTATGCAACAAAAATAACAAATGTCAAAGTCCGAACATCAGGAATGTTCTGTTCCTATAACAATCGTTACCAGTATCCTGATGAGCCAGAGGTCTGTGTTGTGATATTTGTTCAGCCAGGCTCCGTAGACCTTCAGTCCATAGCAGGAGAAAAACAGGATCAGGTAGTGGCTGAGCGTCATTAATATGGAGGTTATCAGCACCGGCAATAATAACCTACAGACAAGCAGATGTTAAAACGGCACAAGAGCATAAAAATACATAATGTTTATTAGAAATAGAGGACCTGAACTCACACACTCACTCTCTGTCAAGCAGAAACAACCACGTAATGTTCAGGCAGTTATTGATGATGAGAGAGACGTGAAATCCATAAGGCAGCACTGCAGGTGTGGTGTACAGCCAATCATACGCCGTCCTGCGGGGAAGCAAGGGTGATATTGGATACAACACACGAACAAAATGCGCCTGTCCGGAAATAATCTTTCATAAGTCAGAGCAACTGTTATACTTCCTGGGCTTTCCCCTCTCCTGCAGTGAGTCATGCATGTAAATTGTCTGCAGACGCTAAAATCCCTGTGTTCTCCTCCATTGGACTCCTTTGTTTACTTCTGGAACATACTGACATCACAATGGAACACTTGCGCTCCTATTGGCTAGCGCTCCAACACATTGTATTTCATAGGTTAAGGGGCGGGACATCTCTAAGCGGTTGACCAATCACAATAGAGCTCTTGTTTTGGTTAGGAACGTCCAAATATGGAGTTAATTTCAGGATGAAGTGATTTCAAATCAATGTTGCCTTTACACATTTTTGCAATTAAGACATTTTTATTTCATCTCTCTTCAATTAGATATTATATTCGTCATTTTGATGTTTTTTATGCTTTACTGTGTTTTTTTTAATGTTAGTTTTGATATGTTTCTTCCTGTTATTAGATGTATTTTACATTTCTGAAATCCGTGTTGTTTTGTAGTTTCAATCTTTGTAAAAACAAAAGGTTGTTTTTCGTGATATCGGCACTTTTTTAACAACTCCATAAAATGAAATCGTTAACAGAACAAATCAGATTTCCGGTACACATCGAGCAGCGACAGTAGTTATTAAACATTTCAATTTCTTGTAGATGATGTGTGAAAACACGACAGATTGCACTACCTTCTGCAGAGTCCCACTAAGAAGTATATGTACATGGCAAACACCCAAACATATATGAAGTCCCACACAAACAGAGCCCAATGAGCAGGAGTTATGGGGGTCGTATACTTCACTGTCACATCCTCTGTTGACTGCTTGAAAACACCTGTGTTGAAATAGGCACAGTTTATTATTTAAAACCATCATATTGAGCACAAAACAACTGATTTAGAGTATCTGATATCACTCACCTGATTTTGCCCCGAATCCAGATAGAGAGTTAAACATAATTGAGACTAAAAAGGAGAAAAATCCAGCGAACATGAGCACAACGCGGGCCAAGCTGTGGTTCACCATGGTGATGGTCGCAGCTCAAAGTACACACAGGGTGTTTACAACAACTTTTACACCAAAGTACTCGTTTCTAGACATGTGAAAATCCACAGTTAGATCGATCCGCTTCAATAGTAAATCCAGGAGTCTGAAAAAAGGGACTGAAAGGACTTATCATTATGATGTGCAATTATATGCTATAAATGATGTCATCCCTTTTTATTGTCCAGCACTCATATTCTGTTATCTCTCCCGGTCATAAACAACCTGCTGGTTATAGGGTAAAGAGTAAAAAGGGCAGTGGGAAGAGCATCATGACATAATTAAAACTAAATACATGTTTTTAAATCAGCAGGATGACCTGGATTGTCGCAAGTAAGCAAATATAGGGATGTCATTCTGTAAATAATAATAATAATAATGTAAAAGTGGCATTTATTGAGTGTAAAGTCGTTCAGAGAGAACACAAATCTATTTTACGTACCATTTATGTCAGGGGGGTCAAACTCCATTTCATCTCGGGCCACATTAACATTATGGTTGCACTCAAAGGGCCGGTTGTAACTTTAAGACTATATAAAAATACATATATAAATATTCAATATATATAAAATAACGTATTATATTACATTATTGCCTCTGCATTGGATTACTTTCGGATAAGGTAATAACTTCATAATTAACTACGTCTGAAAGCAGAAGTCTAGGGCAAATAATTGCAAGTCTTTTCAGTGAGAAGGTCACAAAATGATTTAAAAAGAAAAGCCAAATTCTGGGAAAAAAAGGAAGTGACATTTTGAAAAAAAGGCAAGTTGTGAGAAAAATGTAAAATTTGAGATGCATTGTGGGACATGTAGTTTATGGGCAACGTGCTTCTGTAAATCGGCATGTAACCGTATAATAAACATATTATATTCTTTGCAAGCTCTTGTGGGCCACAGTAAATGAAGTCACGGGCCGGATTTGGCCCCCGGGCCTTGAGTTTGACACCCCTGATTTATGTATTTAATATCAATGCTTTTTAAGGAGTTACAACCTCAGTTTACCTGGAAATACAATTCAGTTATTTTTTGTATTTATTTTTATTTTATTTCTAATTGAACTTAAAGAAAAATCACTCACACAAAAATTAAATTATGCAAAAATAGAAATTGAGCCACAAAAAAAGTATGTTTCCTCTTACATATGAATGCATTGCTATAGTATTTCCAGCATTTAAAGGCACTATATTGTCAATAATATAACTTATTGCCCACAGGTGAAACTGTAAATTAACTGCAGGTGTGTGTGTGTGTGTGTGTGTGTGTGTGTGTGTGTGTGTGTGTGTGTGTGTGTGTGTGTGTGTGTGTGTGTGTGTGTGTGTGTGTGTGTGTGTGTGTGTGTGTGTGTGTGTGCACCTGCAGGTGTGTGTGCAGCTTTCCTCCACACAGGGGCGCTGTTGCCTGAGTCTCATGAGACAGTATGGTCAATGTATTTTTTATTTACCTGTCAGTGAGTTCTACATGTCCTCTTGATAATTAAACATTTAAGTATAACTACGTTTCTCTACACTCCGGTTTCACTACTTTCTACTTAAGTTAAAGAGCTTTTTGATGCACAGTCTCATGCATTTAAACAATTGAAACCAACTTGAATCACTCATCCTGTGTCCCCTGTCCATATGAGACAGTTATTCTGTGTTTGTGGACACGGCAGCTAAAGTTCAACCTCTCTAAAGGGGGCACTCGACCCAGGAACCCCCCCCCCCCCCCCCGCTGGTTTCCTCACCCGGCACACCAGATGCTGCCACGTGGTCTACCTAAGGCTCTGCAATAATTAATGCACAGCTCGGATTAAAGGGTTTTATGGAGTCTTACTGTACACTCAAATATGCAGTCATATGTGGAAGTGTGGATGCAGATTGAGTCATAACACATGTGGGAGAAACAGCTGTTATGAAGTCTACAGCCTCTCTTCAGTGTGCGCGGCTACATTTACCAAAAGATCACTTAACATGCCGTTGACTTTTAAAATATTCAGCTTTATTTCCGATGTGTTTCCCACATTGTGGCTGCATGGTTCTTTTAAGCCCATTGACTGATTGCTGTGACCCGTAATGCTGGCAGAGGACAAGGCCCAATTTGTCGGCTGTTCGTCATCTAATAACCGAAATCATATCCAATTACACGCCCGCCATCTTTGATCACGTACACCATGAGAGATATGTGCACGAGGGGTATTATAGAGGATCACTGTCACTTTGGTAGCACATTATGACTCACTCTATGACTCATGTAGGGCTTGGCAGCAGTAAATTCACACAACGATAATGTCCAAACTCGGGTAAATATTGAGATTTTGTCCACATTTTATTGCCAGCAAGAAAAGCAATTACCTTGAACTGACGGGGGTAAACAGAAAACAGTTTGGAGATCTTGAGCGGAGGGAAGAAAAGATGATACATTGAGAAGATGTTAAAATAGTCATGCATGCCAGCAGCTTCCCTGGCATCGCTTCTGTGCAGCCGAGATTGGACAATTGGGAATGAAGCGTTTGGTAATTAGGGAGCATGACTAACAAGCTGTGTGCATTCAGAGTGTTTTATCTCCCCGAAGCCCGAGTGACTTTCACGCTTTCAGCTTTTTTGGGGGCTGACATTTGCACATCCCTCTAGAACCGTGACCAATAGTGGCGCTCTGTGCCAACTAGATTACAAATGAGGTTAGCAAAGGACAACAAAGGGGAATGTTGGATATTATCCTCTGAATGACATGAAGTCCTGAAACTGTAATTTAGACATTATTGATAAATCTCTTCAGTCTGCAGAACCGTGGTATTGCTGCTGTCACTGGAAATTAAGTTTGGACACATATAGGATAACTGGAGGTGTGTAAATGTACAATTATTTCTCAATGTCAGTACTTTCCTGCCACCCTATAGGTGCTGAAAGTGGAGTGTGAAGACAGGAGATCACAGGAAGCTTCAGACAAGCCAGGTGATGTTGGAATAAATCATATATTACACATTATATCCCATTAATCCCATCATCAGGACATATTCTGCTGATGTTCAGGTGTATATCAGTAAGTAGTGTCTCTACTTTAAAGAGTCCTCTCCTGCTGATGTTCAGGTGTATATCAGTATGTAGTGTCTCTACTTTAAAGAGTCCTCTCCTGCTGATGTTCAGGTGTATATCAGTATGTAGTGCCTCTACTTTAAAGAGTCCTCTCCTGCTGATGTTCAGGTGTATATCAGTAAGTAGTGTCTCTACTTTAAAGAGTCCTCTCTGCTGATGTTCAGGTGTATATCAGTATGTAGTGTCTCTACTTTAAAGAGTCCTCTATGCTGATGTTCAGCTGTATATCAGTATGTAGTGTCTCTACTTTAAAGAGTCCTCTCCTGCTGATGTTCAGGTGTATATCAGTATGTAGTGTCTCTACTTTAAAGAGTCCTCTCCTGCTGATGTTCAGGTGTATATCAGTATGTAGTGTCTCTACTTTAAAGAGTCCTCTCCTGCTGATGTTCAGGTGTATATCAGTGTGTAGTGTCTCTTCTGGGACATGTCTCCTTTAATGTTCAAAAGGCTCTTTATTTTTCTCACACTGCCTGTGTGTGCTGCAGCACCTCTTTTCACCCTCTGTCTGAAACCAATGTTAGACACCACATTAGTATCTTTTAGAAAAATGTGGTTCATTCTTCAAATATATATTTTTGGAGACCTGTAGGAAAGAAGCTCCGCCAAGGAACATAAAAGCTGTTTCGACAGGGTTTGTTTTTACCCTTAGTTGTTTGTTCGGTGTCCCAGCTGATTTCAAAATCCCATTCCTGTCACGCAGTTCCACACTTGCTGTCGTTTTGAAACTCACACGCCGTCATGTTTCCATTTTTATGTGGAGCACAAACTCCTGCTTGCATTAAAAATGGTGCACCAAAAAAAAAGTTAAATGGCTCTAAATTGAATGTTTAATATGCAGGAGACAAAATGGCAGCTTCATAAATATCATCTGCAGAGAGATTGATGTCTGCTCGACCGTCGCCTGCCCCCCTGGTTTGTGAAATGATTAATAATGCTATTACAGGAGGATGTGTGTCATTAAGGTAGCCGTGGTTACTGTTGGTGGTGGATATAGAACTAAATGATGCTTCAAAGACACAACACTACTGCCTGAAGGAGCGTGTCTCTCCTCCACTCAGATTTCTTTCTTTCCATCCTTCATGATTCACTTTCATATCCCCCCCCCACGCCCACCCCACTCTTTCATCTCTGAATTCAATAGTGTCAGAGCCATAAACTCCCAGCAGTACAGTGCACCGTGGTTTAGTGGCATTGTAAGAAAGGAATTCCATAAAAAGGTATGCATGTTTTTATTACTCCTGAAAAACAATGCTTTCTTAAGTGTTATTATTTTTAATTTGTGTTAACGACGCATCACATTTCCCAGCAGTCGATTCTAAATTAATTTGAAACCCACACAGTTTGCGTTGCTCAGGGTTGGGAGGGTAATTTATCTTATAAGAATACAACCTACACTCAAGGCCGGATTAGTACCTCCAGGGGCACTGAGCGCTCATGGGCCCCCCCCAACCCACGTACCAACAAGTAACACCACGCCTACCCAATCATACCAACATGACCAATATTTAGAATTTTCAGTCAATCTGGCATGTCAAATCGAACAACTATTTGTCAAAAGCAGGGACGCAGCCACATAGTTCAACCAAAGTAGTTCTAGCCTTTTGCCCTTTTAGTAAAAAATCACAAGACAAAGATACAATGGAGAAGATCCCAAGACAGTGTATGGCTCAGGAATACCTAGGTAATATCACTCAAACCTCAGAGCAGCACCCCACTTAATGCCAAAATATGACTGGCTGGCTCTACAAGTACACAAGGAATTTTATTAGTTACGAACGTGCCGGGCAGCGCGGTCCCGTGGGTTGGATGCACGTTCATAATGCTGAGGAAAATAACTCTCAGAATAATGTTATTAGCAAATTTTACAACTTGAGGACCGAATGTTTTTAATAAGGGCTATACGTTCTTACTGGGTAGTTTAAAAAAAATTATCCAACGATTTACTTTACATTCTTTCCCAATGTAAGTCAATGGGAAAAAGTGTTTCCGGGCCCAGCAACCTAACGGAGGTGTAGTACTGCCGTTTGGCCACAACGAATATTCTCATCAGAGTCCGGCGCACTTCCTGGGGGCTTGAGTGAGACCTACAGTACAGAGACGGTTTTAAAAAATATATTCATTTGACCCTATAGAAAAGCTGTGTTATTTGTGGCGAAGAGTGAGTGTCATTTAAAACAATGTGTGAGGTTGTGTCCGAAAAAAAATTATAATTAAAATAATATATATATATTTTTTTCATCTTGTCACTGAGGGCGCTCTTTGCTCAAGGGCCCCTGCCCAGGTTGCCCATATGGTTAATCCGGGCTTGCCTACACTGAGTATCAAAATCTATTCTGTTCTGTTACTTTTGGATTACCTCAATATCAAATGCAATGCAACTGTATTATGTCACTCGTTACCCCCTTACCCTGGCATTAAGACAGTAAAACACAATTTCTGCTTCTGGTTTTTGAGAATAGCAAGATGAATGTAACTCGAGTCGACTCCTTTCCAAGGTGACACTCTTTAATGAATAGAGAAGAGCCCCCTCTGACTCCTTTCACTTCAGCTGTGGCGCAGTGAATTAAGGGTCAAGCGAAAAATAAAGTCCCAGAAGAAAGAAGAGGGGAGTGTTAGAGAGAGGGCAAAGAGCAAGAAAAGCGAAGGGGAAAGCAGTGCAGTGAAGCAGAGATAATGCAGTCACAGTTTGGTTCTCTACCTGCCAGGCTCCCGCTGTCTCTATCAGAAGGACATGGCAGCTACAGTGACACAAAGTAACAACACATTGCTAGCGTCAATATACGCAACAGCTCTCTCCAGGGCGGTTGTTTTCGTGCAGAAAGTCAAAGCGTCGGTGTTATAAAAGCCTGATGGCATGTGTGAGGATTGCTTAGTCGATGTTTCACTCCTCATTAGGGAGACCTTCCCCGTAAATAGAGGGTCAGGTCAGCGCATCAATATGTGCAGCCGCTCTGCAGCTATTTGTCCTGTCTGAGCTTAATGCGTGGCCTCAGATGGCTTCAGTTGATGCGCTTACTGCTAAACAATACACACACTGAAGGACTGTGTATTTATAATACTGACAGAAAATTAAAAGGAGAGGCAATAGGACTTTTTGGGGAATATTTATTTAGTTTTTTTGCTGAGAATGGGCTGAAAAGATACTACTTTTGCTTCAACTAGGTGTCTTTTAGCTTAGCATACAGACAGGAAGCAAGTCTAGTGGAAAAAGCTATCAATGCTTGATTTCGAAGGTGATAAGCTCTGCCTACCAGTACCTTTAAAGCCAACCACTCAACACATTCTTTTTTGTTATTCTCCAGCATATACTGTAAACCAAACAGTACTACGCTAGTTGTTTCACCCTGTTAGCAGTATGCTAAGCTAACTAGCACCTGACTGTATAGCATTAGTGTACAAATACGAAAGTGGTCTATCTTCTCATCTAACTGTGGGCAAGAAAGCAAATAAGCATATTTTCCAAAATGCCAATCAGTTCTTTAAGTAACCAAACATGTATCTTTATAATGTTATTTATTATGATTACGTTTTGGTTATTTATAAATCAAAAAAGCTTGTGAAATGTGAGAATTTGCATTTGAATTGTCTTCTTATGCAACGTTTTGACCCATCTTTCAATAGCAAAGGTAATCCTTATTTGCAAATGCAACCCTGGAGAAACCGTAAAATAAGTAGAATCTGATGATCTATGAAGTATGCTAACATCATGTAGCACTGATTGCCTCATTAAGCCATGCTGATGAGCTCCTTGCATTAAGCTGATTCAGGACTCTTTCTGTCTGCCTGATCCAAAAATCTTGTTCCCTCTTGCCCAGCCACGTATTCTGCAGACAGACGGCTGCTCTAACATTCTCACTTGTGCTCTTCAATATTTAATACCTCACTGTGAATTTTCTTTTGTAAAGTTTAGGCAAGTGTGAAAAGCACAAGTCCCAAGGAGGGATGGAGGAGGGCAGGCGCATTCATGTGGGAAATAGAAAGTGCTGCCTGTTCTGCTCAGGAAGATGAAGGGTAAGATTTCCAAAACCCCCAACGGGTGAACAAAGCTGTTTCCACACATTGAAGTCTGCACAGTCCGCATTAAAATACAGGCTTTTACACTGTACTGCATGTAAAGCATTGAAAGGTGGACGATGGAGGCTAGTGGATGAGCTTTTATTAACTGTAAATATGTGTGTTTTACTGATGTTAATCTTGAGACTCCATCAGTTATTCCGCTATTAAACCACTAAGTGCATTTAAATGAACTGCACCAATAGAGGACTGATTAGTTCATCCTTGTATAAAGGGTCCCTTGGCCCTTTTACAACTCATCTACAATCACACAAAGGGATTCATCAGTGAATCGACTGTTGTCATATCTGCATTTCTAAGGCTTTTTTTTTTAGGCCTCATGACAAAACGTATTGTGTATTCCACCCCCTGCGTCTGAATTATTCAACTTCAATGCCATTTCTATTCTTAGTTTTTCTACTAGTGTTTGGGTAGCTGCTGAAGAATCCTTAGTATACAGTAAACAACATATGGGTTGCAAAGATCAACACTTTCATGTGAATGCTGTGGTTAAAAGATATGTGTAGGTAGGAGGGGTAGTAGTGCAATTTCCTGTAATAAGAAAACCAAAACCAGGAAATGTGATAAATGATTGTATTGTCTCTTAAATCTGCACTCATTAATAAATAAAAAAATACATTAAAAAAAGATATGTGTTTGAGTACATGCACTGATTTTCTTGGGCTAAAATATCTGCAACATTAATTGGATAATTAGGAAATGCAACTTGTTACTTTTCCTTAATTTAACACCATCTGCTCTTTGCATTAAAATGTTCACACAAGGTTGGAAGTAGACACCGATGTTTGCATGTCACTTTTTTATGCAGGATTTAATTTGCTTCAAACAAAGAGGCCAGCATTAAATCACGTCAAAAAAAGCAATAGAGTCTTCAAGGGAACATCAAAGGTTTGCAGATGTTCCTCTGGGCTGTTTCATGGGCATCGATCGAAAATGCCGGGTGGGAATGTGCTTATACGGTCCATCCAGGGAAAGTGATTTCATCCCGCCTCGCCTCACAGCTGAGACACACTGCTAATCTCTCAAGTCGGTAATTGTTCAGCGAGATTCAGCAGGAGGAAGGAAAAGATGGCTCAAACTGGGTGCTGCACAAACGATTTTGCTTTATTTGGGATGTTATGCAACCCAGATTCATTTTATATCCTTCATCTCCACAAGTAAAATGTTTCCTAGTGTTATTTGACAGGTATTTAAAACATACTCATTAGGTTTCACAGCCTGTGTTTGACATGGCAGCCTCAGCAGAATGTATAATGATGTAGAATAATTAATAATTTAACATTAATATGGCTCGTGCTTTATCTGCCAGCCTGGTTAAATTGATCAAATAAATTGAAGTGTAATTATAATCCACAAGATAACTCAATAAGCTCTTTGCAAAATGTGTTAGTGCTGAAATTGAGTAGTAGCCAAAGGTGCTAGGCTAGTTGTTTCACCCCGCTAGCAGTATGCTAAGCTAACAGACAAAGCTAGCATCGCTCGCTCTCACTGAATGTCAGTTTGATAGAAAATGTAAAAGACAGTGTGAATTTATTTGGAAATGTTTATTTTGCTGACAATACATGAGGTGTGAAGATACCATACATGTTAGCTAAAGTTGCAGCTATCAGTCTTTTAGCTTAGCATAAAGACATGAGGCAAGTTGAAAAAGCTAGCATTGCACGCTGTGAAGTTAATATAAGAACTGACCTCTAGTACCTTTTTAAAGCCATCTACTCAACACATTATTGTTTGTTATTGTTCAGCATTTAAGCAATGAGTGCTAAGCTAGTTCTTTTACCTTGCTAGCTGTATGCTAAACTAAGCTAACAAGCTACTAGATGTTGTTTAGTGTACACATATGATGATAAATAACAGTTTACATTAATATGGTCGTGCTTCATCTACCAGCCTGGTAAATTTAATTAATCAAATAATTTGCTGTGTAATTATAATCCACAATATCCCTCTGTCGACTGAGTAAATATGTGTAAAGCTTAAAGAAGTAATGCATATTTAACAAGCTTTTTAATGGCTTCTTCCTGGTGGTTTTTTAAAAGAGAGCTGAACCGTTTAAGGCTGTCAAAGTATGAATTGATGGTGATTGTGACGAGAAAGTAATCTAACAGTAACTTTGCCCTCTCTGTGTTATATTTAATATGTTTGCAACTACCTCCTTTGCTTTGAATTATTGATAAATAGCTGGCTGTTGCATGCTGAGCCAAAGAGAGATAGGGAGAAACAGAGAGAAGGAGAGACATAAAACATGGACTGGATTCATTCGTCTGACAACATGCATGCAGTCACTCTCAATTCATCTGAAATGTAAAATGTCTTGTGAAAGAACACTGCAGTTCTTCTTTAAGTAAACACATTTATTTGAAATCTTGTTGAACTGCTTGGTTGAAAAGCCTCGGGGATCTTATTTATTTCCAACAAGCATATCTGTGTTTCTCAGCCTCGAGGCGAATGTTGATCAAGCTATTTCACACACTTTGAAGTGTAGGCTAGGGTGGTGTGTGTGTGTGTGTGTGTGTGTGTGTGTGTGTGTGTGTGTGTGTGTGTGTGTGTGTGTGTGTGTGTGTGTGTGTGTGTGTGTGTGTGTGTGTGTGTGTGTGTGTGTGTGTGTGTGTGTGTGTGTGTGTGTGTGTGTGTGTGTGTGTGTGTGTGTGTGTACAGTGTTCTTGCAAGATGCTGTGACGCAAATAAGATCACACATGGCTCCTTAGGGACTCACTGCACCAGCACAAGTTCCCTTAAAGACACACACAGATAATATTTCTTACTTTTAAAAACCTTAAAGACACACACACACCTTCCTTGTTTCACACACACACACACACACACACACACACACACACACACACACACACACACACACACACACACACACACACACACACACACACACACACACACCTTCCTTGTTTGAGTCTACGGAGAGCATTGCTCTTTAAGGACAGCTCTCAGAGATTTACTGCAGTCAGCCTTGGGTGACAGTTAAGTTTTCCCGCAGGAGAAATCAGTCATCATGCTCGGATAGTCGGGATTGAACCATTACAGTTAAAGGTAAAAAGGGGGTAGTAAAAGGGAGACATTTCATGTAAATATTGCTCTATATTTTTAATGTTTTAATAGCCCTTTTCATACAATTGATCTCCTTCGTTTACTGTGTTTATGCATTCACCATACACCTATAGGCAAATTCCTCGTATTTGTTAATAAACTTGGTTATAAACCTCTTTCTGATGTAGTATATTGCACTGGTTCATTCATAATACTGCATTTGCAACACCAGTCTTATTTGCATACAGTGCAACCAGTCATTACACCTCTGCTTATTTCTGTCCTCTTCCTCTCCATCTCTCTCTGGGGAACATTGATTTCACGGACACTTTTAAGGGAAGGCCTTTATTATTGACCGACTGCCACCGATAAATAGTTGATTGCTGCTTGATGAAAAGGCTTCAGTGAATCCTCTAGTAATGTCTCCATGTAGTCATTATTTAGTGTCACATACAAAACGCTATCATGTCATTGATATCTCTAATATTTTATGCATGCCTCTTAGTTAATAGTATGGCTCTTTACTATGAGCTTTACTGGAGCAGAGTTTGGACACTGTTGATATGTACTACAGTTTGTTAGTGCGTCTGTGTTCAAACGGTGTACGAGTGATGATATGTGTATGCATTTGAATGTTTATTATGTTTGTACATGTATTCGGAAACGCAGGATGGAGTCCACAACACATTCCCTTATGGGGACAATAAAGTATATCGTATCGTACTTTGCCGTCTCCTCTGTGGGCTTAATAAAGGTATTATGATTCTGAATGCATAACTGATCTGTTTGAAGCCTTACCACCCAGAGTCCTTGCTAACACACTCCCAGTAAGCCCAATTTCCTTTATGCCTGTGCTGCTGTTGCCGGGTTATACCATTGAACTTTGTTATTGGGTCCAGGCAGCCCGGTGGCAGGCTCTCCCAGCAGAGTAGCCTCCAGTCATTCATCAGGATCTCTGCAAGAGAGAGGCAGAGTGGTGTGTGTGTGTGTGTGTGCATGTGTGCCTGTGAGTGTGTGTGTAAAAGAGACAGAGAGAGTACAACACATTGTTTGATTGCAATGTTAAAAACTGCACTGAAGGATCCCATAGTTCATGACAAACATGTCACATTGTGAAATATGGGTTTCATTTGATTACATAACATTTAGCTGACGGTTTTATCCAAAGCAACTCACAATAGGTGCAATAAACCGTTAGGATACAAGCTCACAACAACAAGAA
Source organism: Notothenia rossii (assembly GCF_949606895.1). Taxonomy (NCBI): domain Eukaryota; kingdom Metazoa; phylum Chordata; class Actinopteri; order Perciformes; family Nototheniidae; genus Notothenia; species Notothenia rossii. Next base: position 22,541,652 of record NC_136911.1, on the reverse strand, counting down.
AAATCCAGATGTATTCACTTTAAATAATCCAAACCTTTTTTTGGGTTGGGTTTAATTACCATGGTACAAGCAAAACGGGGGAGTTTTAGATTTTTTACAGAAGATATGTAGACTGTGCTGATGTTAATGACAATTACAGTTAACAATTTGTCCTAACATAAAGACAAATTAACATTATAAAAGTGAGTGAAATTACACAGAATATATATATATATTTTATATGAAAAAGCTCCTCTTCAGTGGATGAATATGTCTAATTTTATATAATGTACAAATGTATATTTTAGGAGGCATTTTAGGTCTTCTCTTCAACTTTGTCTTAAACCTATCAAAGAATTCTCATATCATCTATTTACTTCATTAGCCTTCCCCAGGCCTTTCTTCCTCCATGGATGGATTTCTCATGAGGATGACGTGTGGCTAATATCTATACAAATGCAGGTAAGTCAGTGGATATATTTTAAATATAGCTACACATTTGATATATGTATTTCAATATATTTAGTTATTTATTGTTTGGGTTTTGAAAGAAAAACGTAGCAGCTTTTGAGTTAAAAACATGTAGGCGTAACATTAGCCTTTAGCATAGCCATTAGCCCTGTGTCAATTGGCAACAAATGAAATGCACCTGACCTGTGCGTTCTCCTCTTGTTACCGTGATAATCAATCTGCAACAACGACACAAGTAAGTAGTTACATTAACTGCGTATAGGACTACTAAGCCTAGGCTACTGTACACTTCACATTTCTTCTAAGGTCTTCCTCCTAAATGCTTATCCGACCTTCCCCCATGGATGAATTTAGCTAATTTCTCATGAGAAAAAATGTGGCTTATATTTTAAAAAATGCGAGTAATTGATTAATATTAAATCATTACAGTATATTAGTTATTAATTTGGGGTCTTTGAATCAACAATTGGGGTTTTAAATTGAAACATGTAGGAAATAACATGAGCTTTTAGCCTTTAGCCATTAGCCATTAGCCTCAACCTGCCCTGGTGCACCTGTTTCAAATTGTACCTCTCTTTTACGTGATAATCCCTGCAACAAGTAGGCTAATTTCTTACTCAACCTGAAGCCTAGGCTGCTTATAACTTTGTCTTTTTTAGCTAAAAACGATCTCTTAATTGCTTTAAGTTGCATCCAGAGTGGAGCTCTGCAGATCCAGATGAGATCCATGCCGGGTTTCCCCCCCCTCTCTCATGCATGTGCAGCCTGTTTCCCTGATGCCTCTGCAGCCACAGACACAGCGAAACAGGAGGACTCTACAGTGAATGGGACCCTATTATCCAAGTATTGTCCTGTACGATAAAAAAAAACCTGACTTGTGACATTACCGAGGCACAAAAGCAGTGGCATTGACATTCAGAGGATTATCCTGCAGGAGATTCTGTACGGCCTGTGTTGACAAAGGTAAGGAGCAAATGCGCAAAAATGTGTGTCTCGTTTCATTCATTCTGGAGGGACAGTGTGTTTGTCATCACTTAAAATGTCTCTGGAATCATGGCATGTTTCCTCAGACACTGTGAAGTTCTCATGCTCCTGTTGTCTGTCGGAGCGTGAGGGACTGCATTGGTTGCATGCATTTCCACAACTTTCTTATTAACCTGGACACTGAGAGAAATTCGGTGAGTTGTTAAGACTTAATTTAGCAACATTGCAGTAAGTGATAATGAGGTACAATATCCCATCAACAACCAATCCGTGCGCTTTGAGAACAATCGTATCTGCAAATGGCCTTTTTTAATAAGAGGATAACGTGTATTAATGTGCTTTTTTTGGTCAAGATTAATACAGTTTAGAGGTAAAAGAAAGGGCAGCTTCCATTTGTGGTTCGATGACAGTGGTCAGCAGTGTTTGAGGTGCTTTTCTGACCACAGCCTGCCGACATGATGGGTTCAGCAGGGTCCATTATTATCAAAGCCATGGACATCGTGTGTGTGTGTGTGTGTGTGTGTGTGTGTGTGTGTGTGTGTGTGTGTGTGTGTGTGTGTGTGTGTGTGTGTGTGTGTGTGTGTGTGTGTGTGTGTGTGTGTGTGTGTGTGTGTGTGTGTGTGTGTGTGTGTGTGTGTGTGTGTGTGTGTGTGTGTGTGTGTGTGTGTGTGTGTGTGTGTGTGTGTGTGTGTGTGTGTGTGAATCCAGTCATTAAAACACTGCCCCAAGTAGTAGCCCGTGAGTGTCAGACAGCATTACATCTGTACATGACTCCAGACTAACTCCAGCTGCGATGTGAATGGATCATTTGTCTGATGTAAATGCACAACTAGTTAGTCCAGCAGAACAAAGCTGTGCAGATGAAAATGATATGCCATTAGCACAGACTGTAATTAGTGTTGTGTGTGTGCAGGGAGTCAATTGGAGGAAAAAAGCAATTGTTATTCTAGCAGGTGGAGCTGGATTCAAGAATGCTAGGAAGGCTAAGGGGTCAATCAATTATAAAAGAAGCTATTAGTGCCCAAGCAAGATGAATTAAGCACTACAGGAATGGGAATATTGACTGAAGGCCACGCAGACCCTCCTGATTTGATAATTTGCTACAGGATAAGAGGCGTATTTAATGATCCCCCCCTCTCTCTTTATCTTCTTGCGTTAGGCAGACATTTCTTTTTATCTCCAAGCAGCAGCCTACAATCTGTTGATCTTCCCTCAGTGTGTCCTCTTTGTGAATGTGCACACTTTCCCTGTTAACCCCCCCCCCTCTAGCATGTGCTCCCCTCCCCCCATTAGAGACCCTATGCATCTGTATGACTGCAGTGTATAACTGTATAGATGGATCTTTAGCAGCTCGTGAGCTAATGATGGACTCGCTGCTGAACTCTCCACCTTGTGCCCGTGCTTCATTAGCCTCCTCTTTGTCTTCAAGCTGTTATCATCTGTATCTATATCTCAGTCACCTCTCACATGATAAGGGTCTTCCCCTTATGTTTCACCTGCTCTATGGCACTTCCACATTGCTGTATAATGTCTTGGCACTTCCAGGTTGGAGCGTAATTGCTATGACTGAAACCAAGCATTTAGATCACCAATATGTGATTACTCTATCCACAAAACATATATCGGAGAATTTACAGCAATTTCGTTGGAGCTTTGCGAACAGTGAGTGAAAGTCTCACCATAGGGGGTTAAATAATCACTTTAATTCAAATTAGGAGAGCACACATGTGGCGAGAGCTAGTGAGATATCTAATATTTGCTAGTAAGCCTGTAAAGGCCCAGATACACCGGCCAGTCACCTGAGAAGTCGCCGGACTCTCCTGCTTATCTGCCGACTTCGCGCACTGGAACACACCGCAAATCCGAGCCGGGCACGTATGAACTGCACGTATGCGTGAGTGGAAATAACTCTCCTTACCAGCAGGCGGCGGTAGTGTGTATTCATCATTCAAAAGAGGCAACAACCGGAACAACCGGAAGACAGAGAAGAAGAACAGACTCCGTGATATAAACAAACAACAAATAGCGTTTTTCTTTCCATTTTCACTCTCGTCCATTGAAAACATGAACGAACAGGAGCTCTATAAACCGATGAGGTGAAATAGCCGTCCGTGTGTGTTCCATCTTCCATTTTAAATCATTTGTTTACCTCCCTCACTTCCGTTAACGCTTCTCATGCACTGATTCGCTAGCTGAACAGCCAATCAGTGTTATCCCTTTGTCCGACTTCCGGTGGTGTTCCCGTTGAATCGGCAAGAAAAGGCGTCAGGTCGGCAGAAAAGACCCGACGGTGCCGCGCACACCACTCCGAATAGGGCGTGCCCACGCTCATGTTCGGCCCGACTCCCATTTACTGCCGATTTCGGGCCGGTGTATCTGGGCCTTTAGATTGGCAGCTAAGGTAACACAGGTCGATAGATAGAGAATTAGGTAGTTTGATTTACAGACAGAGAGACAGAGACAGACAGACAGACAGACGGACAGACGGACAGAGAGACAGAGACAAACGGACAGACGGACGGACGGACGGACGGACAGAGACGGACGGAGGGACGGACAGACGGACGGACGGACGGACGGACAGACGGACAGACAGAGACGGAGGGACGGACAGACAGAGACAGACGGACAGACAGACAGAGAGACAGAGAGACAGACAGACAGACAGACGGACAGAGAGAGAGACAGAGAGACGGACAGACAGACAGACAGACATACAGAGAGACAGACATACAGACAGACAGACAGACGGACAGACGGACGAGCTACATAAGGAGAAAAGGAATTCACAATTGTGAAAGTGACACCCTTTTTGAATACTACGTCATTAATAAGGGGGTTATCCTGCTCATGTGTTATTCTGCTGTTGGACTAACCAGAGTTAACATGGGAATTGCTCTGCTACAAAACCTATAAACGCACTGCTGTGGAATTTAAAGGATGCTTTCAAAGAGGCTGTTGAATATTTAAATGTATATTTTTCACACGTCTTCCATACCCTGCAAGCGTCTCTATGCCATGTTATTATGCAGTGTGTCACCACAAACTGTCCCAATAGCTTTGTTTTTGTTTCCTGGAATTAAAATGAAATTCTAAAAAAAAGGACCAAGGGCAGAAAAAAAAAGGCTAAGATTAGTAGTGGCACAAATATTGCTTTCTAAGACCCCGAGGCTTAACAATAAAAAAAAAGAAAAGGGATGACGACTGCAAAGCCGATTTTGGCCGCGCACGGTGATGACATCGTTACTCACAACATGTCGCCCTCAGGTTTTATTAGGGTGGGCCAGGGGTCACTGTGGTGTCGTAGCGATGGTTGAGGATGACAGCAATGTTGAGTCAGCTCTCTGATGTGCAGTAGTTCCAGGCTGGGTTCCTTTTTCTTTGTTGAATTGTAATTACAGCGAGCAGAGCAGGTCCTCGTCTTCTGAGAGCTGGACATTCCCCCTTTCTTTTGCACCAATACGACGTACTACTTTGGCTTGAGGGGATTCTTTTCAAGCACTAGTCATGTGATCTGAGCGGCTGAGATGGGTTGTATGGGAGCCGTGAACAAGACACTTTAATTTCTTCATCTTTTCTACTGTGGATTTCTATTCTCTATGTGTTTGTAGTGTGTGTGTGTGTGCATGGAAGAGGCCTCACTGCAGATTGTTACTCTCACTGAATAAAAAGTACTAATCCCTCTCCTCTGAGATTATCTGCCTTTTTGAGGAGTTTTGAGTGAAAAAGAAAAAAAATCAATTTGTGTTCCCGAGGATTTATTCTTAATAACTCGTCTGTCTTTTCCTTTTTTTTTCCCGGCTCGTGAATGTCACCGTAACATGTTCATTTAGCCTCCCCCCGTTCACTAATTTGACGAATATAATTCACTGGCAGGTCAAACCCATTACTGTTTACTGCACACAGTTTATTACACTTGCTGATCAGCGTTCTGTGTGTGTGTGTGTGTGTGTGTGTGTGTGTGTGTGTGTGTGTGTGTGTGTGTGTGTGTGTGTGTGTGTGTGTGTGTGTGTGTGTGTGTGTGTGTGTGTGTGTGTGTGTGTGTGTGTGTGTGTGTGTGTGTGTGTGTGTGTGTGTGTGTGTGTGTGTGTGTGTGCGTGTGCGGCTTTTAAGTCACAGCGATTGAATCTCTGTCGGGAGCATTGTTTACCATTACAGCTCCCTTCATGCCCGCAGGACTTACTACAGTCTCTGCCTCAGGCTTTCTCTCTGTGGTGATGGTGTGTGTGTTTCTCTCCACACACACACACACATGATCCACAGTTAAAGAGGAGATATTCTGCTCATTTTCAGTATGTAGTGTCTCTACTTTAAAGAGTCCTCTCCTGCTGATGTCCAGGTGTATATCAGTATGTAGTGTCTCTACTTTAAAGAGTCCTCTCCTGCTGATGTTCAGGTGTATATCAGTATGTAGTGTCTCTACTTTAAAGAGTCCTCTCCTGCTGATGTTCAGGTGTATATCAGTATGTTGTGTCTCTACTTTAAAGAGTCCTCTCCTGCTGATGTTCAGGTGTATATCAGTATGTAGTGTCTCTACTTTAAAGAGTCCTCTCCTGCTGATGTTCAGGTGTATATCAGTATGTAGTGTCTCTACTTTAAAGAGTCCTCTCCTGCTGATGTTCAGGTGTATATCAGTATGTTGTGTCTCTACTTTAAAGAGTCCTCTCCTGCTGATGTTCAGGTGTATATCAGTATGTAGTGTCTCTACTTTAAAGAGTCCTCTCCTGCTGATGTTCAGGTGTATATCAGTATGTAGTGTCTCTACTTTAAAGAGTCCTCTCCTGCTGATGTTCAGGTGTATATCAGTATGTAGTGTCTCTACTTTAAAGAGTCCTCTCCTGCTGATGTTCAGGTGTATATCAGTATGTTGTGTCTCTACTTTAAAGAGTCCTCTCCTGCTGATGTTCAGGTGTATATCAGTATGTAGTGTCTCTACTTTAAAGAGTCCTCTCCTGCTGATGTTCAGGTGTATATCAGTATGTAGTGTCTCTACTTTAAAGAGTCCTCTCCTGCTGATGTTCAGGTGTATATCAGCATGTAGTGTCTCTACTTTAAAGAGTCCTCTCCTGCTGATGTTCAGGTGTATATCAGTATGTAGTGTCTCTACTTTAAAGAGTCCTCTCCTGCTGATGTTCAGGTGTATATCAGTATGTAGTGTCTCTACTTTAAAGAGTCCTCTCCTGCTGATGTTCAGGTGTATATCAGCATGTAGTGTCTCTACTTTAAAGAGTCCTCTCCTGCTGATGTTCAGGTGTATATCAGCATGTAGTGTCTCTACTTTAAAGAGTCCTCTCCTGCTGATGTTCAGGTGTATATCAGTATGTAGTGTCTCTACTTTAAAGAGTCCTCTCCTGCTGATGTTCAGGTGTATATCAGCATGTAGTGTCTCTACTTAAAGAGTCCTCTCCTGCTGATGTTCAGGTGTATATCAGCATGTAGTGTCTCTACTTTAAAGAGTCCTCTCCTGCTGATGTTCAGGTGTATATCAGTAGTAGTGTCTCTACTTTAAAGAGTCGGTTAGCAACACGTACAATGTGTTGGAGCGCTAGCTGTTCCTTAGTGATGTCACTATGTTCCTGAACTAAATGCACACAAACCTATACAACACCCTACAGGAAAAGGAAAACACCCTTAACATAATAGGGGCAAATTTTTTAAGCCTTCCGCCTATAGTCCATGTTTGATTATTTGATTTGCTAACAGCTGCAGGCTCTCACCTTCTTTGTCTACACACACATGCAGCGACACTGGGTCTCTTTGTTGTGATAGTCTGCTTTTTATTTTTTCCTTTCAACGAAACTAGGGCACTCATTTGTTGACATAAAGACATACTGTAGACTTGCGTTTGACAGGGGACAAAGTGAACTCTGCTGGGAGAGCGATGGTTAGAGAGGCATGATGTTTGTGTGCCTTCCAGCTATTGGAGCACGCTCCCACTGTGAAGGGCCGCTGCTAATTGTTGGGTAACATAATCCACCAGGGAGGCCTTCAGCCAGACACTGGGGAAGACTGCCAGCACACACACACACACACACACACACACACACACACACACACACACACACACACACACCACACACACACACACACACACACCACACACACACACACACACACACCTCACACTCACACTCACACTCACACTCACACATGCAAGCACACACACATAGAAAAAGACATGCACTTAAGGAGAGATCTACCTGCCTGTTGTCAGTTCTGAAACTGTTATTACAGATGGTTTGCAACACTAAAGCTTGATGGTATTATGGAAAGCCTTGTTTTAAAGCATACAGTAATATCACTTGTGGATTGATATTTGGTATTTAGATCAGGCAGTGTAGTTGACTCTGGTACGTTCCCATTAAGGTGTAGTTCCTCCACTTCTATTTCTAAGCTTATCAAATATCAAAGTCAAACGGCAGTCACTTACGTTTTAATATTCGAAGCCTTCACATGTGAGTGGGTAGAAATAGCATAAATACTATGATTTTATTTTTAAAACAGCATTTTCTAACAATATTCCTGAGCAATCATGCTTTAGAAATGGCAGCATGCAAACATAATGTATATAATCTAACGCGGGATTGTCTCTGATAATCCCCAAACATCAGTTCCAGGCTGAAGGCAGGAGTTGATTGTATTTCGTTGAACTACAACGTGTTAGTGTGTACTCAGTAAAGCCAGAGAGATTCATTGTGAATGCAGACTGAGGATTTGGGGAAGTCTGGACGTCCGTAGAGAGAGAGAGAGAGAGAGAGAGAGAGAGAGAGAGAGAGAGTAGAGAGAGAGAGAGAGGAGAGAGAGAGGAGAGAGAGAGAGATGAGAGAGAGAGAGAGAGAGAGAGAGAGAGAGAGAGAGAGAGAGAGAGAGAGAGAGAGAGAGAGAGAGAGAGAGAGAGAGAGAGAGAGAGAGATTCCAAAACTCAATCATAAGCATCCTCAAATATTTAAAACTAAAATAGGGAATATAAAGAGACAGTTGTCTCTGCCTGCACAGTTTGAGGGAATCGGATATATCTTATATGTATATATCATATTCTATTTTGTATAAATGAATTAAATTAATCTGTATTCCTTGTAAGAAAAAAACAAACATGTTCTTGCTTAATCAGTAGCAACATTATCCTAACAAGTGAACATATTCACAGCAGTTTTAAGAGTACTTTTCTTTTCCCTTTCAACCAGATCGCTCTCATGGATTCCCGTTGTATTTCTGAGCATGTTGATGTTACTTTGTCCTGGAAGTAAACACAGGGTTCTGGACAGAGCTGCCCCGCTGCAGGTTAGGGTTCCAGAAACACATGTTATGGCTTTATAGGGACATTGGCTGCTGGAGGAATAAAAACCAAGCATACATGGTATCAAATAATTACATTTTTGAACGGTTGCTGATTTAAATCCCACTTTATTACACTTTCCTCAGCGCCATCCAGGTTTTCCTCCGTCACGTTGTGAATGTGTGCAGCAGCTTGTTGCTCACAGGGTCAGTTCGGTGGAATTGGCTTCGTAGGAGGAAGGAGGATGACTATGAATCATGACGAAGATCTCGGTCGCACAGCGTGAGATCACAGTTACATTCAGTCATTTTAAAGCTGGTGCTAAAGTGGAAAGGTTGTTTTCAAATGGTGAAGAAGTGGAATGTGTAACGGGGAATGTTTAGATGGCGTCTAAGAGGATTTATGGGTAGGATAAGTAGACTGCTTCCTTTCTTCTTCTCTTCAAATGTCCACCAGAAGAGACAATGACACACACTCGAAAACAACATACACATCGAAACACACACTACAAAACAAGAGCAATCCAGAGAGTGAGTAGATACAGAAGAAGGCTTCCATAGCATCCATGAGACGCTGCTATACAACTTGTTAATTGCCATCTGCTAATAATAGCGTCTTATTGAAGCTCCGCGTTGGCGTTATCGGCGCGTCACGTGACCGTCGGGAGTCTCCGTCGGCCGTCATGTGATCAAACATCAAGGAAAGTCTTTTGTGAGCACGGCTCCGGTTTATTTAAAGCGAGGAGATTTATTTAAGAGCTCATTACGAGATAAGCGGCAGAAGGTAGAGCTCTAACGCAATAGAAGAGCTTATTTATATATATCCGCCAGGGCCGGGCTTTCCTGCCTTGCTGCGAGATGAATCGGCGATAAGCGTAGAGAGAGAGGATGATTTCAACAATGGGTGTTTTTTAAAAAGTGGATATTTGTTAATGGCAGCAGTTAATTGGTCGGTTTTCTATTTCATTCAAACACTAACAGCACTTAGAGTCAGTGATAGAAGGATGACATATTTGGTGAGAAGGACTTTTGATGCATTTTGCTCTACACACTCTTATTTTGATTCAATCTTTAAAGGTCCCATGTCACGGCCATTTCTACTGATCATAGTTCCATTGTGAGGTCTACTAGAGTAGATTTACATTGTTCAATGTTCCAAACTCACATTGGTTTCTCATCCAGCATCTCTGTATAGTATGTGTATTCACTCTCTGTCCTACACGGCTTGTTGGAGCTCCTGCCCCCCCCCCTGTGAGCCCACTGTGCTCTGATTGGTCGGGACGTTGCGAGGCTCGCCGCTGCTCAGTGAGCTGGCTTACTGGTGTGGTTTTCTATTACCAACCAGGGAGCTCTATTAAAGTCAATGGGACTCCCTGTTAGTTGAACATTTAAGCTAAATGTCCTGGTGTGTGAGGAGCTCTGCGGATTGGTCCATTTTGGTTCCGGGAACCGCGTGACATCATGAAGAAGAAACAAATGGAAAAAGAGAAATGTCCAAACGAGGCGTTCTGGGGCAGCATAGACAGGTCTTCTCTGTGTTAGCGTTTTACTCCCTACAGGGTGTACTTTGAGGGTTTGACTCTGCAGACCGTTTACATGCAGAACAACCTTCATAACACACAAGGGGACGGGTAAGCATGACATGGGACCTTTAGGATCATTACCATCACTTCAGTCCCATGCTTTTATCACATGGCAATACTTATCTTGTTGTATAATGTTTTTATAATTCTTATGCTATAACGTATGTATTTAGTTTGCTTTGTAAAGCACCTCGAGGCATTTCTTGTGATTTGGGGCTACAACAAATGTTGATTTGATTTGAAGAGATATGATCAAGCTAATGTTTGACCGAGCCAAAATGGCCTCCTCTCAGGCCGAGCGCCTTCATGTTCTCTCTTTTAATTGAGAGAAAGCCCCTCCAGCAAGCTGCCAATCTTCCCACAAGAAGAAACGCTACAGGGAAGCTTTCCTGCAGCGAAATGTCGAACCTCTCATCGTCCTCCTGTCGAGTATCAGCCTCTATTCTCTCACAAACACATATCAAGTGAAATGATACGTAGTGCATACATGCAGTGATCTGGATACGAGTGCTTGATCCATAGGATTAGCGTGGATTAGCACGTATATCCAATTTCCCATGACAGCGATAATAATCTGTTTTTGATTTAATAACTATTAATCGTGTTGGGACAATATTTCTCCCCTCATGGAGTTCACTGCACCACCTTTAACCTGAATAATTGATACATAATAATATATAGGTTAAGAGACACAAGGAGGTTAAAGTAAAGAAAGGAGGCAGATGTAATCATACTGTTGTATAGGGTTCTGTGTACGGTGCTCTGTCCATGTGAGGAAGGCCTTAAAACTCTTGCCAGATTTCATTTCACGCTCCGTAGAGCACAGTTTCTGAGACGGTGACATTTACATGGCCCTCTGTAGGCCCGAGGCTCTGCTAAATCAGGCACAAGGCCGATGGATGAGAGGAACAGAACATGCACACAGCACATGAGTGTAAAGAGAGCTGGATCAGCACATCTGGAGCGTTAAAACCTCTCTGTGCAGTGTGTGGGAATACATGAATTATGCAGGGGTAATATCTGCTGGTGAGATCTGAGTTTACCGGACAAATGGCGATTGGTCAAAAATTGAAACGGAAGACTTTGTAAAGAATGATAACATCAAGGCATTTATATCATATTGAAATAATGAGACATTTAAGCTTGCATAACGGCGATCAGAGGTTTTCTACCAAAGCGCACCGACAGCTCGTTTTAAACGTTCTAGTCAATTAACTCTCTCCAGATGGATTAGGCACGACAGAAAAGTCAGTCAAAGTCCTGATTCCTTTATATATTTGTATACATTTTAATTTGGGTTTACAGCAAGTTATTTTCTAGCGGACAATACGACCGGAGAGATTGAAATGTGCCGGACCTCTTGAGATGTTTCCGGGTCAAAGTCTGCTAAAGAACTACAGAAGGCTGTAACACAAGCACCAACTTGTCCATGTTCATCCCTCTATTTAGAAATTGCCACCATTTTCCAAGAGCGGAAGTGATTTACTTGGATTTTGATGTGCTTTTTTTCAAAACCTCAAAGGATTATGTGCCAATTGAAGTTCTTGTATCCACTTTTGAAAGATTTCCCAGTATATATTGAGATGTTGCAGAATATATATCTGTACTGACCTTTTCCTAATAATGTGCAGCACATATGCAAAGCCATGAACTCTCATTATGTAAATGTGTGTGTGTGTGTGTGTGTGTGTGTGTGTGTGTGTGTGTGTGTGTGTGTGTGTGTGTGTGTGTGTGTGTGTGTGTGTGTGTGTGTGTGTGTGTGTGTGTGTGTGTGTGTGAGCAGACCATTGTTGAGCAAATAAGGACAGCTTTACCAGGGATTATCCGTACCAAGCGGTCATCTCCTAACCTAAAGGTCACCAGACTGGTTTAAAAGCCGGTTAACCCTTCCTGCACAAGCCCAACACACTCGCTCTATCCCCCTCTAATCTGATCTGGTGCCAGCCTCGAGCCCGGATGAGAAGTTGCGTCCTCTCTGAGCTCCTGCATATATCAACTCTTCCTTCCTCACGGCGGAGAGGTTTCCATGCAAAGGTTTTCTGGCGTCATTCAAAAGGAAACCCTTCTTCTTCCTCTGAAACCATTACAGGCTGCTTTCACAGGTCTTCCAGTAAGCTCCTGAATGTGTGAAGACAATGCTCATTTATGTAGAGACAACTTGGACATGATCTCCGAGTAACATCCGAGAGTTTTCTGCTGCCCTGCCAGTTTGGCTCCAACCCCCCCCCCCCCCCCCTCTCTCTAAAATCCTGGCTTTTGCTTTTTCGCTTAGCGATGATATTTGTTCCCAGGTGGAGTGAAGCTCTGCCGCAAACACATCACTCAGTGGAGCCGGTCCAACTCTGCAAAGCCTCACAGCCTTTTAATCGCCTGCAAAAATGTTTTATTCAAACCACAACATATTTCAGACGGCCATAAATGTCCCTGGTGCATAATGGCATGTGTGAGGGGAGGAGGCAGATGGACGTAATGACGGCAGTAGCTCTGAGAGCAGGTGGAGGTCAGCAGCACCAGTGAATCAGACGAGCAGACGAGTCCGTTACAAAGTGGTAAATCTAACTACGCCGCTTGCTAACCGCCGTAATGAGGTGGTAACAAAGTTATGGAATCATTAGTGAGCATGTGTCCTAGCAGGAAGGCGAGCGTTGGGAGGTTACAGCGTGACAGATGGCGACTATGTGTGTGTGTCGGTGTGTGAACGCTCGATGCTGGTTGTTGTTACACGGTGGAAGGAGGACCAAATATGGTGCTTTGAAACACTATTTATGAGAAGCCCGTTTGCCATGGTGGTGCAAAGACAGTCGGTGCTTTTATCAGTGATACTTCATCTGAAACACATGGAGCTAAACAGAATGTCATGCCTCCATTCATTCCTGGATTATCTCTTGGTTTACAATCATTTGTCAAATTAAGTGTGTGCGGATTACATAAAATCAGCGAACACACCGACTGTTTCCAGATTTTATTTGAATGATTCACACGAGAGGCTGTAAAGCAAATGTGTTTTTAAGTTCAGCCGTAAATCACCATGTTGTGTTTTGGCTGCGGTTGGAGGGAAAAGGGGAGAGAGGAGGAGGAGGAGGAGGAGGAGGAGGGGGCCGTGGTTCAAAGCCAAAACACGACTGATTCCAAAGTGGCCGGCCGTGGGAGAGGTGAGAGGAAGACATGTCTGCGTAATCTAATAACCTGACGGACAGAGCCTCTAGAACAATCATCTGGATTGCCTCTTGATGTTTTCTCCTTCATGCCTTTAGCGTGTAGATAAGAGGCTGTTCATGTTTGCATCTATTTCTTCGGTATGAACCGTCACACTGACTTTAAAACAGCTCAAACTATGTCGTGTGCTCTTTCTTCTCGGTCACATCCAATGTTTTGTTATCAATCAATGACAACGTGTAGCTGTTAAACAAGATTGCTGGTGATAGAACATGATTAGAAACTGACATTTTAGTCCATCTAGCTCTTTGTGTTCGCTGACTGGCCTTGGCGAAAGAGTGCTTTTTTATTTTATTTATTTATTTTATTTTGTCTCTTCTGGGACATGTCTCCATGCTTTAATGTTCAATAAGCTCTTTACTTCTCTCATACTGCCTGTGCTGTCTTTTCACCCTCTGTCTGAAACCAGAGCTGCTCTGATTGGTTAGCTGTTGTGATTGGTCCACCAGCTTAGAGATGTCCCGCCCCTTAGCCTATCACATTCAGTGTGCTCAAGCTTCGAGCTAGTGTTCCATAGTGATGTCCTTTTGTTCCATAACTTTGTGATTTTAGCCTTTGCAGACCATTTACATGCACACAAATCTATATAACACACTACCGGAAAGGGAAAAACCTCAAGAAGCATACTATGACCTCTTTGCAACTCTCTTTTCCCCAACACCCTTCAGTTCAATGAGCTAGCTAATGCATGAATGCCAGTGTGAAAAGAGCACACAACAGTGAAATGACACAAAGTGCCTTTTGTATCTTATTTTTCTATTTAATGACCAATTCATCCTGCTCTCATGAATGAAAGCGACATACAGTAAAGTGGCCTCTTGCTAGAGTATTCTTCCATTTTCTTTTTTGGAAAGTACTCTCACTCTGGGTGCCAGTTAATATCTCTATGCTCCCAATGTTCCACTTGGTTACAGGAGGGGAATGAGTTAGCAGACCCCCTGCATCGCTGTCGCCTTCATTCTGCCTCTCCTCTCCGCCTGACCTCCACACCCACTCGTTAGTGACAGAGAAATTTAGTGTCTGGATTTATTAGTAATTTAATTAGCGTGGAGCAAAAGGTCACGCACGCCGCGATGGTTGCACATGTGCCACGGAGAGAGTTATTTTGCTAATTGAGTACAAACTGGACGGACAGCTGGAGGTCAGGCATCAGTCCGATGGGGAGATGTTGAATTAGCCGGATCCTCGCTCACCTCTCTTTCAGGTCGTCGCTTACGCTGAGCCTTTTCAGGGACAGGCCATTTTTAGTCAAGATAATCTAGATATACATAATAAAAAGTGGTATTGGATTGAAGTCAGGACATTAGATTTGCAAGGAGATCGTGTGTGTGTGTGTGTGTGTGTGTGTGTGTGTGTGTGTGTGTGTGTGTGTGTGTGTGTGTGTGTGTGTGTGTGTGTGTGTGTGTGTGTGTGTGTGTGTGTGTGTGTGTGTGTGTGTGTGTGTGTGTGTGTGTGTGTGTGTGTGTGTGTGTGTGTGTGTGTGTGTGTGTGTGTGTGTGTGTCAGAAAAATTGAGAAAAGATGAATGGATGTCCCTGAAAGCAGCTTGCTGGATGACTTCAGCACCACGGACAGCGTCTCATTCTCCGTGCATACACACACTGCTCTTTTATCTGTTTTGCTGCACTCCATCTGTGCGCACACACACACACACACACACACACACACACACACACACACACACACACACACACACACACACACACACGTACATTTATAGATTAATGAGTGCAAGTTTCTTTGATAAGCAAACACAAAGTTTGCGGCCTGCAAAAGGAACCCAGATTAATTCACCTGTTATTTCATCGGCTTATTTTCATCAGCTGCATTTGAAACACATTTACAGAAGGTTATTTATAGCAGACACTGGCACAAAAGCCCTCTGTTTGGCTGATAGTCTTAATTGCATAGTTACAGCTAACATTGAATGCTGATACAGACTGTATTGTGTTTATTTAATCACTTAAACGTGCTAAAATAGAAGTATATAAGAATTTGAAGGTGTAACAGGAATGGAAAACAACAAATAGGGTTTCTTTAAAAGCATGCTTGGTCACATGTGATGTCCCCGTTAACTCCTATGCAGGTCCAGCATTGCATAAATGCATAAATGAGGAACCCTTTCAAGTGGCTTCATCCCGCAGTAATTGAATATTCAATTCCATCTCAGTTTCTTCCCTGACTGAATCCAGACAGGCGTTTCATTGAACTTTATTCGCTGGATAAAAAGGCTTTTCTCCGGATTATAGTTTGAAAAAAGAGCGCTGGTCTCAGAAATTCCTGTCTTGTTTTGCCACGTCAAGAAGAAGGGCGGGTGGAAAATGTAAACAGGCACTTATTTACTCGGTAATTTGGGATCAGAAAGCAAATCAATCAATGCCATTGTCCCTGTTTTTGGAATGGGATGTATCGCATGTGTAATGGCTCGCAATCAAGCCTTTGTGGTGTAATTAGCAAGTGGTTGAGAGGAGGATGCTGGGTCCCTTTTGAAATGCTTTCCACACTGGCAGACACTGAAAGCCTGCGTGTCTAAAGCATGAAATACTGGCATCTGCGAGGACACCCAAATCTCCTTGGCGTTCTGGCACAGTTTGGAGAGAGAGGAGTGCATCGGCAGCAGAAAATGGCTTAGTCAGGGTCATCACTATAGCCAATAGCTTTGGATAGCTGTGACAAGCCAGGGCATTTTCTCAGGCTTCAATAAGCTAAGTGAGAAAAGATCTTGACAGCACGATGCCAGAAAACACTTTTCTCACGCTCTTTATTGACCACGATTATCATACTTTGTGTGGAGTGCTTCTGATTGCAGTGTTTACGTGACATCTAGAGAAGCCTTCATATCAGCAGGAGGAAATGTGAACGACAGAAATATCTTCTCTGTTAAAAGTAAAGGATACGTTGTCTTAGAGCAGGGGGGTCAAACTCAAACACTCAGAGGGCCAACATTAAAAAATGGGTACTAGTGGAGGGCCGGACTGGTTCAATTGCAGAACTTATTGAAATGAACTTATTGCACATATTAAACCTGGAACTAACAAAGCTTCAATGATTGCCTATAAAAACAACATTAAACATTAAATAATCAGTTGATTCATTTCTTATGGCTCTATCTGCAGCTTCTCCAGAGTCATTTCTTATGAGTACATTTTCCCACAGGCCAACAACAGCTTCAACAAAACTATTTCCCTCAAAGAGAAACCAAACATGCCCTGTTGTCGTGAGAGAGAAAGTGCAGAAGGAAACATCCATTAAACTCAGTGTGCTGCTCTGTGATGCTAGCTCAGATACTTGGCATCTCATCTTGGGTGCAAGGTCATCAATGTTTGGGCTCAGGCTCTGAGCTGAGGAGACCCTCAGGATGGAGTGAAGGTCTGAGAGCAATATACCGGAGGGCCAGATCTAATAGGAGTTAGAAATTATCCTGCGGGCCGAAATTAAATCCACCACGGGCCTGATTTGGCCCCCGGGCCTTGAGTTTGACACATGTGCCTTGTCTGATAAGAATAGCGTTTTGAGCTTCTTGCAGTGTTTCGTTTCCGCTCTGCTTTTAGTAAACGCTGCACGTATGTTGTCAAGTTTGTGAAGATGTTTCTTCCTCTGCAAGTGTTTTGGGCCGTTGTAGCCACCGTGATAACCGACACCCTGACTGCAGCATAATCAAAAAAGAGCCACAGACTTTCTTTAATATCTTTCTGTCTTCTTTGTGTGGATAAGCGTGGACAGAGATGCTCCTTAGCTTGCTGATTGAGCCAATAAACAACCCTCAGTGTGGCTACAAAGCTAGTAAGCTAGTTGCACATTGATTAGCTTAACAACGTTCAGTATGACGGTAAATGTCAGGACCTTTTCTAAATGATGTGATCCATATTCTTAAATACCAGCGCTGACAAATCAAGAAGTTTGTTTACTCCTGCAGGCTCGGCTGTCAATCATAGACTCTCAACAGCCCGCCTACTCAAGAGGCTTGGAGGCAAATGTATCTCCAAGTATATTCATTTTCAATAATAGATATTAAAAATACAATTGTCAGATCACTTTTGTATGCCATTTGAGTCAAAACATTATAAAGAAAAACCTCATTTAATGTTCTTTTCATCTAACATTTGGCTGCAGCCGAACCCAGTCACGTGACCTTGCTCTGCCTGCATGCTCACTTCTACATGATTGTTGTCACTGGACATGCATATGAGCGAGCACACAAAGTTCAGCCGACCGCAGAGCCACAGATGCACATCCTGTGATGACAGACATGCATGCCGTGTTTAAACACGCCAAGAGTGTTTTTGCATGTGTTTTATATGCTGTTAAAATATCAGTTTTTAGAGCTCTGAGACGCACTGATACGGGCAGCAATAGAGCAAATACAAGCATGCATGCACAAGCTGGAAAACAAACACCCTGATGATGTCATTTGTATAATCTGATGGAATCTGGGCCAGCGTTGACGAGCCGGCGGGATGAGCAGTCACTGTCGAGATGATGCTGTGTGTAGGAGGCGAGCAATGAGGTGTGTGTGTGTGTGTGTGTGTGTGTGTGTGTGTGTGTGTGTGTGTGTGTGTGTGTGTGTGTGTGTGTGTGTGTGTGTGTGTGTGTGTGTGTGTGTGTGTGTGTGTGTGTGTGTGTGTGTGTGTGTGTGTGTGTGTGTGTGTGTGTGTGTGTGTGTGTGTGTGTGTGTGTGTCACCTAGCAATTCCCTTGCTTTCATATAAAGGGTGCAACAAAACAAAATGTACTGAAGCTTGAGTCATTACACCGTGTATTGTCGTATTTTATGCAGTCACTTAATTTAAAACAGAGTGCTCCGTGTGTGAGGCTGATCCAAACAGGTATAGCGAGGACAAGTGTCAATAAAAGATCAAGATTAATGGTTATTTTACAAGATATTTAGCTCGAGGTAAATGCTGTAATTACCTGATGGCGTTGATACCCCGCTGTGATAAATTGCAGATTTCCTTCAGCTCTTCGAGTCGTTTTAAATTCACTCGCCCCCTTAATTTTGGAATCTCTCATGTTTCCAAATGCCAGACAATTTGAGGCATCACCACCACCACGCAGTTTGATGAAAAAACATGTTGCATTTGGACGCAAGCCACGCCATTATTTCCTGGAACAAATTCTGCACAAATTACATTCAGACATCAAATTAGCCGTTTGCTCCTTTGCCAAACAGCAAAACATTAATAAAGCAGATGGAATAATCACACAGCAAATAAAGACAATGCTGGCTTTAGAGGAGGTTTTTTTTGTCATCAAATAATTAACCATATCCTGTTGTTTTTTCACAACAACACGTGAAAACTCTACCTGCAGCGTTTATAGCTAGAGTAATAGGATAGCTAACAATCAATGTGTGTTTATTGATTTGTACGCAAGCCCAGAAAAAACCACACCACACTGTAGCGAGGTGTCAACATCCTCTGATTGCCCCAAAGCAAACGTCAATGAAAATGATGAACTGACTGCTTTGCATGAGGTTAGGAAACAGAGAGGACATGTTCAGGCCTCATGAGCGTTGGTGTTGCTACATGGAGTCATCTCTCTACCAATTTCCCTTTAAAGAGTCCTCTCCTGCTGATGTTCAGGTGTATGTCAGTATGTAGTGTCTCTACTTTAAAGAGTCCTCTCCTACTGATGTTCAGGTGTATATCAGTATGTAGTGTCTCTACTTTAAAGAGTCCTCTCCTACTGATGTTCAGGTGTATATCAGTATGTAGTCTCTCTACTTTAAAGAGTCCTCTCCTACTGATGTTCAGGTGTATATCAGTATGTAGTGTCTCTACTTTAAAGAGTCCTCTCCTACTGATGTTCAGGTGTACATCAGTATGTAGTCTCTCTACTTTAAAGAGTCCTCTCCTGCTGATGTTCAGGTGTATATCAGTATGTAGTGTCTCTACTTTAAAGAGTCCTCTCCTGCTGATGTTCAGGTGTATATCAGTATGTAGTGTCTCTACTTTAAAGAGTCCTCTCCTGCTGATGTTCAGGTGTACATCAGTATGTAGTCTCTCTACTTTAAAGAGTCCTCTCCTGCTGATGTTCAGGTGTATATCAGTATGTAGTGTCTCTACTTTAAAGAGTCCTCTCCTGCTGATGTTCAGGTGTATATCAGTATGTAGTGTCTCTACTTTAAAGAGTCCTCTCCTGCTGATGTTCAGGTGTATATCAGTGTGTAGTGTCTCTACTTTAAAGAGTCCTCTCCTGCTGATGTTCAGGTTTATATCAGTGTGTAGTGTCTCTACTTTAAATGTATAACACACTACAGGAAAAGGGTTAAAAAGCAGAATAAAAAAAGTCTCTTTAAAAAGTTTCCATTCAACACTTTTATCTTTCTGGATGAATGGGTGATCGAGTGCCTTCATCCCACGCTCCGTTCTGCACAGCGGTTTCTTTTAGTCGTGTCCTTCACGGCTATTCACAGATCAGATCAGTTGAATCTGCAGCCGCTCCGTGAACAAACCGCTCCGTCCAGCTTTTAACCCCTTCATTGTCTGCATTGGAAAGGAGGGATGGGAATGAATCATCAAAATGATTCAGGTATTCGAACATGAGTTATGAATGTTTTTATTTTTATGGGAGGGTTGATTACATATTATCAAATGGATTAATTAAATGTGTATGACAGTGCCATTTTAAATATCTTTCACAACGCATTCATTTCATCTGCCTTTCAGAATGAACAACAAGGAGCCGTTATGTCGTCATGTTTTAAGCATGGAAGTTCAATACATTTGACAAATCTGACTTGGTTTCTATATGTATTTTGAAATGTTTATAGGATATGTATAATCGCTTAACCGTTTTATTGGGGGTCGAACATTCGAATATACATTTACTTTCAAATACCCATCCCTAATTTGCAGGTGTGTTTCTGTAGTGAATGATAAGGCAGGTGTTGTAGAGTAATCCTGTGCATGGTAGGGCTGAACGATTAATCGATTTTAATTAGAAATTGCGATTTTAAATGACGCAATTATCAAATCACAAAGCCTGCGATTATTATTATTATTTTTTTTTTTATTATTATTATTTTGTTTTGTTCTTCTTGTGTGTCAGTCATCCACACCAATCAGAAGTGTTGTGCTCAACATGTTGCAGTCATTCTTAACCAATCAGAAGTGCTGTGCTCCACATGTACCAGCCATTGTTAACCAATCAGAAGTGCCCCATGATAGAAGGTGATTGACAGATTGATCCAATCACCTGCCAAGTATTTTTGAATGTGCCTGCTCTTTCCAAATGGCTTCCAATGGAGCTTTCCTAGATGGTTTGGTGAACCATCTGAGTCAGGTTGGTAATGCTCCATCACATGTTTCTATTACAGGGTGAATCTTAAACTGAAGCTTGACTTTAAAGCAACCCAACGGAAGTTTCATGTAAGTTTAGTTCTTTCACTCGTAGCCCGGGCTGCGGGGGTGCTAGAGACGGCAGCACGTTGATACGACCTTACTAGCCGGAGTTATGGCCGCATTTTACAATAAACTTCTCCCCAGGTGACTTACTGTACATCCTGGTTAATGATGTAACCACTGCACCTGCACGCCAAGTACAACCCACACCTGACTCTAATCCGGAACAGCTGGGCACTGAGACGGAGACATTCATCCAAATTAAAGTGACGTTAAAACAGGATATTATTCGGGCCGTCACACATTTCAGTGTACAGCTTTCTCTGCAAGCAATTAACTCTGCAATCAACAGTTGTTTGCGAAAATCTGATGATTGTTTTCTTGATTAATTGGTTATTTGTTTGGTGATTAAACATCCCCATCACAATATACTAGAGCATGGGGTAATGGTGTTAAATGTCTATTATGTAGAGAAAAGGACAAGCTACAAAAGTTCACAGTTTGTAGGATAACACATGATAGTTTTGACATTTTACTGTTAAAAAATGACTTTAAAGGTTTAATTTGTGTTTATTTATACAGCAGATATCAGACACAAAGGCAATTCAAAGTGCTTTGTATCAGAGATTTACAAAAGAGATTGAAGGTAGTTCGAAATCAACATTATAAATACAGATGATGCTGCAAGAAGTGCAGAAGTATAATAATATTAAAATACAGTTAAATGACCTCTGGAAAAGCAGCGGCAAACAGAAAGGTTTTCAACCAATCAGCGCCACGTTAAAAATACAATTTGAATAGATCAATCCACTTATAGTTGCAACTCTGCAGAAAAAAAAATGCAATGTTTTTAATTCACTTTTAGTACTAGCGGAGTCACAACTTTGGATAAAAGGTTGACATCAGCAATAACAAACAATACAAATTACAAAATTATCCACAAAATGGAAAACGAATGTCATAAAGGTAGAAAGCGTGATGTTGCAAGAAGTGTTGAGGTACTGTATAATTATAAAACAGTTAAATAACCTGGAAAAGCAGCCTTAAACTGAAGCAGTGTTTCCGCCAGACCAGGGCTGAGAGGGCGTCCACCCCGAGACCGTGGCCGTTTCTCAATCTCGAGGATACTGGCTTGGTAGTCGCATACTTCCAAGTCACTTCCTTCAGAAATGAAGCAAGTATGCTTCCAAGCCACGGCTTCGGAAAACAAAGAAGAATTGAACAGGCTAACAAGTTTGCCACTCTCTCTAACGGTTTCAACATAAACTGTACCGAAAAAAAATACCTCACGATGTCTATCTAATTATGAACTTGCTCTACTTTCACGTTACACATTTTTGGTGATAACAAACGCAACAAATTAACATATTTACCAACACATGTTCTACGCCACTACACACTTACATTTAAATGTGTGCTGCGTCAAGGGTTTTTGAAATTGGTCCGTGCGCAAAGCATTGTGGGGATTTTAAGGACGCGAAGTCTACCCATGTGCAGCCTCAAAATTACCCCCAAACCAAGGACGCAGCCTCGGTGGAATTTCAAGTATGCTGGACATTGGAACGGCCCTGCTGCGCCACTTGATGACGTAGTATCCTTGAAATATTGGCTTGGAAGCCAGTATCCTCGCCATTGAGAAACGGCCCGTTACCACAGAGCCTCCGGTGCTCGCAGCTCACCCCCCACCCCCCCGCTCATCGCGTCCAAATCGCGCACGTTCTGTGTTGTCCTGTAGCAGGCACCGCCGATGTCGGGGGAAACGATCTTCAATACTCCGAAAAGAATCCCACCAGTATCCTTTGCCCTCCGACAGAGGGATGTCCATTTTCCTTTTCGTTATTTCAAGCGATAAAAACTCTCCATCTTATTAATATTTTTGGACGAACCCACCTCGAGTTCAGGGCGTCCCGAGCTGAATAAGGGCATCAAATGACTCAAGACGCCCCCTGGCGGAAACGCTGAACAGAAGGATTTGAACTACCTGACTCATGACCTTGGATAAAAAGTTGACAACAAACAACAACTTAAGATGTTAAATGACAGGTTCATGAGGTCAAAATGTGAAAAACTACCCCACCCAACGTATTGAGTCAGAGATCACACCAGAGACAATAACCCGACCCTCCATGAACCCTGGTGCTGTGTAGTATTCTGAGTAAACCTTATTTTGTTTAGCATGTGTAATCCCCCTAAATTCCCCATTGATAGCCTGGCTACCTCATCCACTGATTATCTGAGGAGGAGATCAAGGTGTTCCTGTCCTCAGTGTGTGTGAAACCAGGACATCAAATACATACCGGTGCTTTTGATTCTAGTCATACAGGTCTCAGTTTTGCCTTCTCGCAAGCACATGTGAGAACAGCCGATATAACACACTTAATGTATCGTCTTATAGCGGTATAATCTTCATATCATGGTATTCTGTGAAAGTCATTGGCCTCTTAAAGAGATTGATTCCTGTTTATGAGGCCTAAGTATAGCTCCTTGTAATGAGTCATGATTTTATTCTCCTGTAAGTGTGATCCCACGCCACATTAAACCGTCACACTGGTGAACGATTAGGTAACGAGTTAATGGGAGGAAGCGTATAGTACACATTGGCCTGATGACTTTATACGTTCCTAATGAGAGAGCTAGTGTCAGACAGATGGAGAGGTGAGTGTTACAGCTGTGCTTTAGGTCTCTTTACTTCCTGTTTGCATGAGTTTATCTGGTGGTATTGTCAGATTATATGGATTTTAAAAAGGAGCGGGAGGTTAACCAAATGAGACTCTGCAGGAGTGGAACATTTGAATTACACAATCCCTGCAGTAGGTTAACGGAATTTAAAAACTGGTAAACATTTGGAAAACGAGCCGATGGATTTTACAGCTTGTTTTATCAAAGGTGTTTTTAAGGAGACAGCTGGAGTGTGTCAGGCTGGCTGTGTTTTATTAAATTCAATTTCAAAAGCTAATATACTAAAGTACACTGTATGAGGAGAGTAGTTTGACATGTTGGGAGCTATTCCTGTAATGAAACCAACCTGAAACCAATTCAAAATATTATATTTACAAGGCTTAGTTGGATGCTTGATTCTGATTGGTCAATTTGGACATACCAGAGCTTGTTAAGTTCCGCTAACAGACCGTTGGTAAGGAGAACAGATCATTGCTAAGGACGACGGACTGGATGTGCAATAAAAGGAACTGTGTGAAGTACACTAAAGGGAACAGCAGAAGAAGACAGACAGGAAGTAAACACTAAAGGAAACAGCGGAAGAAGACAGACAGGAAGTAACACTAAAGGGTACAGCAGAAGAAAGGAAGTAAACACTAAATGGAACAACAGAAGAAGACAGGAAGTAAACACTAAAGGGAACAGAAAAAGAAGACAGACAGGAAGTAAACACTAAAGGGAACAGCAGAAGAAGACAGACAGGAAGTAAACACTAAAGGAAACAGCGGAAGAAGACAGACAGGAAGTAACACTAAAGGGTACAGCAGAAGAAAGGAAGTAAACACTAAATGGAACAACAGAAGAAGACAGACAGGAAGTAAACACTAAAGGGAACAGCAGAAGAAGACCGGAAGTAAACACTAAAGGGAACAGAAAAAGAAGACAGACAGGAAGTAAACACTAAAGGGAACAGCCGAAGAAGAGAGGAAGTAAACACTAAAGGGAGCAGCAGAAGACAGGAAGTAAACAGCCGAAGAAGACAGGAAGTAAACACTAAAGGGAACAGCCAAAGAAGACAGGAAGTAAACACTAAAGGGAACAGCAGAAAACAGGAAGTAAACACTAAAGGGAACACAGTATGAGCTCTTGCAGTGTTTAAAGACTGGTAAATGGAACAGAAAATGTGAAAAGTCTTGAACAGTTATATAAAACCTTGATCAGTGATGCCGTTCATTTGAAATGTCGTTGCGTCTTCACTGTAACGGAACATAAACCCTTTATATTAACGCTGTATTATTGATGGCACGGTACAGTACACACTGAGTGTCCAGCGGTGCATTGGAGCAGAATAACATTTAGGTTGAAATGAGCTGCATAAAAGCCAAGAAGTGAATTACATGAGCACTTTAGAGCAGCAGCACAGAGCCTCAGGGCGAAGGAGCTACTGTACGGGAGCGTGTGCAGCACAATTATGCAAACAGCGTTGCGTAATGTTGAGTTTATCACAGTGTAGACGAGATGTATTTTAACTTTTAAATAACATCTGATTTATTTATTCGAATTTCTTGTTGATTTGAGCTTCTAGCATTTTGTACGGTTGACACCATTAAACTCAGCTTGAGCTATTCCTACAAGTAGGACAAATAAATCTCTGGAAGTCAACACTCGCCAAGGTTTTATTTCAATACATGTATATGAATCACATGTATTAATCTGTATGAAGACTTTATTTTTCGCATATTTATTTTATAATGTTCAGGGTGTAGTTGCTGATTTTCTGGCATGACTTATCATGGACGTTGGTTATACATTTGTAAACGTTTCCTGTGTTTCCTCAAAGTCATAATGCATAATTAAATGAATATACATTGTGACTGAACCAAAGAACATAGTGACAGTACGACACATGTTTTATCATTATAGCAAATGCCCTTAAACTATCCAAAGACGAATAAAAAAACTATAGAAACAACGTGTTTTTTGAACGTCATTGGACAACTAATATTAGGGCGGCAATATCTCAGTCTGTAGGGAGCTGAACTGAAGGGTTGTTGGTTCTGATTGGTCCAAATCAGGGGTTCCCACACTTTTTCAGCTTGGGAGCTACTTTTAAAATGACCAAGTCAAAAGCCGCGTTCACACCGGAGTACTTTTCCCCTTTAGTTCCGCTAGTACCCCTTCACACCAAAAAGAGTACTTAGTGCCGGGAACTTTTACACCCATTTGTAGTGCCTGCTAGAGAGGTGGTACTATCCTGGGGGGAAAAGTGCCCCGGTTCTGATTGGCTGGGCGAATTGCAAACCACGCCCCGTAAAACTCTGAACATTTTTCTGAAGCCGCCATTGTATTTGTGGCATTAGCATTATTAGCATTAGCATTAGCCCCGCGCACCAACGGAGAGAGAATAACTTATGGCAACAACAAAAAAACATGGGAGCGGTGGAGATGAGGAGGTGTCGGCGCTCTGAGGAGTCCCAGCAGCTTCTACTGAAGCCAGTCCCTAACTCCGGGGACTTCCGGCCGGGGACTCCGGGCGGCAGTATACTCCGTGAAGTTGTTTGCAGCCTGCCAGTAAACCCAAAGCAGAAGAAGACGAAGTGACGTCAGCGGCTCATTTGCGTAATCTTCCCTCAGGGGAAAGTACTCTGTGTGAACGCGATTGGTACTTAGTGCCCTGGGTTAAGTAAGTGCTGCAAAGTACGCGGTGTGATCGTGGCTAATGTGATCTACCTACAGGGCCGCCCCTGAGGCCCCCTGCGTCGCGGGGGGGGGGGGGGGACACTTTGGCGCGCTTACACTAATTGTGCCGCTTCAGATGACGATGATGAGGTGAGGGCCCACGTAGTTCACGCAGACTGCGAAGGGGGGGTCTGTCTGCCTACATTAAGAATGCTAAGTATACCTTATGTTGGTGTACCTTGCATAACTGCTTGAACCCGTATGGCACAATACAACTAATTACATTTTTTTTCATTACGCACATTTCATACCCTTTCTTAGTAGAATTGTATAAATTTGAAGGCTATAGGTAATCAGCTCATGGGTGGTGAACTGCGTGTTAGAAAAGATGAGATCTCAGACTGGCTCACCAGGATGGATGATAGGCTAACTTATTTATTACTTTTTTAATTTCAATGCCATGCGATCTACCAACACTTCGCGATCGATCGACGTATTGGGCACCCCTGGTCCAAATGAATTAAACCAGATTTCTTCTTCTTCTTCTTCTTCTTCTTCTTCTTCTTCTTCTTCTTCTTCTTCTTCTTCTTCTTCTTCTTCTTCTTCTTCATATATTGCATCCTATAGTATTTACACAGTTCATTGTTTAAGACGTCATAAGTGAAACTGGTCATTTAAATTCTGTTCTTGCAAGATTAATCAATTATAGATCTAGTCATTTGGTTCTTTTAGTTTATTTGGTTGTTTATTTGAGCAAGTGTTGTAAATGAAAACAAAACCAATGTCTGTAATAAAAGCACCAATAGTTCTTAAATCCTTTCCCGAATCGCCATGCGCCTTCAAACAATGAGATGGAAGTCTTCTCTTAAAGCCTGTGTGTTTTATAATCTATCATAACACTGACTGCTTGTGTCAGTTTTATCGCGCTGTTATTTAGTTCTTTTAGCGGAGGACTCGAGTGTATTTGAGTTTAAAAGGTTCATTCTGTGAGATGAGGGAAAGGCACCGCTAAAGGATCTGTGAGAGATGATAACAGCATCTCTTTGTCTGCTTTATTAGCCAGTATTCAGACGGCTATCGACAGGAAAGCTGCAGAGAAACGTGATTACATGCTACAGAGCAAATCAATTGAAGGTGTACTGTAATGGTTCCCCACCTTCTGGCTCCTGACACTCAAACAAAGCACTTTTCCTGCAGGTTGTTTTCCTCCATTTGTCTTCTACACTGAACAAAAATATAAACGCAACACTTTTTTTTTTGCTCCCATTTTTCATGAGATGAACTCAAAGATCTAAAACCTTTTCTATAAACACAAAATAACCATTTCTCTCAAATATTGTTCACAAATCTGAAAAAATCTGTGATAGTGAGCACTTCTCCTTTGCCAAGATAATCCATCCCACCTCACAGGTGTGGCATATCAAGATGCTGATTAGACAGCATGATTATTGCACAGGTGTGCCTTAGGCTGGCCACAATAAAAGGCCACTCTGAAACGTGCAGTTTTGCTTTATGGGGGGGGTATGGGGGGGTCCGAAAACCCTAACCCTAACATGTCACCCACTGACATGTTAGGGTTAGGGTTAAACCTGACTGGTTTTCAGACCCCCCCAGACCCCCCCAATGGGAACAAAATGGGAGCAAAAACAAAAGTGTTGCGTTTGTATTTTTGTTCAGTGTAGTTTAGCTGACATTCTGGCTCTGTGGAAATCTGGACTGCATCCCTCATGTGCCATGTCACACAATCCCAATTTAGTTTTTCCCATTTTGTTTGTTCCTCTGTTGATCCGATGCATCTGTCTCTGCTGAAACTCATCCAATCCGTGCTCTGGATGCTCATTCAGTGGTTTTTCTGTCCTCCTTTGTTGGACTTTAGTGTTTTTCTATTAAAAAAAGAAGTCCTGGGGCCTCATGTATAACGCCATGCGTAGGATTCACGTGGGAAGGTTGCTTACGTAGTAGAAATCCGCAAAATTGGTCCATACATTTTCCAACATTTTCCAATTCACCAAACATTGCGTACCGGCGAGGAAAGTGCGTACGGCACTTCCTACGCCGGTTTCCCTTTATAAATCACAATCGACTCGAAATGCGGTGCAGCTTTTGCGGGCTTCACGTAACGCCCATATTTGCCTATAAATAGTCAAAGAAACGCCCTTTCATTCATTCATTCATTCATTCATTCTGACTGACTGCATGGAGAAGATCGCAGGAAATGACGACAGAACAGTTAAAAAAGACATTTCACATCGTGTCAGATTCTGGTTATTTTGGGGAGGTGGAGATAAATCATATTGTTTGGTGGATGCAGTTTGAACCAGAGTAGCAGCATGGAGGTCGGATCGTCACCAAAATAAATAAATAAGTGGTCCGAAAAAGGTTCATGACAAAATAAACACACATAGCCTTCCTCAGGCAGTGTGTACCGGGGACAGGAGACCCCCCCTTTATGAGAAACTGTAAGAAATGATCGGGGAATCCCTCCGGAGTGGAGTCATGATGACTGGATCTGAATTATTTGTTTGTATTTGGTGGTTTGTGTCCCAGCTTTCGATCAGTAACTATCCATAATCCACCAGTTAAAGGAAATACAACTAATGTGTTGTGTTATATCAGCTGTTCAATTTACCACATCTGGTGTTCTTAGTTTCCATACCTCCTGTGTTTTACGAGCGACTTATCAAGTCTCGGCAAACGGCATAAAACATGATTAAACATGTATTAAACATATATAAAACCATGCTCGTATCTACAACCTATAGAAAAGCAACACGGCGTCAGTTTAGACGTAATTCTGTCCTCCTGCTTACCGCATCATTTATGAGAAAACATGTCATAACATTAACACAACATACTCGAGGTGGTTTTAAATAACATATCCGTATTTATTTATTTCTCCCGGTTATGTTTTTGTGTGCACTGAGGAGTCTCAAACAGGCGTTTGTTAAATCATTTGAAGATTGGCTTTAATCAATGTTTGAAAATCAATTCTTCATATCTGATAAATGAGAGGTAACATTTTATTTATGGTATTATTTCCACATATTTCTCTCCATTCTTCCTTCTGCCAACGGTGTCGCAGTTTCTCGTCTCTCCTGTTGTTGTGCTTAGTGCGTACGCATGGGTTAGAGTCATACTTGCCAACCTTCAGACCTCAGAAATCGGGAGCATTGCAAAATGGGGGGGGGGGGGGGGGGGTGCTAGTGGATCGCCAGAGCTGTTAACATTAACATGTTTATTGTAGTTGTAAGTGCACTGCCTTGCGGCCTGTAGCTCCATCCTTGATGGAGCATATGTGTGGACTGGACCTGTACTTTACAGGAAAGGAGTGAGCAGAGAGTAGAGTAGTTGTCGATTCTTGTTCTGTTTTCTGTGACTATCTGTCTCACCCTCTCAGACTTTGAGTTGCGCGCGCTACTAAAGAGACGTGTTACCATGGAAACCAAACAATGGTGTAGCTGTATTAAAGTCCGAGTGGAAACAGTCGTGTGTAAATCTGATTTTGTCAGAAATCGGGAGAAATGCGGGAGAAATATGACCCCGGGAGGAAACCGGGAGAGGGCAATGAAATCGGGAGTCTCCCGGGAAAATCGGGAGGGTTGACAAGTATGGTTGGAATTTGCGTGGAGGACCGCACGTTTTCCCGTCAAGTTAGTATTTTATAAATCGCAAACATTGCGTAGAAACTGGTGTAAGCCATTTTTTGAGCGTATATCCCTTTTTATAAATGAGGCCCCCGGACATTCAAAAAACCACTGAAAACTAGAGTTACATAACCTCAAAAGCATTTTAAGTCAAGAACATATGAGTGCATTAAGCTTCCCAGGAGAACGCTGCTGTTACCCAAGCAGTATTATTAATTCAAAGGATTTATGCTTCCCTTATAACCACTCAATTTAACTTTAAAGGGAATAAAATACAGCCCTGAAGACTTCACAGTTAAATAAGCAGCTTCTGGCGATAAAGGGATATGTTGTTGTTTGACTATGTGAAGATTTCCCACAATTCAATTTCCTCTTTGTGGTCTGGCAGGGCCACGAATGCATTATCTTGAGATGCTTCATGTTAAGTAGGCCGCGCAGTAAATGATTGACAGTGTTCCTCTTTACACAGCCACATGAATCCCCCTCTCAGATACAGACAGACATACAGATGTGAAATAGTGTTTTATTGAAACTCAGTGGTATTCGTTTTCAGAGAGAAGTGGTTCCAAGAAAAATAAAGAAATGGGAAAAAGCCTTATCTGATCATTATCCCAACAAAGCTGAGTTTGAGCGTGTTAGGCTAGCTATAGAGAGGGTTACTTTTTCAAATGTAATCTGGTTCAATTAGTAGATACCTGTACATTAATTTAATTGATAACCTAATTAAGATCACTGGCTAATTGGACGAGCTAATGGCGTTAGCTTGGGATATCTAGAGTGTAGTTTAATGAGCTTTATGGCTGCAAATTATGGTCTGACATTATTACAAGCAAACACACTAGGTTTGTTTAATAAGCTTGATGTCGACCTACTGGATTTAAACATGTAAGATATTTAAAATAAAGAAGAGTGACGTTTTTCTAAAACCAAAGGAGTCTACCTATTCTTTGAACAATTTCTTTAGAAAATGAACGCTAATGTGATTTTTTATGTAAATGTGAGGAAAACCTTTTTTTTGTATCCTGATTATCCCGTTGCTTGTAATCCATTACTCTCCAAGACTTTCACTTATCATATGGAAAATGAGAAGGGGATAGGTAATATGTATGATGACCTTATATATATATAACCCATCTTTTATTTTATGTTAGTTATACCTGTGTTATTTACGTTCTCAGTGTTATTATTGATTTGATTTCTTCCTATTCTCACGTTGAATTTCTTGGATTTGAGACCTTCTACATGTTGTGAGCCCTTGTTAAAGAAACTGTTCATCTAAATTGAAGTACTAATGGATGTAAAGGGGAATGTGTTAAAGTTAAAAAAAGATCAAATCAGGCTGCAGAAACAGTATCTTCCCCTCACTCATCACCAGATCATCCATCACCTCCTCAGAGCGTTGAGATATGGGTCCGATGCATTGAAGCACTTGCTGTCTGACCCTCGATCGATGCGGTCCTGAGCGCCGTGTCTGTTAAAAAGGAAGAAGGATCTCTCATAACTGCATCGTCTCATTCGTCTGGACGCTTTCCAGAGCTTTCAATCAATCCTTTCACAGCCACAGATTGAATTAGGTCCTGGGCGTCGAACCACGGTTTCTTATTCGGAGCAGGATTAGTTCGCATTGATTTGGCCTGATTGGACTCCAAGGCTTGTGTTTGCTTTTAATCACCGAGCACACCTTTTTCTCTGGAGATATTTGCATGCTGCCGTCCCTCAGCTCAGGGTTTCTTTAGAAATGTAATCCTATACTATAACAAGTTACCTATAACCAAGATATTAAGGATCAAACATGTTGAAAACCTGCCTTTCATGAAGCAGATCCAGCCTACACACCAACAATGAAACACATGAGCACATACTGCGGTTTAAAAAAGCATGTTTAAAACAAACAAACACATTATTAAAACAAATTATTCAAACTATCGACAATACATTGCTTTCTTAATTGTTAGAGATCCTTTGTATGTATACAGTTAAGCTCACACACACTATTTCATGTATATGATCCTTATTTTAAAATGTGTTGTAACATTGTTATCCTGCTAGTAATCCCCATTTTTAGAAATATCACTGATCTGATTTCTTTCAAGTAACTGTAAGGGAATACAGATTTAAAATGTAAAAGCCTGCGTCACACTGTCCCCAAATGGACACCAGATGGAGACACGATAAAGGAAATGTTCAAATTCTGATCGTAACGACATAGGGCCATTCGTGAGGGCATCTTAAGCCTTCGTATGACCGCCGGTGGAGTTTCTCAGACTCCGGCAGCAACTTCGGAAGCGGCTGCAAAATCTTTGGCATGCCAAAAAATTGCCGAAAGACCTTGTGAAGGTTCATTTTCGTGTTGAATTCGTGTGTAAATTTTGCCCTTCGTAAGGCCATCGTGAGGGCATCTTGTTAAATCGTGTCATCTTCGTCTTTACTTCGTGTGATCATCGGTGCCATCGGGCGCCTCACGAAGACAATACGAAGGAAACAAGAAGCTGCCCGATTGTCTTAGGAAGGCAACACGACTACGTGAAGCCCTCGCGATGCCGTCGTGTAGCCATCGTATTATAGTACAATTTGAGTTCTGTGAAACTGAAAAGGATATGACATTGTTTTTTTTACTTTCCTTGGAGTTGTATGTCTTAAATGTAATTTTAGGTTAACTTCCTTTTTTTATTTTGAAGGCGAGTTTACGCTGTTGACAGGAAGTTGTTATGGAAACAACACAACAGAGTGTGTGGTTCGGGTGCCATCGTGTGGCCCTCTGTAGGCATCGTGCTTGCTTCGGCTGTTGCTTGGCTGTTGACCAAGTTCGGGGCCATCTTCATGCGAAATTCACAATTCTATATTCGTGTGTCAATTTCGGGACAGTGAACTCCAGTCTCAAGGTCTGATGGAGAATGTGTTAATGTTATGACAGCGTCCATTTAATTGTGCATCTCCGATAATAAGTGGAAAAAATTACCAACAAATCTCTAAAAAAATATGTGGAAAATCCAAAGATATATTAGAACATTTGAATATTATTGGAAAGATTCCCACTAGTACTAATAAAATGAACTGCTACATGTTTAAGTTCAGTTTTTGTTGTTTTTTAAACTGCTTATTTTCATTTTTACAAATCAAGACATATCCTGACATAGGACTTTTCCATTCTAATGACAAATAGTAATATGGTAAAACAGAATATGAAAAAATAAAATAAAAAAGCAAAACAGTTACAAGTTAAAATAAGGAAATAAATAAGATAATTATAAAAAATAAAGTAAATACAAATAATCCATAAAATGAAATAAACGTGTTGCAGGGTTTTAGATAAGTAATAAATGCAAGAAAGAGAAAACCATAAAGCAGATTCACACTTAAAGGGGACCTATCATGCAAAATGCACTTTTTGATGTCTTTTCTACATCAATGTGTCCCCGGTGTGTCAGGGAACTCACGCAGCGTCAGAAAATAAAACCCTTTCTCTTTTCCTCCGTACCCAAATCTCTAAAAACGGGGGGGAAAACGGAGCTGATCCAGATTTGCGTCCGATATGACGTAATATCTGAAATGTGGACCCACGGCCCTATCAGAAACGTTGCTATCAGAAACAATGCCCGACTGTTTTGGACGTAATATGGTCGGTGTTTACATTAGCATGGCTAACACTCAGAGCTAACCTGTACTGGAGAGCATGTGTGTGAAGAAGCAGGAAATAAAAAGGAACTCACCTTGTGGTATAACCGGCAAGAGAGAAAGCCTTTGAACTCCATACTGTTTCAGAGAGAATCCTTGATAATCCATGATATGGCGTTTCATCACGGCAGCATTTAGTTTAGACAGTAGCTGCCGGGTCCCGCATGAGCTCAGACCCCTCCTTTTTATTTGTTATCAATTTGTATTTGTTTTAAAGCTTTATACCCGAATCAGCACTTTTGAAACAGGAAGTGAAATAGAGGGATATGAGGCATGGCTAGAATGGGGGATATGTTTGGTATTTGGAGCAAAACACTTCATAGACATGTTTTTTATATATTTGTATATATCTGATTTCTATGCTATTGCCTAAAAATAGCATGATAGGTGACCTTTAAATTATTATCCTACAGAGAAGAGATAACATCTGGTCCTTTACACTATATGATGTTTTTAGGTTTTTACTAACACTGTAATCCTGTAATGTAACTGTAAGGAAATACATGTAATCCCCATGCCTGTTCACATATGAAACTGTGCAATCCCAGTTTCTTCTTCTCCTGCTGCTGCAGCACTCACATCCTCTGCTGTGTTCATCTGATTCCTCTGTGTTATTATTACACACTCGGTACAGTATAGCAAAAGGCCAGGTCTAGAAGATTGCCCTCTGGTTACAGCAAATGTTCTGATAGATCGCCGCGGTTATTCTGAGTGAGCGGTGGAGAAGGAGCAAGATGGAGGGAGAGATTGTCTCCAGGGGGAAGGGAGGTGAGGACAGGGAACATTATGCATGAAGGAGTGGACAGAAAGATCAAGAATAAGAGACATGCTTAGAGAAAAGGGAGATAAGGCAAGTTTATTTATATAGCATCTTTCAACACAAGATACACACATCTGAAATATTGAGCTCTGACTCAATCATTGCTCACTTTTTAGCATAAATAGTTTTCTATGACCTCACTTTCTTTCTACTTTCTTGTTTAACTTATCCCTTAGTCATCTCAAGTGTTTCATGCTAAACGAACAGAACATTTTAAGGAGGAGATGGACTTAAGCAATCATACACGAGAAGCCGTTCTTGAACGTCATTATTGGTACTCCAGTACAGGCGTACGGGCCTCGGCGCAAACGGCCTCAAGTGTATGATTGCGATTCTATTACACAAACTATCATTGTAATCAACAATATCGTAAAATAGTTTCATAATGTGGGCTAATTTGCTCCCAAACCTACGCTTTCTGCTTGAGTTAATCTCCGTCAGAAAGTAGTTCCTAGAAAGTAGTTCCCATGGTAACGATAGCCTTTTTTCCAACGCACTCAACTCGTCAGTTGAAACAGCCGCAAATCTTTCGTTGGTTTTGTGGTCTGTGTCCATGTCCAATCATTCATCAATACTGAGGCCCCCCCAACAAATCAAAATGAACTTTAAAATCTGACATTTTGTAGCTACCGATTTCCAACGAGAGACAATGTATAATAGTGTAACGGTTGTGTGTCGCTAAACGTCGCTATGGAAACCACACGATGTAGGCTCATGGAAGTAGTTTCGGTAGGCTAGTGGCGTGTGTAGGCCACTGGATACTTTGTGATTAGGCACGTTCTATTTGATCGTTGTTTGATCGTGGAATCAAACACGCCTATTGACCAATCAGAGAGCTTGCTCAAACCTATGTGTCATAGAATGTCTATTAACAGCTTCCTGCACACCTTGAAGCCACTCAGAATTCAATGTATTCCTCTTCTCTGTATTGTGCAGAAATCACACGTGGAAATGTGCAGCACTGCATGTTCACTCGATGTTATTCAATCCGTCCCAGAACATGTCGGGAAGTGTTGATACGATGTGTGTTTTGAAAGTAAATGCGTCTGTCGTTTAGAGATGATTGGATTTGATTAGAGTTTCTCTGACAGCTGGGTAATCTCACACTGCAGAACAGAGGAGTGGAGGAGACAACACCGTCATTTCAGATAGAACAATCTGCGCCGGTTACATTTGACTTAATCCAATCAGGAGGCTGAAAGAGCACAAAGCTGACAGGAGCTCAGATAGCATTCAGGGAGATATTGCAAAACTAAAGGCATCTTATCCCAAAGCAATTAACATATAAATACATATTTGGTCAATATTAAATTGTCTCCTGTGCTATGTTCACATATTTATGCGCACAATTGTCCCTTTACTATGCAGATGAGCCTAATTGTCTTGCTAAAGACTCATTAATTTCTAATCCAATAGCACTGTGTGTAAACATTGCATTCAAATGGGGAAAAAGGGTATTATATTATTAAAAAATCACATTATTGCTTCTCTCTCCCGCTGCAAAAAAGGTTACAATTGCAATATAGTCTTTGTGATTTAGCCCCTGAATGTACAAGAGACTGGAACAAAAAATAACGTCTAATGGGAGTCTTTGCTTATGTCAGCGTTATCGCTAGAGACCAGCTTGAGGAGTAATGGATTACATGTAATGATTGAGGATATAAAAAGTTACTGTACTCACTTACGACAGTGGTTCTCAAACCTTTTCTGTCAGGCCCCCCCTTTGAAGAAAAAAAAGATGTCGGGCCCCCCCAACACAAGTCAGGCTCAGTGGCCAACACAAATCGGGGTGCTGTGGGGTAGCTTGACGTTTCATAGAGGGTGCTCAAACATTTAGGGTTTCCCATTAATGTCCCGGTCGCTACAGTTGAATGTTCTACTGCAACACTCGTCACGCAAATACACAACGTACCCGCAACTGTTACAATGAAGGCTCGATAATCAGCTCACGGCATATAGGTGTAAGCAGGGGTAAAGTGCTATTTTTATAGGTGGTGTGTGGACCTCACATAGGGGGGTCCGGGGGCATGCTCAATACCCATTTGAAACAGAACTGTAAACAGATTTACTTTTTCTTTATGGATATTTTACAAATCACCCTTTTAAACTTTGTTATTTTTTTAATGTCATAGTATTTCATACCTGTTTTTCATTTATTCTCCTATTTTTTATAACTATAATGATCATATAAACGTGTGCCTCAGAAATAATTGTTTACATTAATGGTGACCAAAACGTTTGAGACCCACTGAGATAACACTGAGAGTCCTTTAGCTCACTGAGTCTCTCAGTCTGACAGGAGAGGACTCTCCTCCACTTTGTTGTTGAAAAAACTCCTTATATCCGTTAGGGTAGCTCGCTAGCACCAGAAGCTAACAACAACGATCTCCGGTACCGGTGCGCTCTCTCTCTCTTTCTCTCTCGCTCGCGCACGCACACAAAATGGCTCGTTCCACACACACACAGAGCCGAGCTTTAATGAAACACAGAGACCCATACGTAATAGTACTGTCTCATATTATTTTCGAATAAATAAATAATAAATACAATTTTTTTTTTTTTTTTAATAACCATTTTTCCTCCTGGTCTCTCGCTGTCATGCCTCTGCGCCCCCCACTTTGAGAACCACTGCCTTACGAGGTAATAAGATATCTGTAACATGATTATGTTTCATTTTATACTAAAACGGAGCATATCAATGGTGGTTGTTTACTCCACACCTTGCTCTTAATCACTGCCAGTGCGTGCAACAGTCGAATCAACATAGAAAACAGGTTCCTGCCGACGCTAACCTCAGTGTTAGCATGTCGGCTAACCTTTTGAAAAAGAGATGCGATGCCGTCTGTCGTTGTCTTTCTACACACACTCGTCTTTGTGACATCGCTGCCAGGTTACATTAGAAAAGGATGGGGGTTATGTCCGAGAATAGCCTCGCTTCTGAGCCAAAACAATCAGATGTGAGCAGCAGATCTGGCACGGACGTGAAGTCCTGTGGTGAGAGTGCCGTGTCGGAGACATATGGTGCATTATGCCTGACTGTGTGCGTGCTGCTCTGAGAGGGAGATGAATACCAATATGATGTCTTCAGAATCATATTAGGAATCAGGAGTGTCTCAGATACACTGTCTCATCTTACAGAGACTCTATAGACACTACACTCTATAGATGTACACAGATTAGATACGCTGATGGTACTGCTGCCTCCTTTCACCCCGGGGTATCAGCTGCCATTTTCACTCTTAACCAGCTATGACGTGCAGTTGACCTAACCAGTATGACTATAATAAACTAAGCCAGGTGACATGATATGAGAAGATGTTCATCTGGAAGATCAAGATCAGTGCACACACACACACACACACACACACACACACACACACACACACACACACACACACACACACACACACACACACACACACACACACACACACACACATACACATACACACACACACACACATATAGTCACAGACAGACACAGACAGGCACAGACAGTCTCACACAGTCACACACACACACACACACACACACACACACACACACACACACACACACACACACACACACACACACACACACACACACAGACACACACTGTTTGCGGCCCGCTGGTGGTGGATAGAGGTGAGTCCTGTCAGAGAGAGGATTAGAGCGGCTGTGAAAAAGCAGAGTATTATTGACGGAAAACAGGATTTAGCTCTGCAGCCTGCAACAGCCTCTACACACACACACACACACACACACACACACACACACACACACACACACACACACACACACACACACACACACACACACACACACACACACACACACACACACACACACACACACACACACACACACACACACACACACACACATACACACACACACACACACACACACTTAAACCAGTGATGAGTGTCTCAGGTCACTTTAGACTGACATTGCTCAGGCAGCCATAAATCCAAGCTGTGGCCTCGCATGACCCTCATCCCATAACTGCAGGCAGATAACAACAGTGCTCCAAATCCTGAGGGCCAGACCAGTGTTTTGAATTATTCATGAGGGAATGCACGGACACACACGGTCAGACACAGAAGAACACACACTTATGCATCCTAAAATACAACCAAACGTTTGTAAGTCACATCCAGATTCAGAGTAAACCGTGGATGCTGAAGTTAAAGAAATGTCTTCTGGTGATTTCTCTGACGTCCATCATGTCTTTCCTTATCAACTGTCATTATTTTGTTTATTAGCGGTGTGTCATCGAGTGTTAACAACCTCTGAAATATCCAAATCAGAACCGAGCATTCAACTAAGCTGTGCAAAAAACCAGGATAGGTTTGTTTTTAGTTGCTAAAGAGGATGAGAGTGGAAACACAGAGAATATCAAGAAGGACAGAGAGTGCAAAAAGGATTGGACAGAAAAATATGTTGTGACACTACACGAACAAAGAGGTTGCATTTGTTGGAGGGAGGACATGACCTGCGTCTGTTGAGTGTTGTTGTTTATGTTTCTTTTTTACAAGGGCACTGAGAGAGTATTTGCAATTGTAATGCAGGCGCCCCACCTGGCTGCTTAGACCTCTAAAGGGCACGCTTAATGAGTTCACTGCGCTGTAATTCAATACTGATGACAGGTAGTCGTCTAATAACAAGCAGGTGGACAGTATGAGGCTCAGAGTCACTGCAAGGAAATGTAACTGCTCCTTTCTCTCAGTTATTTCCCAGGTGTCTTCTTTTTAACACATCGTTCTGTTTTTAATCCAGCAGGTGAACCTATATGTTCATAAATCAGTGTGTGTGTGTGTGTGAGCTTATCTGTGTGTGTTGAACTAAAGCAGAGCATTTTCTGTCAGCTCAGATTTTTATTTCTGCTTTTTTAAACTGTAGTATGTGCTCATATGTTTCAGTGTCATGCTGCTGCCTGATATGCTTTTTGAAAGGGCGGGTTTGTCTGAAACTATCATCAGGTCCGCCGCCTGACTGCTGGGAAGTCCTGCTGCTGTGAAAACGAAATAAAGCCCAGAGATAATCGCTGCTTACGTTTGAATAATGGCTCTGTAAAATGGATCCGTGCTACGCCGTGCACAGATGCTGCTGACTCAGTGAAAGCATGGCTGGGGTTCTGGGGGTTAATGCGGCCTGTCCTCGTCTGCCAACAACCTCAAAGGATAAACCTCCACAGGTCAAACTCTGCCTCATCTTTTATGTATCGCTCCCCCCATTGATTGTGCTCTGAGGGATTCATGAATACATATCTCTGTATCGCACTCCAGCATATGGAGCTTTTCCACACAACAGAGGAAATATTTGTGCTAATTTTTTGCACTGCTTCCTGTCATTTTTCATCCCCGGCTCTACTCAACTACTTCCACTCATTCTGTGTTGAAGGTCACAGCCATTTCCTCCTTTTTCAAACACCTTGTTTTTTCCTTTTCTTGGTATTTATTGTTCACTCTTGAATGACCTTGCAGGTTTTCAGAGTTGCAGTTGACTCAGAGGAAGCTCAGTGTTGGTTTCTTTGTTCACGATGTTGATGTTTGAAAGGAGACAGCTCGGAGAAAGCCATTGGGTCTGCTTGTATCAATTAGCGTTAGCATACCAACGTCACGTTCCTTTATGTTAATTCCTTAGTGGTTTCCTCATTCATGAATACACACGTTGGTCCATTTCCTGTTTCAGTTTTTGATCCTGTGCTTAACTGTGTGTGAGAGAGAGAGAGAGAGAGAGAGAGAGAGAGAGAGAGAGAGAGAGAGAGAGAGAGAGAGAGAGAGAGAGAGAGAGAGAGAGAGAGAGAGAGAGAGAGAGAGAGAGAGAGAGAGAGAGAGAGAGAGAGAGAGAGAGAGAGAGAGAGAGAGAGAGAGAGAGAGAGAGAGAGAGAGAGAGAGAGAACTGACTGACTGACTGAACTGACTGACTGACTGACTGACTGACTGACTGACTGACTGACTGACTGACGACTGACTGACTGACTGACTGACTGACTGACTGACTGACTGACATGCACACCATCAGAGTGTGAAATTGAAATTCTCCCTACAAAGGAAGAGAGGACCCAGGAGATGTGAAATCTTATATTTTACTTAAGCAGAGTTTAAAGCTGTTGCATGCTGGGACACAAAGCGTTTTAAAATAAATTGAGTTTGCTTTGTTTGTTCTTAAAATACAGACAAACACACACACACACCTCAACATGGCTGTCGGCTAGTGATGCATCTGCTTCAACATTACTTCCTCCAACTTGCATCCACTAACACACACACACACACACACACACCTCGTT
>NC_136911.1:22476770-22500850 GCF_949606895.1 Notothenia rossii | reverse complement strand
CACACTCACTCACACCCGAAGTAAAAACAATAAGTGTGGCTTGATATTGAGTAAGAAAAAGGTTTATAACGCTGTGAGAATGGGTCTGTGGAGAGCATTTCTCCACCATCCCAACTCGTCTATTACCAACCAGGGAGCTGTATGCAAGTCAATGGGACTCCCTGTTAGTTAGCCAAGGGGTCCTGGTGTGTGAGGAGCTCCACGGATTGGTCCATTTGGGCCAATCCGGTCATTTGTTGTTGATTTGGGTGTTCACACATCACAGAACCCAGGAAGCAAACAATGGAAAAAGAGAAATCCCCAACGAGGCGTTCTGGGGCAGCACAGACAGGTCTTCTCTGTGTTAGAGTTTTACTCCCTACAGGGTGTACTTTGAGGGTTTGTGACTCTGCAGACCGTTCACATGCAGAACAACCTTCATAACACACAAGGGGACGGGTGATAACCAGAAAAGCATGACATGGGCCCTTTAAGGATATTACAGCATCCATTACATTTTGCAGCTCCAGAAGCAGGTAGAAAATTGGCCAAATAATGTCAAATAAATAAGTGAAAAATATCGGTAGAAAAGTGCAAAGAAATCCCTAAAAATATGACAAAGATATTAGAATTTTATGGGAAAAGCAGCACCGCATCCCTGCCTGCGCTTCACGGTTATCCAGGCTTCGATTCCTCAATAATGATTTAACTCATACTGTACATTATACTCTAAAGCCCATTTGATCAATTGTTTCCAAGCTCAATAATAAAGAAGAATCATTTCTTGTCTGTCTTGTAAATTGAGAATTCACTGGAGTCGCTGGACTATACATCACCTCTGTTTAGGCTGACTCTACACACTGCCAATGTTCACATTTACACTTGCACAATTCACCTTTGACCCTTTGAATTCAGCCCTGCAATGTCCCGGCTTTACCCCCCATTAGAGGAGAAGCATCCGTCAGGGTCGACCGGCTGCTATCGATGCAGCAGAAAAGAGACAGAACGCTGAGCGGAAAGCAGCCGAGCGGCGAAATGCATACAAATAAAAAGAGAGGAATGACAGAAAGATGTAGAGATGGGAAGAAGAGAAATGATGAAGGGGGGGTTTCTCACACAGGCTGTTTGGACTAAATGTTCTTGTCTGGTAATAACTGGTGACGGAGCAGATGGCGCTGGTGTGATAAACAGTTTAAAAAGTGTGCAAAAGTGCTTAACAGCGAGTAAAAGTGCTGAACATGTTGACTGTGCCAAGCATATGTCAAAGCACTCAGTGAACAGGGGGGTTATTTTCGTCACAAATAAAATCATTATTACCGGCATTGGAGTCAGCGTGTCACTGCCGGCTAATGGAGGCTGAATAATACATCCATCCTGATTTGCCCTTTTTTTTGTTTACTGCAAAGACACATCATTTCTGGATACCCTGATTAGGAAATAAAGGCTTTAGTGAAGATAGGGGTGGAAAAAAAGCATCCTTAATGATTCTGGAAATAACCTCAACAACAAGTTTTTTATGTATTTCAATTAGAAAAATATGCTTTCTGTGACGCAAAGTCAATGTAAGGGATGAGATGATGTCTGTGTTGCTTTGTGGCACATATG
Organism: Notothenia rossii; assembly: GCF_949606895.1. Taxonomy (NCBI): domain Eukaryota; kingdom Metazoa; phylum Chordata; class Actinopteri; order Perciformes; family Nototheniidae; genus Notothenia; species Notothenia rossii. The sequence goes on along the minus strand of NC_136911.1, from coordinate 22,499,266 downwards.
ATAAGCTCATTTCCCCATTTAAAATGGTCTTATCGAATGTAAACCTGCTCTTCCCTAGCAGTGGTCTGTTAGCGAAAAATAACACGTGGAAAGTGACGAATCAGAATCAAGTATTCAACTAAGCCGTGCAATAACGAGCTATAACGCCCCGTCCACACAGCAGCTTTGAAAAAATCTTGAAAGTCTTGGAGGTGGGCGTGTCTGAAAGCTTGGGGATTTTTTGCGAGCAACGCAACCAACAACCAATCACATGAATCTCCCGCCCCCGACATACAAAGCAATAGCAATGTTAAAACGAAGTAAACTGGATATAAACTCTCCAAACAGGCGAAAACCTACCAGTTTCACCCACTGTCTCTGCCCCCTCCCTCCATGCCTGGTTCCTCCGGTTTGTATCCCGGTAAATAGTTCTGGTCGTAAAGAACCGGGTGATTTGCTACCGTAATTTTTCGTTTGGAATATGAGGAAATGAACTGCGGTCTGGCTCTCCCAGCTTGCACGCGGTTTGATTGGCTAGCGCTTGTACTGTCAGATTTGCATAAACGGGATTTGATTGGCTGACGCTTCCAGCTCAGCTTCAAAAGTTGAACATTGCTCAACTTTTGAATCCTGAAAATCCTGGAAATCTCCGCTTTGCTTCCCCACAATGCAGTTTGGCGAATAGCGAGGCAAAATGACGTCACCCCCATTCAAAGTCAATGGGCAGAAGTGTTGGAAGATTTTTTTAACGCTGCTGTGTGGACGGGCCGTAATGCAATGTTTAGGTTTTTTTTACAGCTATTTTCTTTATAAAATGGTGTGTTCATAATGTTAACAGCAGCTGCAGCTCAATTAGAACAGAAAACCTGAGTGGTTCATTTATAATAACGCCTGGGATCCAGAACTGAACCCTGAGGGATGCCAGAAATCTGGATTTACAGCGAGCTTAGCATCTTATCATGGAGTGACTCGGGTCAGCGTTCGAAGGCTATTCCAAGAGAGGAGATGTGTTTTACAAACTGAGTTCAAAGCCAGTGTGTTCCCTGGGAGGGAGAGGATTCTGAAAAACACTGATTCCCTGCTGCGCAACAACACTCAGTTATTTTACATCTCGATGTTATCCTGCACAAAAACAACATTTTGGGTTTCCAGCAACTAGCTTATTTCCTGTGTTCTGTGGAGTGTGTTTATGGAGATTAGGCGAATGAGTAATGTGTAATTAGGGACGATCGGATGAGGTAAATCTCGGCCAGTGGGAAGAAATCCATGAAGCTAATACTGGCAATCACAGCCGAACAGAACGGACACCCGGGGGTTGTGAAGGGAATAAATAGAAGAGGATGGGTAGAAGAATGGAGAAGGATTTAAGAGAGGAAAGAGAGGACATACTGACAGATGTGTGCGAGCGTCTTCTTATATCAAACAGGGTTGGGGAGTAATGGATTACACATAACGGGATTACATAATCACGGTGCGATAGAAGGAGTTCAATGTTCATAAAAAAATCAGGAGTCTTAAACCATCGCTCTCTGCCAGACTACTGACGTCAACAAGGACTCGATAATGTCTCCTGTCAGCCAACGTCTGTCAAAGACTCCATACTCAGCCTGTCTCCTGTTGCTAGAGCTTGTAACTTGTTGATAAAAAGACGAGTAATGCGCCATAAAGTTAATGCAGCAGAGTTGTTTTTATATGCATGCATACTTTAAAGGGGACCTATCTTGCAAAATGCACTTTTGTACGTCTTTTCTACATGAACATGTATAAAAATATATATGTCAGAAAACACAACCCTCTCTATTTTCCTCCATACCCACATCTCTTAAAAAGGGGCTGCAACGGATCTGATACAGACTGATCCAGATTTGAACACTTCTATGACGTCACAGAAGTGGTGCGACGGCTATTGGGCCAACTCCACCATCAGGAGGAGACAGCCACGGACATTGCCGTTGGAAAGCGCTGGAGACGCTGTAGTACATATGCCAGGCCTGTAGATGGTGCTGTTCTCACAGAATCAGCCCATGATGCAAAGACAGTGTTACATTGAGCGAAATGAGGAATGGCTAAAATGTATGATCTGTTTGGTATTTTGAAAAATGAAAAGTATAAATATGCCTTATATAGGTATGGTCCTACACTATATTATTCAAATATAGCATGATAGGTCCACTTTAATAACCCTTTATTATTAGCCACAGTCTTTCGAGACGATATCCTCAAAGCAAAATAACTCCATTTAAGATCCCACATTTTGTTTGTTCATCAGATGTCCATCAAACCAAAGTTTCTGTACTAAATGTCCTCAATTTCATGAAGCAATTTCACTATTAATTTAAGTATTTACAGAGTGTTTATTCCTCTCAAGATCAAACACTCATAGGAAGCAACAATTGTGATCTTATGGTCTCTAAACCTGGCAAAATAAGTCAAAGATATAACTCAAAACAGACGCTAAAAGGTGAAATGCACCTGTGTGCTGCATGGTAATGCTGATATGTGTACATGTTTAAGTAAATAAGATGCATGCATTTATCGTAGCCTTTCCCAGCACTAATTGAAAGGGAGAAGCATTTATCTCATTGTACATGTATAATGACATTAAACTATTCTATATTCTATATTCTATAATAGTCATATACAGTTAAAGAGTATCTGCCTTCAGATGAAAGTAAACCTGAGCGGAAAAACTTTGAAAGTGTTTTTACTGTAATATCATAAAGGAACACTTAACAGGGTATAATAGACATGTTATGTTATGATCAGGTTTCCTGTGGAGTGAACAGGGCCAGAAAAAGTAAATGTACGAGTGTTTAAATCAGGAATTAGTGACTTGTAAACTGCGCTGCATGACACATAGCATCGCGACGCTCCTGTAATATTTGCACATCGTAACGTATCCCAGAGCTAATGGCCATACGAAGTTAAAGTGAACATTACTGAAGCTCATTTAATATAAGAAAACCTACGCTTTCTGTGTGTGTTTGTACTGTAATGTCAAAAAGCACCACTATTACCCACATATTGTATAATAAACTAGTTCCCGTGGAGAGTTTAAAAAGTAGTAAGTGACTTTATGTAATTGTTAAAGCTTATCTGCTCTTCAGCTGAGAGGGGAGACCCTGAGTCTCTCAGGTTTGAGCATTTTCAAGGATGCTTGAGCGTACAATAACTTCATAACTGCCGCAGTTTTTTGCACTTTGTATAAATGTGTTTCCCAGCACTGTGAAGGAACTAGAAACAGAGCTGATTTGCTGTCGAGTGTCTCCTGAACGACCAAATGAAGTGTGAAATTCACCACTTACTGAGCGAGTTCAATTAGCTTTCATAATTTGCTCAGGTGGATAACAGCCTGAGTGACACACATCAGACTAAACAACACCTTTTAATACTAGATGTTATCATGGGCAACACTCGAGATGAGAACCACGGTTAATGAGTCTCATTTCTACAAGAGTAGAGACACTACATACTGATATACACCTGAACATCAGCAGGAGAGGACTCTTTAAAGTAGAGACAGTACATACTGATATACACCTGAACATCAGCAGGAGAGGACTCTTTAAAGTAGAGACACTACATACTGATATACACCTGAACATCAGCAGGAGAGGACTCTTTAAAGTAGAGACACTACATACTGATATACACCTGAACATCAGCAGGAGAGGACTCTTTAAAGTAGAGACACTACATACTGATATACACCTGAACATCAGCAGGAGAGGACTCTTTAAAGTAGAGACACTACATACTGATATACACCTGAACATCAGCAGGAGAGGACTCTTTAAAGTAGAGACACTATATACTGATATACACCTGAACATCAGCAGGAGAGGACTCTTTAAAGTAGAGACACTACATACTGATATACAACTGAACATCAGCAGGAGAGGACTCTTTAAAGTAGAGACACTACATACTGATATACACCTGAACATCAGCAGGAGAGGACTCTTTAAAGTAGAGACACTACATACTGATATACACCTGAACATCAGCAGGAGAGGACTCTTTAAAGTAGAGACACGACATACTGATATACACCTGAACATCAGCAGGGGAGGACTCTTTAAAGTAGAGACACTACATACTGATATACACCTGAACATCAGCAGGAGAGGACTCTTTAAAGTAGAGACACTACATACTGATATACACCTGAACATCAGCAGGAGAGGACTCTTTAAAGTAGATACACTACATACTGATATACACCTGAACATCAGCAGGAGAGGACTCTTTAAAGTAGAGACACTACATAGTGATATACACCTGAACATCAGCAGGAGAGGACTCTTTAAAGTAGAGACACGACATACTGATATACACCTGGACATCAGCAGGAGAGGACTCTTTAAAGTAGAGACACTACATACTGATATACATCTGAACATCAGCAGGAGAGGACTCTTTAAAGTAGAGACACGACATACTGATATACACCTGGACATCAGCAGGAGAGGACTCTTTAAAGTAGAGACACGACATACTGATATACACCTGAACATCAGCAGAATGTGCATATACACCAAATGAAACACATGAGCACATACTACAGTTCTACAAAATGCTCCTAGCCTGTGTGTGTGTTATGTCTGTTTTTGTGATTGCTTTCCTTGTGTACATGTGTGTTGCGTTGGATATGCGTGGCCCACCACTCATGCGAGAAGACAGCAGGTTAACCCCCCCCCCCCCCCCCCCCCACGAACCCTCTTGCTCAGTTGGATCTCACTCTGGGATGTGAGGCGTACGTTGAAGTGTCCTCAGAGGGACAGGACTCCCACAGCCAAGCAGAGGCACAAATCAAGCAGCTTTTTCTCATTGGTTTACGCCAGAAACCTCCCAGAAACCAGCCAGTGACCTCTGCCCGCAAGAGTTAAGCACATAGCGTCACGTCAAGGTAATCTCGTCAAAAAAGATTTCCCATTATGTAAAGATGCTACCTGAAAAAAGCTGCTTTTGTTGTTGCAAGCTTAATAATTATTTTCTGAGCTACAGGGAGTTATTTCCTTACAGAATGATATGCAAATCAGAAATCCTTTATTAGGCCGAGGAAATTTACAGCAAAGGTGACTTTAGCGTGGCCCAAAACATTCCCATCAGGAGAAACACTGCAGCTTCAGAAACGATGCAAATATAAAAACAGTGTCCTCTGGTTTCCGTTGTGTTTTGAGCTTCGTGCAGCGTTTTGTATTTGCAGCACAAATGTGTCATCAGCTGCATGGGTTTTGGCGCATTTGTGTTTTTATATTTAAGTCGTTCCTTAAGCTGCAGTGTGTGTGTCCTAACGGAAATGTTTTTGACCTGATGTAGCGTGTTGGCACCTGTCAGCCACCGTATGACGAATAAAAAGACCTTGCTCACATATGAAATATTAAATCACTTAGCATTTAAAAGCTAAGTGACATGAAGGTGTTGAGATTGATTGCAGCCAGAATCACAATATTTAAATCACAAAGTATTGTTGGTCATACAATATCTAATTCAAACATCTCATTATTAGTTTTTATGCATAGCAATGACACTTAATAAACAAGGCAGACTTTACATACTATCAGCAAAAGAAAAGAAAAGAAAATAGAAACACAGCCCAAATACTATTCAAGTGTCTTCATTCTCCCAATCATGTTGTAGACCATTATGCTCCAGGAAGTCTTAAAAGGTTTTCCAGATTTCCCAAAACCTATCCAGTTTGTTTTTAAGGAAGAAACGTATCCTTTGAAGAGCAAAGTCATCCCTTTCAGCCGTTGAGAAAGTCCACAGGTTGATGGTTCTTTCCATGTACGAGCTATGCACCGTTTAGCATCAGAAAAGCAAGCATTGAGCAGAAACCTTACACAATATCTAATATTTAATTTAGCGTGAATTGTCAGGGTCCAGTATTTAGTCAGCTGGGAGCAGATCAACACATTAGCTTTGTGCTCTTAATGACGTTTCCTGACGTGTAATTAACTGCAGAATGAGTTGAAATCACCTGACTGTGTGTTAGCCTCAGGCTGCAGTTTGATGCTAACGCTGCCTGACAGGAGCAAGTGACTACTGTACCGTTCCTACTGTATTGTTCCTACTGTACCGCAGAGTCCTGCACGGGTCTGATTTTCAAGACCCGCTCCCGCCCCGCACCCGCGATGTGCAATACCGAACCCGCCCCGCTACCCGCACATATTGCCAATTAGTTTCGCAACCCGACCCGACCCGTCGGCACAGGATCCGCAACCCGACCCGAACCCGCATATATGTGAGCAGTGAAAACGTGCAATTATTAACACACGCAGTTGTATATTTGTCTAAAAAAGCGTGGGATGTTGGTTATTTTCTGCATCTAGGATGACACCAAAAGCCTCCCAGACGTTGGATTTCGCTCTTGAGGAAGTGTTTTTGAAAATGCTGTATTCTCCGCTAGAGAGCTTCACCTCAGCCATTTCGAATGTGACGCGCTCAGAAGCAGATCGATGCGCTGCAGAGGTTATGATTATGCGCTGTCCCGCGGGGGAGAGGTCTGAGGATTTAAACATTAAACTAAATTATTATTATTTTAATATATTTATTATGCAACACCCGCGACTCGACCCGAATCATCTTTGTTTCATCCAGAACCGAACCCGGAAAAAAGCGTTTGAAAAAATACCACCCGCGAATCACCTTTTTTGCGGGTCACCCGTCGGGTACCCGACCCGATGCAGGACTCTGCTGTACCGTTCCTACTGTACTGTTCCTACTGTAGCTACTGTTCCTACTGTACCCAAACAGCCACTCAGCACCTTATGTTTATTTCATAGAACAATATGAAGGCTTCTGCAAGCTGTCGTGTGCAGCGATGCATCAGATGTTAAGTGATTAGGCAGGAGATTAGGAAACACCATGTGGCAGCAGTTTGGTTTGTTACGTTTAATTGTGCAGTGTATATGTGTGCTGCTCACAAGCAACTGCATGAACAGAGGTGGAAGAAGTACTTTTAAATTACATTCATTTTAAATTAAGTCAAAGTCCTGCATTCAAAATCGTACTTAAGTAAAAGTGTTTTTGAGCTGGGGTGTTTGGTTTCTATTTGGGTAGATTTGTGTATAATATAGCTTGATATTAAAAATGACATTTTCAGGTTACATTTGTGACATGTGTGTGTGTGTGTATTTAGTGTCTCTACTTTAAAGAGTGCTCTCCTGCTGATGTTCAGGTGTTTATCAGTATGTAGTGTCTCTACTTTAAAGAGTCCTCTCCTGCTGGTGTTCAGGTGTATATCAGTATGTAGTGTCTCTACTTTAAAGAATCCTCTCCTGCTGATGTTCAGGTGTATATCAGAATAGTGTATCTACTTTAAAGAGTCCTCTCCTGCTGATGTTCAGGTCTATATCAGTATGTAGTGTCTCTACTTTAAAGAGTCCTCTCCTGCTGATGTTCAGGTGTATATCAGTATGTAGTGTCTCTACTTTAAAGAGTCCTCTCCTGCTGATGTTCAGGTGTATATCAGTATGTAGTGTCTCTACTTTAAAGAGTCCTCTCCTGCTGATGTTCAGGTGTATATCAGTATGTAGTGTCTCTACATGTCTTCATGCTTTAATGTTCAAAAAGCTCTTTATTTTTCTCATACTGCCTGTGCTACAGCACCTCTTTTCACCCTCTGTCTGAAACCAGAGCCCAGTCTGCTCTGATTGGTTGGCTGGCCGTCTCTGTTGTGATTGATCAACCAGCTTAGAGATGTCCCGCCCCTTTAGCCTATCACGTAAAATGTGTTTTAGAAGCGTTGAGTGAGATTTTAGCCTCTTGCAGACCATGTACATGCATAAAAACTGATCTGATATAACACACTACAGGAGAGGGAAACCCCAAAAAGCAGAATAGGGCCTTTTTAACACTAAAATGTGATTAATGACCCCATTAGATTTTTATCATGTCTTGAAAATGTCATCACTTTATTATTTTATCCTGTCAGACATTTCTGTAAAATTACTGTAACGGTAAAATGTGTTTTGTGAGGTCACAGTAACAGTTATCTTTGACCACCAACATTGTGTCATTCATCACATCTCTTTCACTAATGTCTCCTTATTTGTAAAAACATCTTTCTACGGCAATCATCATTTCTGTCCTTTTTAAAAATCAGATCATAAGGCAGCCGTTTGGTCATTGATCCATCTTCTCTTTCCTGCCCTGTTGATAGGTGAGGATAATGAAAGTAAGAAGTGTTTCTGTGAACACATGATCCCACAGCGGTCGGTACATATGAGTTCTCATTAGCCGAGGTAAAACACATTGTTCTCCACCAGAAAAATCCATTTGTTTCCATGGTGACGCTGTTCTCGCCTGTCCAATTTCCTTGCCTGCTTTTTATGGAAAGCTTTATTACTCTTAAAAAAGAAAAAAGAAAATCTTTATTCAGGCTTGCGGTTCATTTTAGTTATCAAGAAGAACATTTTTAAAGAGTCCTCTCCTGCTGATGTTCAGGTGTATATCTTTGTTTTTTGTTTGTTTTTTATATATACTTTATTAATCCCCGTGGGGAAATTGTTTCTCTGCATTTGACCCATCCTAGTGTTAGGAGCAGTGTGCTGCCATTTTGAACGGCGCCCGGGGAGCAGTGTAGGGAACGGTGCCTTGCTCAGGGACACCTCGGTAGCACTTGGTCTTGCCGGGACTTGAACTGGTGACCTTCCAGTTACCAAGCCAAGTCCCTATCGACTTAGCCACCACCGCCAAATCAGCATTTAGTGTCTCTACTTTAAAGAGTTCTCTCCTGCTGATGGGTTCATATCAGTATGTAGTGTCTCTACTTTAAAGAGTCCTCTCCTGCTGATGTTCAGGTGTATATCAGTATGTAGTGTCTCTACTTTAAAGAGTCCTCTCCTGCTGATGTTCAGGTGTATATCAGTATGTAGTATCTCTACTTCAAAGAGTCCTCTCTTGCTGATGTTCAGGTGTATATCAGTATGTAGTGTCTCTACTTTAAAGAGTCCTCTCTTGCTGATGTTCAGGTGTATATCAGTATGTAGTGTCTCTACTTTAAAGAGTCCTCTCCTGCTGATGTTCAGGTGTATGTCAGTATGTAGTGTCTCTACTTTAAAGAGTCCTCTCTTGCTGATGTTCAGGTGTATATCAGTATGTAGTGTCTCTACTTTAAAGAGTCCTCTCCTGCTGATGTTCAGGTGTATATCAGTATGTAGTGTCTCTACTTTAAAGAGTCCTCTCCTGCTGATGTCCAGGTGTATATCAGTATGTAGTGTCTCTACTTTAAAGAGTCCTCTCCTGCTGATGTCCAGGTGTATATCAGTATGTAGTGTCTCTACTTTAAAGAGTCCTCTCCTGCTGATGTTCAGGTGTATATCAGTATGTAGTGTCTCTACTTTAAAGAGTCCTCTCCTGCTGATGTTCAGGTGTATATCAGTATGTAGTGTCTCTACTTTAAAGAGTCCTCTCCTGCTGATGTTCAGGTGTATATCAGTATGTAGTGTCTCTACTTTAAAGAGTCCTCTCCTGCTGATGTTCAGGTGTATATCAGTATGTAGTGTCTCTACTTTAAAGAGTCCTCTCCTGCTGATGTTCAGGTGTATATCAGTATGTAGTGTCTCTACTTTAAAGAGTCCTCTCCTGCTGATGTTCAGGTGTATATCAGTATGTTTTTTAACAGATCACTATTTATTGAAACAGATTACATGTTAAACCAACCCTCCTAACCCCGATGATGCGTAGTAGATATAAAACATATTCGATATAAACATCCCGAGGTGTTTATCTGCTTTGCTGCATGTTGTTCTTTGTTATTGATGTTCTGAAACGAGCAGCTCAGTGACAGCTCTTCCTGAGACAAACAACACCCGTCTTTCTCCAGACTTAATGCGTCTGTTAATTTGTTTACCTTGATCAAATGGACCCCATCACTCGGAGAATTTGCCGGCACTGTGTGTTCTCCGGGTACTCGGCTATAACTCAGCACAGTCACTCCATTCGTCACAGAGCGCCCTGACACTCAGCCTAATTAGTTTGGTTTTGACAAAGGAGCTGTCTTCTGGAAACAGGGAACATCAATCCATCCATGAAGGCATGTGTTTCCATAATGCAGAACATACAGTGAGCACACAGATGCCTGGTGGGGGGGGGGGACTGCCTCTAAAACCAGGCTTGAGGAGTAACGGGAGTAAGAAAACTTTTGAAACTTACCTGATGTTTGATGGTCTTATTTTAACAATGTGGTCACATGACTCCTTCTGATGTCACTGCAGATCTGCTGTAAGCTAGCTAGCTAACGGAGCTAACCTAGTCATTTCAGATATCCTGATAAACACTAACAGTTATGAGACGACTGACTCTGAGACAGAGACGGTTGTTCAGCTTTATAATCCTGAACGTCACCAAGCTGTGTGCGTCACTCTTTAGTGTCCCCTGATCTCCCAGCTGTGTGCGTCACTCTTTAGTGTCCCCTGGTCTCCCAGCTGTGTGCGTCACTCTTTAGTGTCCCCTGGTCTCCCAGCTGTGTGTGTCACTCTTTAGTGTCCCCTGGTCTCCCAGCTGTGTGCGTCACTCTTTAGTGTCCCCTGGTCTCCCAGCTGTGTGCGTCACTCTTTAGTGTCCCCTGGTCTCCCAGCTGTGTGCGTCACTCTTTAGTGTCCCCTGGTCTCCCAGCTGTGTGCGTCACTCGTTAGTGTCCCCTGGTCTCCCAGCTGTGTGCGTCACTCTTTAGTGTTCCCTGGTTTCTCAGCTGTGTGCGTCGCTCTTTATTGTCCCCTGGTCTCCCAGCTGTGTGCGCCACTCTTTAGTGGCCCCTGGTCTCCCAGCTGTGTGCGTCACTTTTTACTGTCCCCTGGTTTCCCAGCTGTGCGCGTCACTCTTTAGTGTCCCCTGTTCTCCAAGCTGTGTGCGTCACTCTTTAGTGTCCCCTGGTTTCCCAGCTGTGTGCGTAACTCTTTAGTGTCCCCGGTCTCCCAGCTGTGTGCGTCACTCTTTAGAGTCCCCTGGTCTCCCAGCTGTGTGTGTCACTTTTTAGTGTCCCCTGGTCTCCGTTGTGTTTTGAGCTTCTTGCAGTTTGGTATTTGCAGCTCTTTTAGTAAACCCTTTTTTATGTTTTTATATTTGCATCGTTTCGGAAGCTGCAGCATATTTCTCCGTTGTTTGCACCTGTTGGTAACTAGTAATTGTAACAGATTAGATGTCTAAAGTATCCCTTTGAATGCTTTAAAGATGTGATTTATACATATTTGTTTGTCAGGTTATTTAACGAGTTTTGATAAGCCTCCGTACAAATGACAATGGAAACATGTTGTGTAGGATGTCACTCATTCTACAGACGAACAGCCTGGCTTCTTATCGTCCTTGCTGTCAACTTTGAAACACCTTCCTAAAGACTCATTGTATGCCACTCCATCATTTTGTATACTGAAAGCAGCTATCGCTTTTGTAGATCTTCATATATATTTTTTGAAGCACATAACTCGCTTCAAAATGCTGCTGCAGACAGACGAGGGAGAGCGTCATCTATCATTTAAGAGGAATTTTAACTGTAAGTATTAGTGCTTCTCCTCCTAAAAGCCTCTTCTACATAATCCGGAAAAACACAAAGAAATGACCCGGCTTTTTTCAGGCCGCTGGCTGTCTTCAAAATGTTCTGCTGCTTCCTTCTCTGGGGGATGTCTTTGATAAAAAGGCACACATGCACAGCTAGAACGTCATCACTGTTTCCATGCCTCTCCTGTGTGAAGGTGTGTGTGTGTTTCATTTATATATTGACGCATCTAATATTCTTGTTATTAGATATTTATAGGTTCTGTCAAAGTAGCTGTAAGCGTGTTACAGTGCCTCTGCAGGATACCTGAAAAAGCTAGTGTCATGTGAGATTTAGAGATTTATATGGCAGAGACTTGACCACAGGACCCACCGTGACACGGGTGTCACATGAACTTTAAATGTTCTGGAAAGTTCCTAAGTCCCTAAGTGACACACTGAACAGTCTGGTGGGTGATGTGATTTTGTGTTCCCATGACAACATGTCCAAGATGTCCATGTGCCAGACTAACACACATGTGACCAGACTAGCTACATTTCAAATGCTTTTTTGTTGTTGTTGCTAAAGGTCAAATTCAAGCCATTTAAGAATTAAAATGCTTACATAACATGTCCTTTATTACACTTAACCTGTTGTGGAAACATTTCTTGATCAAATTGATATGAAACAAATGAGACAAACATCGCTGTGACACTGGTCGGGACTTTAACCCTAAACGTGCACAGTAAACCCAAAGTGACATACATGCACAATTAGAAATATGATTATGATCTGCTCTGTTAATTTAGCTGATTCAATTATATGTAGTTAATATATTCTTTATTCTTCAATTCAAAGAATGTTCAGACTAATTTAAACCAAAACATCATCCTCAATAATGAAGTTATATATAAGAGTTATTTTGCCATTAAAGCCCAATGTGACATATCATTTCAGATATCTGACACTATGGGGGGGGTTGGGGGGGGGGGTTCTAGGTGGTCTATTTAGTCTAAATGATGTTCCCCTTAATTTTCCCAAAAGTAGAAATGGGTCCGGGTTCTTATTGGTTTGTGTGGGAGTTTCTCTCCCACACACTCCATAGAAACATGTCACAGTAGTGGTTCTCAAACTTTTTCTGTCAGGCTCCCCCTTTGGAGAAAAAAAAAAGTCGGGCCCCCCCCAACACAAATAGTCAGGCTCAGCGGCGGCGCCAGAGATTCTATTTTGGGGGTGCTGTGGGGTAGCTTGACGTTTCATAGAGGGTGCTTTTAGGGTTTCCCATTCATGTACCGGTCGCTACGGTGGAATTTTCTACTGCAACACTCCCCACGCACACACACAGTGTGACTGTTACAATGAAGGCTCGATAATCAGCTCACGGCATATACAGTAGGTGTAAGCAGGGGTAAAGTGCTATTTTTATAGGTGGTGTGTGGACCTCACATAGGGGGGTCCGGGGGCAAAATGAAGAGGTCTATGGATACATCTCTCAACACCCATTTGAAACAGAACTGTAAACAGATTTACTTTTTCTTTATGGATATTTTAAAAATCACCCTTCTAAACTTTATTCTTGTTTTACTGTCATATAGTATTTCATACCTGTTTTTAATTTATTCTGTAATTATTTTATAACTATAATGATCATATAAACGTGTGCCTCGGAAATAATTGTTTACATTAATGGTGACCAAAACGTTTGAGACCCACTGAGATAACACTGAGAGTCCTTTAGCTCACTGAGCCTCTCAGTCTGACAGGAGAGGACTCTCCTCCACTTTGTTGTTGAAAAAACTCCTTAAATCCGTTAGCGTAGCTCGCTAGCACCAGAAGCTAACAACAACGATCTCCGGTTCCGGTGCGCTCGCTCTCTCTCTCTCTCTCTCTCTCTCTCTCGCTCGCTCGCTCGCTCGCTCGCTCGCTCGCGCACGCACACAAGATGGCTCGTTCCACACACACACAGAGCCGAGCTGTAATGAAACACAGAGACCCAGACGTAATAGTACTGTATCATATTATTTTCGAATACATAATTTTTCAAAACTACTGAGTAGAGGCACAAAATAAAAATATGAACCTAAAGAATGAGCCTAATGGGGTCCCTTTAATACTTGTATGTATTCACTAAAGGTGATTTGAGGCCCTGTGGAGAGTAATGTTTCCAACATTTGGATAAATCATTGCCACGTTTGAGCAGTAAAGGAGAGACTCCTTGTAGCCTCGTGGCCTCCGAGCACCTCCTGTAATCTTCGTGAAGCTGCAGCATTCTCACATTAAAGCATATTGATTTCATCCCTTTACTGCTTACTGGTAGTCAATGTTTCATTTCCATACAACCTTTGTTTATTTGCAGTAAGGAAAATTAAGGGTAGATTTGCCCGCTGAGAGGAAGCTGTGTGAGAGGAGAAAAAAGGAGAAGAGGAAAAATCTATTTCCATTTATCTGGTCTGCAGTGCAGGTGTTAACGGGCATTAGCATTCAAAGCCTGGCGTGGTTTATCTACTCCTGCGTTTTGTTGGGACACCTTGCTGTTCGGAACACAAAGGCTTTCAATGAAATGATGCCTCAGGGTTTTCTGCCTGTTTACAGGAAGTAAATACAAGTTGTGTTTTTACTTGTTGTGCTGTGAAAAAAAGTCTTTCAAGTATGTATAAATAACAAGGAAATTAATTATATTTTCTAATGTATCTTTCTTCAAAATATGTATATATATATATATAACTTATTTTTCAGCTTGCACTCCAGAAATGCATTGTCCATTTGTGGATCTATTTGTTTATATATTATTAAACCCACATTCTCACCCAAATGACTGTTATTACACCAAAATTACACCCGTATTGCACCATTAGTACACCCATATCACAGTGTTATTACAACAACATTATTTCACCGATATTACACCTTTTTTTACACTCAAATAACATCAATATTATACCTTTTTTATACCCATATTACTCCGTTATTGCACCGACAGAAAAAGACAGAAACGCAGATAATAAACAAGATGTAAAAAAAAAAAATTTAAAAGGTGAATGTACATACAGGACTGTCTCAGAAAATTAGAATATTGTGATAAAGTTCTTTATTTTCTGTAATGCAATTAAAAAAACAAAAATGTCATATATTCTGGATTCATTACAAATCAACTGAAATATTGCAAGCCTTTTATTATTTTAATATTGCTGATTATGGCATACAGCTTAAGAAAACTCAAATATCCTATCTCTAAATATTAGAATATCATGAAAAAGTATACTAGTAGGGTGTTCAACGAATCACTTGAATCGTCTAATTAACTCGAAACACCTGCAAGGGTTTCCTGAGCCTTGAAAAACACTCAGCTTGGTTCAGTAAACTAAATCACAAGTATGGGGAAGACTGCTGATCTGACTGCTGTCCAGAGGACCGTCATTGACACCCTCCATCAGGAGGGTAAGACACAAAAAGAAATTTCTCAAAGAGCAAGCTGTTCACAGAGTGCAGTTTCAAAGCACATCCACAAAAAGTCTGTTGGAAGGGGGAAATGTGGCAGGAAACGCTGCACAACCAAGAGAGATGACCGCAGCCTTAACAGCATTGTGAAGAAGAGTCGCTTCCAGAATTTGGGGGAGCTTCAAAGACAGTGGACTGAAGCTGGAGTCCAGGTATCAAAAGTCACTGTTCACAGACGTGTCCGGGAAATGGGCTACAATAGCCGTATTCCCATGGTCAAGCCACTTCTGAACTCAAGACAACGGAAGAGGCGTCTGACTTGGGCTAAGGAAAAGAACCACTGGACAGTTGCACAGTGGTCCAAAGTCCTCTTTTCAGACGAAAGCAAGTTTTGTATTTCATTTGGAAGTCAAGGCGCCAGAGTCTGGAGAAAGGCTGGAGAGGAGCAAAATCCAAGTTGCTTGAAATCCAGTGTGAAGTTCCCACAGTCAGCGATGGTTTGGGGAGCCATGTCAGCTGCTGGTGTTGGTCCACTGTGTTTCATCAAGCCCAGAGTAAATGCAGCTGTGTACCAAGAGATTTTAGAGCACTACATGCTTCCGTCTGCTGAAAAGCTCTATGGAGATGAGGAATTCATTTTCCAGCATGATCTGGCACCTGCCCACAGTGCCAAAACCACCAGTAACTGGTGTACTGACCATGGCATTACTGTCCTCGATTGGCCTGCAAATTCCCCTGACCTGAACCCCATAGAGAATATGTGGGGTATTGTGAAGAAGAAGCTGAAAGACACCAGACCCAACAATGCTAATGAGCTAAAGGCCGCTATTGAAGCATCCTGGGCATCCATAACACCTCAGCAATGCCACAGGCTGATTGCCTCCATGCCACGCCGCATTGATGCAGTAATCCATGCAAAAGGATTCCCAACCAAGTACTGAGTGCATTAATGGACATTTTCAAATGTTTGATTGTGTTTTGCTGTTATAAATCTTTTTTTTTTACTTGGTCTGAGGAACTATTCTAATTTTTTGAGATAGGATATTTGAGTTTTCTTAAGCTGTATGCCATAATCAGCAATATTAAAATAATAAAAGGCTTGCAATATTTCAGTTGATTTGTAATGAATCCAGAATGTATGACATTTTTGTTTTTTTAATTGCATTACAGAAAATAAAGAACTTTATCACAATATTCTAATTTTCTGAGACAGTCCTGTATATACATATGTTTAAAGGTTACATGTAGATGTGCAGGTAGCAGTGTGGTGGAAGTCTTGTGAGATATTGTTAAGATGAATGTTCAGTGCAGGTTAGCTCTGACGGTTAACCCTTAGTTGTGCAGCTTAACAGATTGTCCGACGGGAACACACTCACCTTTTTTCTGTATCCTGAACACATGCAATCCCTAGGCCTGGTTCAGTTATTGCTGCTTTGAGGTTGCGTTGACCGGACAGGTAGAGACACAACTGGGTCAGTGAGCTACAATGGAGGATAACACATCCCCACAGCTGTCTATGAGCTGCTGTCATGTCTCTGTTTTCTGAACCTGACAGACCCTCTTCTTCCTCCTGATAAACTCATCTCTATTCGCTCGCAGCATCACAACCCAGCCTGGATATGTAGCCTGTCAGATACACTATGTGTTTGTATGTCAGCGTGTGTGTAACTGTGTGTGTGTGGCTAGCAGGCACAAAGCCAGCGTGACCCAACTTGGGCTTTTCAGCTTTAGTGCAGCGTGCAGACAGCTGTGTCACAAACACGCTGCTGTGTTTCACCGCGAGGGCCTTTTATTTAGGTCACATTCTGCGCTTCAGCGGCCAACAGAAGGGATCTCTGTCAAGTGCAATGAATACCTTTCGCTGGACACAACACACACTTTTTAAAGAGCCCTAAGAGAACTGTGTGGAGTGTGTAGGGTGTAATGGATTAATGGTGGGGTAGGTAAGTTTGAGAAACTGGCTCGAGATACACTTGTTGTTATATTCCATGGAATTCTCTTAACATCCAGATAGCAATGAATATCTGAAGTGCTTTGACAATAAACCCATACAAAAATGTCATCAGTGGAAGCCGTGGCGCTGTAAAAAGCACGACCAATCATCTGAGCCGGCTAAAGTAACTGGATGGCCTACCTGCCTGTCAGCCTTCCATCTGTGCACAAACTTATCTCGTGCCCTCATTGGTCATGTGCGCGTTCGTGTGTGTTGGAGGAGGGGCTCTGTGAGGAAGGGGTAGATTTGTTCCGGTTGTGTATTTTCAAATTCTAGCGCACTCCAGCTGGTTTCTCCAAAATGACCTACCCCACCTTTAAGTAATCAGGATACAAAGAAGACGGTATTCCCTTACAGTTACACAAATCAGGATCACAATGTTATTAAAACCTAACAGAGCATATAGTGTTTTTTGTAAAGCATCAGATGTTATCTCTTCTCTGTCAGCTGTTCTGTTCTGTAGGATATTACTTTACGAGTGAATCTATACGCCTACTGCCTGAGTCTGCTTCATGGTTTTCACTTTCTTTGCTTCATTTGTTCTGTTTTAACTCAGCAGGTGAACCTATATGTTCACAGAAGAGTGTGTGTGAGCTTGTTAAACTAAAACATTTCCTGTCAGCTCAGATGTCATTCCTGATTTTGTAAACCGTAGTATTTGTTCTGTTGTGACGAGTATATTGCAAACTGTTCACCCTATAGTCTTTTAATTTCCCTGCTTTTTAATATATCGGCCTGATTCTCTCCCAGTGCGATTTGATCCTCTGCTTTTGCACAGACTTTGGAAGGAAATTGCATGAATAATTCCCCCTATTTTTCAATGAACCCAGCCACGTCTCCTCACTCTATATTCCTGCACATAAACGCCTCCTGAACACTGTGTCCTCTCGTTATGTAAAGAACATGTATTTCTCTGCTCCGTCTCCCTCATTGTATCTTGTTATGTTTCCTCTCCTCCCTTATTTTATTTACCACAGTGGCCTTTGGTGGTGCGTTATAAATCGCAGTAATGAATTCCTCCACCAGTGTGCGTGGGTTTCTTCTTATTGTCTCTTATTGTTGGACACAGTGTGGGTTCAGGCCCCCCACAGATGGGTAAGGAGGGCAGTTTAAGGACCCTGATAGATGCCATTGTTTCCATGTCACCACATGAGGGGAAAGGTCGTTTACTGCCGCTTGCCTCGACTTCCAGAAGCTGTCGGCTGGGTTTTACCGGTCAATTAGTTTGTAGGAAGAACACTGGAGGTACGGAGGGGGAAGAAGTGAGGCGTCGGGATGTTATCATACATTCAACGGATCTCTATCTGTGGATTGATATGACGGCAAATAGTCCCTCCTCCTTAGCAATTGGCTGTTATCGACAGAGATGGCAAAAGTACACACATCCTTTACTCAAGTAGAAGTACAGATACTTAAAAATACTCTGTTGAAAGTAGAAGTACTGACTAAACTTCTTTACTCAAGTCAAAGTAAAGAGGCTTTGAAATGTACTTCAGTAAAAAGTACCCATAACTAGCAGCTGTTTTAAAGAGTACCTGACCTCACTTTATATTAATAGAACAATAATGTCATTGTTAGCTAATGAATGTTTCCATGCTGAACAACGGCAACATGACAACGTTTTCATTGGTCCCTCTTCTTTAGAGAAGACCAGGAAATGATGGATACACGGATCGTGTTCAAATCAATAGGCACGCAATGACTCTAAATAATAATGATCACGCCACCAAACACACATTCAGACTAAAGGAACCAGCCTGTTTGGAAAATGTAAGAAGTAGAAAGTACAGGTATTTGTGTTCAACATGTGAGAAGTAGAAAGTACAGGTATTTGTGTTCAACATGTAAGAAGTAGAAAATACAGGTATTTGTGTTCAACATGTAAGAAGTAGAAAATACAGGTATTTGTGTTCAACATGTAAGAAGTAGAAAATACAGGTATTGAGTTCAACATGTGAGAAGTAGAAAGTACAGGTATTTGTGTTCAACATGTAAGAAGTAGAAAGTACAGGTATTTGAGTTCAACATGTAAGAAGTAGAAAGTACAGGTATTTGAGTTCAACATGTAAGAAGTAGAAAGTACAGGTATTTGTGTTCAACATGTAAGAAGTAGAAAGTACAGGTATTTGGGTTCAACATGTAAGAAGTAGAAAGTACAGGTATTTGTGTACTCCACTACTTCCCACCTCTGATTATCGAGAATTAATGTCTGAATTGACCAATCAGAATCGAGTATTCAACTAAGCCGTGTATTAACCTCTGTTATGGCTGATTGCAGCTTTCTCAAGAACTCTTTACACAACTTTTTCCATCAACATTAAGCTTCCTTGTGTCCTAAAGATTACACTCTTACCATGACATAGTTGCATCCGGAGCAAACAGACAGAGACTCCTTCGATGTTAGCTAGACCCTCATTTCCAGCAATGCCTTTGAACAAATATAGCACACACTCTTGAGCTAGGAATAGATTTGAACTCTACTTGATTGTTTTGCCTCTTTCCTCTCTGCCTCCTTGATCTCCTGTCACTACTTCACTGAAAACTAGCAGAAAGAAAACATAGAAGTGGAAGAGATGTAATGTCAGGGACCACATGCCAAGTGGGGCTATATTTAGACATTCTCCTTTTTTAAGGTATGAAGGACTAGAAACTAGAAACTAGATCCAAGTCATCAAGTGTTCTCATCTGTGAACGAGTGCCAAACAGCGTCTTCTTCAAATCCGAGCAGATGAAGAGCGGCTGTGAATATGAGATATTTATAATTCTCTCTCTTCTTGTTTGTTTGTCTGTTTTTGCTTTTTGTTTTCTTTGCAGGTCCGCTACAACTCCTACTATTTTACAATCCAGTTTGAAGTCTAATCTTTCCTTTCCTTTCCTTCCTCTGCAGATCTAGATTCGGGGCCCGTGCAGACTTCCAGTTGCACGTCGTTCGGTCACCATGACGATGAAAGGCCTGTCTAACAGCCGCAGCCTCCACCACACGGTGACCTGCGACCCCTCCTACGAATCCATGACGCTCGGACGCTCCGACCGCCGCTCCTTCTTCCTCAATAACCCCGGGGAGTCTCACCCTGCAGACCACCACCACAACAACAACAACAACCCTGGATTCCCCCAACGAAACTCTTTCCACTCCGAATGCGGCGCCTACCCGGATATTTCCAGCTGCACTTTCCCCCGCAGACACTACAGCTCCAACCACGAGCTGAAGGAGGAGTGTGGAGCTCTGGTGCCTTACACTGGGCAAACTGGGAGCATTAAAGGAAACAACAACAACCGGACCCCCGCCAACCTGTTGGAGCAGTTTGATCGCCAGGCTCCGGTGCAGCGTGAAGGATATCACACTTTACAGTATAAACGAACTGCGGTGGAGCATCAGCGCAGCGACAGCCCCGGGCGAATTCGACATCTCGTCCATTCTGTACAGAAGCTTTTCACCAAGTCTCACTCCTTAGAGGGGCCTTCAGGAGGAGGGGGAATAGGAGGAGGAGGAAGCGGAAAGATGAACGGCAGCAAATCCAGCCCTGACGACCCGCCTTCCTCCTCCTCTGGCACGTTGAAACACAGCAAGCGCAGTAAAAGCAAAGATCGATCCAAGTCCGAGCCCAAAATGCGCTCCGCCATCTCCGGATACTGGAGTTCAGACGACACCCTGGAGCACGAGATGTGTCTCTATCATCACCACCATGGAGGAAATGGAGGGGGACGTCCATCGGGGGTCATGACCATGGGGCGCCACCCGGAGAAATCGCAGTCCCAATACTTCATGGAGTCCTACAACACCATCAGCGCTCACTCTCTGAAGACGTCGCGCAGCAACAACGATGTGAAGTGCTCCACGTGTGCTGGAGGAGGGGGAGGGGGAGGTTTGCAACTTGTCGGCCCATTGGAGGGTCAAGTGCAGCTGAAGAAGAGCTCGTGGTCGTCCACTCTGACGGTGAGCAGAGCGAGGGAGGTCTACCAAAAGGCCTCGGTCAACCTAGATAAAGCTCTAGTGAAAGCTGAGCAGGGGCGCACCTGCCACTTCCTACAGGTAGGACGTTATTAAGACACCTATTGCATGCTTCTGGTTCTCTGCCTCCATTTCATTCTCAACAAGTTATTGCTCTCATGTTGACTTTAACCCAAGGGGTGTCCACACTCTTTTCCCCGAGGGCCACATACAGAAACATATACGAAGGGCTGGGCCGCTCACTAGAGGTATATCGCCTCAAAAGTTCAGGTATAAGTTGGTCAAATCAATCCAATGTAGGTAAATTATATTTGATA
This sequence comes from Notothenia rossii, assembly GCF_949606895.1. Classification (NCBI taxonomy): domain Eukaryota; kingdom Metazoa; phylum Chordata; class Actinopteri; order Perciformes; family Nototheniidae; genus Notothenia; species Notothenia rossii. The sequence goes on along the minus strand of NC_136911.1, from coordinate 22,478,108 downwards.
CTTGAACTCAAATCAGCTCTCCATGGGGTTTCATTTATTTAGTTGGCAGCTCATTCCTTAAAACAGAAGCTTCAGATTTCTGATATTAAGAGGACATATGAAGGGTGGTGTTATGTGAGTGTGTTATTGGGCGGGCTTTTCTCTTATCAACTTATATTTGTTAGAACATGTTTTCAACTTCAATGGATTGAATTTATTTGATAATTGGGCTTCTTAACACATGAATATATTTGAACATATGTATTTAAGAAGCACAATATAAGACAAGCGGAAGTTTATTATACTTAAGTCATTATACTTTTTGAATTTGTTGAGCGAGGGCCGATTCAAAATGGTCCGCGGGCCGCATTTGGCCCCCGGGCCGTAGTTTGGACACCCATCGAAAAAACAAAATCATCACATGTCACCTGTTCCTCCGTGTTTGTTACCATGTGCATGGAAAGTGTTCATATGTTAGCGTGTGGATGTCTATTACTCCTTGTACTGCACGGATCATTTTGAGGGGGTTGTGCAGAAAGATCATTTTAAATCCATGTACTATGACAAAGGTCCATCTTTTATTTTTGTACAATACCCAAGCGCAGGAAAGCCGATCAGATAGGATTTTTTCAGGGAATAAATGTCAAATTGTCAAATGGAATAAGATTGAGACAGTGGCCGCTTTTAATAAGCGTTGCACATTTTTCGTCAAGTTGGTGAAGATGTTTCCTCTTGTGTTTTGGCGCATTTGTGTTTTTATATTTGCACCTTTCTGAAGCTGCAGCGTGTTCCGCCTGATGGAAATGTTTTGAGCTGTGTTGGCACCCGTCAGCCACCGTACCTTCATGAAGACCTTACTGGTAGTTTCATTGTTGTGTGTGAGAATGAGAATATATTATCCACCGAGCAGGAGTAGAGGGCTGTTTTGGCTCTTTACTCTCAGAGTATCACACAAAGCATTGAAAGTGGACACACACACACACACACACACACACACACACACACACACACACACACACACACACACATTCACCTGAGGAGAGAAATGGCAGCGATAACAGAAGGGAAAGTGTGTGTGTGCGTGTGTGTGTGTGTGTGTGTGTGTGTGTGTGTGTGTGTGTGTGTGTGTGTGTGTGTGTGTGTGTGTGTGTGTGTGTGTGTGTGTGTGTGTGTGTGTGTGTGTGTGTGTGTGTGTGTGTGTGTGTGTGTGTGTGTGTGTGTGTGTGTGTGTGTGTGTGTGTGTGTGTGTGTGTGTGTGTGTGTGTGTGTGTGTGTGGGCAACAGAGAGGGGTATCAATGGGGAAAGTAAAAGGCAGAAAGTGAGAGAATAAATGAAGTTGTGTGTGGCCTTGCATTTTA
>NC_136911.1:22206770-22471770 GCF_949606895.1 Notothenia rossii | reverse complement strand
CAGCCCCATGCTGATACATAACACTCGAGTCCCCAATTCTTCCAGTTTTTCAAGGCAGTAAGATGGAAAATATATATATATATTTTGTAATGAGTTAATATCATAGTAAGACAGTTTGTGTCTAGCAATACAAATAGTGGGAAAACATGTGGATGAAGTAAAGGACCATTGGGATTTCTTCTACTTTGCAAGTTTTATCTCATTTCTATCACTTTATTTCAAAGTAAAACCAAAAGTGAGCACACCTTAAATCTCCATAATAATCCATAACTGCACAAATGATGAATACTGCAAGTTAAGACAGGAAGTGGTTTCTTTTAACCTGTATCATTGTTTTTATTCGGCTATGTTGAAGCACTCAGCAACACACGTTTACAGTGCAAGGTTAGTATTACTAATTTGAAAAATGTAAGAAAAAGAATCTGATAATAAAAACAAGATTTAAGAAACAGAGCTTCCAATTAATTTATTATAAATTCTTCCTTACCCAAATTGAACAGGATATTCCTTCATAAAATACAAATACTTGTGTTGGCTCAAGTCATCTTACGTCAACGTGGACATGTTGTCAGATGTTTTTCAGTATTTATATATAAGGAAACCGATGGACTGTCCACTCCAAGTAGGGAATGAGTCCTTACCCCAAGTGAAGGAGTTCAAGTATCTTGGGGTCTTGTTCTCGAGTGAGGGAACAATGGAGCGTGAGATGGGTCGGAGAATCGGAGCAGCGGGAGCGGTACTGCAGTCGCTTTACCCCACCGTGTGACGAAAAGGGAGCTGAGCCAGAAGGCAAAGCTCTCTGTCTACCAGACCATTTTCCTTCCTACCCTCACCTATGGTCCTGAAGGATGGGTCATGACCGAAAGAACGAGATCACAGGTACAAGCGGCTGAGATGGGTTTTCTCCGCAGGGTGGCTGGTGTCTCCCTTAGGGATAAGGTGAGAAGTTCGGTCATCCGGGAAGGACTCAGAGTTGAACCGCTCCTCCTTCGCGTCGAAAGGAGCCAGTTGAGGTGGTTCGGGCACCTAGTTAGGATGCCACCTGGTTAGGATGCCACCTGGTTAGGATGCCACCTGGGCGCCTCCCTAGGGAGGTGTTCCAGGCACGACCAGCTGGGAGGAGACCAAGGGGTAGACCTAGAACCAGGTGGAGGGATTATATCTCTTCGCTGGCCTGGGAGCGCCTTGGGATCCCCCAGTCAGAGCTGGTTGATGGGAAAGGAACGTTTGGGGCTCTCTGCTGGAACTGCTACCTCCGAGACCCGACCACGGATAAGCGGGAAAAGATGTATGGATGGATATATATAAGGAAAACCCTTAATACTACTTAAAGGTGCCCTATAATGCTCATTTTCAGGTTGATATTTGTATTTAGTTCCTTTACGTTGACATGTTTCCATGCTTTACACCAGCCTATAGAACACCTTACAGGAAAGAGGCTCTTTAATCATCCATATGTTTCCGAGTCCGTCCTGTGACCTTGCCAAGTGGACGATTGCTCCTCAGAGGATTTGTTTACTCTCACCCACTGCTAACCTCCCTGCTTATTAAAACACAGCGCACAGATAAAGCATGCATTTAAATGGCTGGGATGTATTCCTGCAGACAAACGAGCTCAGGAGAAAATGACATCCTTTCTTGTCCCCGAAACAATTTATTTTTGTGGCAAATTCATTTATTCCTGGCCCAGATTTTATCATGTTTCATGTTTTTTCTTTTTACGTCTCAGCGAGAACAGACATCCTGAATAATGGGTTTGCCGTAATCACATCTTTGTCTTTTTCTGTCCTTCCCTCCCTCGAATCACAGTCATCACTTTAAAGGCTTTTATTGAGGCGATGACGAAGAGAAGGGGAGAAAGAGGAGAAAGGAAGTGGAGGATAGGGACGGAGAAAAGCGAGGATAAAAATGAGTGATAGGAAAGATGAGGTGAAGCAATCAAGGGGGGAATGATGCAGAACACAGATCCAGATTCAAGCATTCAAGGCTTCTATTGTCATTTGTACATTCAGTGTAGATATGTCAATGAAAGTGTGAAGTCACAGGCTCCTCCAGCAGTGCAACATGAATATATATAGGACACAGAACAAATAAAACAGATAAATCATTTCCTATTGGCAGCACGGTGAGAGACTTTAGTTTAGTGTATTTGTTTGTCGTGGACTGTTCCCGTTGATCACAAGAAACAGTAAATGGAGATTTAGCCAACATTGATCATTTCCAGCTGTTGTCCCCGGCAAGATGATAATTTGCACGATGTGAGGGTCTAGGGACAGAGGGTCTAAGGACAGAGGGTTTAAGGACAGAGGGTCTAAGGACAGAGGGTCTAAGGACAGAGGGTTTAAGGACAGAGGGTCTAAGGACAGAGGGTTTAAGGACAGAGGTACTAAGGACAGAGGGTTTAAGGACAGAGGGTCTGAGGACAGAGGGTCTAAGGACAGAGGGTCTAAGGACAGAGGGTTTAAGGACAGAGGTTCTAAGGACAGAGGGTCTAAGGACAGAGGGTTTAAGGACAGAGGGTCTAAGGACAGAGGGTTTAAGGACAGAGGGTCAAAGGACAGAGGGTTTAAGGACAGAGGGTCTAAGGACAGAGGGTCTAAGGACAGAGGGTCAAAGGACAGAGGGTCTAAGGACAGAGGGTCTAAGGACAGATGGTTTAAGGACAGATGGTTTAAGGACAGAGTGTCAAAGGACAGATGGTCTAAGGACAGAGGGTCTAAGGACAGAGGGTTTAAGGACAGAGGGTCTAAGGACAGATGGTTTAAGGACAGATGGTTTAAGGACAGAGTGTCAAAGGACAGATGGTCTAAGGACAGAGGGTCTAAGGACAGAGGGTTTAAGGACAGAGGGTCTAAGGACAGATGGTTTAAGGACAGAGGGTCTAAGGACAGAGGGTTTAAGGACAGAGGTTCTAAGGACAGAGGGTTTAAGGACAGAGGGTCTAAGGACAGAGGGTCTAAGGACAGAGGGTCTAAGGACAGAGGGTTTAAGGACAGAGGGTCTAAGGACAGAGGGTCTAGGGACAGAGGGTCAAAGGACAGAGGGTTTAAGGACAGAGGGTCTAAGGGCAGAGGGTCTAAGGACAGAGGGTTTAAGGACAGAGGGTCTAAGGACAGAGGGTCTAAGGACAGAGGGTCTAAGGACAGAGGGTTTAAGGACAGAGGGTCTAAGGACAGAGGGTCTAAGGACAGAGGGTCTAAGGACAGAGGGTCTAAGGACAGAGAGTCTAAGGACAGAGGGTCTAAGGGCAGAGGGTCTAAGGACAGAGGGTCTAAGGACAGAGGGTCTAAGGGCAGAGGGTCTAAGGACAGAGGGTTTAAGGACAGAGGGTCTAAGGACAGAGGGTCTAAGGACAGAGAGTCTAAGGACAGAGGGTTTAAGGACAGAGGGTCAAAGGACAGAGGGTCTAAGGACAGAGGGTTTAAGGACAGAGGGTTTAAGGACAGAGAGTCAAAGGACAGAGGGTTTAAGGACAGAGGGTCAAAGGACAGAGGGTCAAAGGACAGAGGGTCTAAGGACAGAGGGTTTAAGGACAGAGGGTCAAAGGACAGAGGGTTTATGGACAGAGGGTGTTGTCATACTGATATTCTGTACAAACTGTGAAGTCCACTGAGACAAATGTAACATTTGTGATATTGGACTGTATAAATAAACATTGATTGATATCAGACACCTTTTTAAAATCACAATACATCAACAGCATTAGTTATAAAGAGAGGATGAAAGACGAGTAGATTACATTACATGTTAGACGCTTTCATCCAGAGTGACTTCCATACTCAATACTGTGGTCAATCCCCACAGGAGCACTTTGGGGTGAAGTGTCTCAGGGACACAACGACATGCTGACTGCAGTGGGGTTTGAACCTGCTGTCCTCTGATTCAAAGATCAGCGCACTAATTCACACGCCTCCTAGACACAGGCGAAAGGATTAAAGAGAACAATAAAATGCGTGTGTGAGAGAATCAGAATACCTTTATTTACAGATCAAATATAACAAGTAAATACAAATACATAGAATGGAAATAGTGCAAGGTTAAAAGCACACGACGAAAAGGCAGAGTTGGAGAGGAGTCAAAGACACGGCAGCCATTTCTCAAGATCCAGGATTACGGGAAGTATCGCAGTTTAAAATCAACCGAGGGCTTTACCACCGATCCCTGACGACGGAGAGGAACATGTGTTCATTAATGTCACTTGTTCCTCAGAGGGACACCCTGGGACACACTGAGCTCACCCCCTTTAGGTGATGCTGATTACAAGTGAGTGCTGCCATTCAAGTTCCCACAAAAGATGTCATTGCTGCTGCCGATAATCAGACCGCTGGGAAATCAGGAGGAGATGTGAATGGAGATAATGGAGCGGGTAGATTCCTGCTTCACTTGATGTGTCACAGACTACAGGAACCATGTGGAGGATTCAAAGAGATCTCTGAGGGCTCAAATGTGCAGATGTACCTTTTCATTTCCTCAGTTGACCTATAAGTGTAGAGAGCACGAGGAAGAAAATGTGTCTTCTTCTGCTGTTCCCTTTACTGTTTACTTCCTATCCATCTTTTCCTACTGTTCCCTTCAGTGTTTACTTCCTGTCTTCTGCTGTTCCCTTTAGTGTTTACTTCCTGTCTGTCTTCTTCTGCTGTCCCCTTTAGTGTTTACTTCCTGTCTGTCTTCTTCTGTTGTTTCCTTTAGTGTTTACTTCCTGTCTGTCTTCTTCTGTTGTTCCTATTAGTGTTTACTTCCTGTCTGTCTTCTTCTGTTTTTCCCTTAAGTGTTTACTTCCTGTCTTTCTTCTTCTGCTGTTCCATTTAGTGTTGACTTCCTGTCTGTCTTCTTCTGCTGTTCCCTGTAATGTTTACTTCTTTCTGCGGATTGATATGACTTCACCTGGTCCCTATATCCTCCAAAGCCAAAAAGCAGACCTGTCCAAATTGACCAATCAGAATGGAGAATTCAACTAAACCCTGTAATACATATCCATGTTGTGTTTACAATGGACCACTTGGATAGGAAACCTGATATTACAATAGAGGAATTGGTTGCTTGAACAAATAACTGTGCAAGATTAACCCCTGAAAGCTTCGATACAGAATCTTTCCCTAGATTCTGCTCAATATAAAAAGCCTCGAGGACTACAAGGGGGTGCATTTTAATATTAGAAACTTCCCAAATCACTTCCTTTATTCCCATCTCAATCTGTCCTACCAGTGCTCTGTCTTTCTTCCATCCAAGAATGAGTAATCTAGTTTGTCTCGCTGCGCTAACCACACTCTATTTTAGGGCGGAAATACATAATTAAAGCAGACCTGACCTGAAGGCAGAAAGTTATGAGTTGTGTGTGTGTGTGTGTGTGTGTGTGTGTGTGTGTGTGTGTGTGTGTGTGTGTGTGTGTGTGTGTGTGTGTGTGTGTGTGTGTGTGTGTGTGTGTGTGTGTGTGTGTGTGTGTGTGTGTGTGTGTGTGTGTGTGTGTGTGTGTGTGTGTGTGTGTGTGTGTGTGTGTGTGTGTGTGTGTGTGTGTGTGTGTGTGTGTGTGTTTACTTTTAATATACTAACAAGTGAAAGTAAGACGCAGAGATATTGAATTTTGAGAGCAGGCTTTTAATCTGTCTTGTTTTCTGGGTGTCGGTTTACTAGGCCACGATGTTCATGTTCATTAGGAGGAAAGTAATTCAGCTTTTTAGGTTTCATTTCCCCTGATTAATGAATTGTTTAGCAGGCATCCAACTGTTACATAACCTACAGACACACACACACACACACACACACACACACACACACACACACACACACACACACACAAACACTTACATAGCATGCTGAGCGCTCAGATTGGAGGCAGGTGAGAGATAATGAGACACCTATTCATCTTCTGTGTGTGTGTGTGTGTGTGTGTGTGTGTGTGTGTGTGTGTGTGTGTGTGTGTGTGTGTGTGTGTGTGTGTGTGTGTGTGTGTGTGTGTGTGTGTGTGTGTGTGTGTGTGTGTGTGTGTGTGTGTGTGTGTGTGTGTGTGTGTGTGTGTGTGTGTGTGTGTGTGTGTGTGTGTGTGTGTGTGTGTGTGTGTACACCTGCACACCTCACACACACAGTTTCCCCCCCTGTTCTCACACATGCATGCTTCCTTTAAAGTGTTTGAGAACTTGCTTACAAGGTGCCTCAAGGACAGACTGCCTAAGCTACTGCTGCTGTTTCTCAACACTCCTGCGCTTGTTGATTAGATAACGGTGTCTCCTCGAGCAATTGTGGATTGATCCGTATCTTCGGGTTCACACACACTGCCAAGTACTTTACAAATACCTTCTCTCACTCTCTTTTTATCGCGTAGTCTCTCTTGTTTCCACTTCTCCGCCCCTACCTTGCTCTGTGGGAGCTCCTTATTTCTGTTTTAAAGAGCTCCTATTATGCTTTTTTGGGTTGTTCCCTTTCCTATAGTGTGTTTATAAGTATTTGTGAAAAGAGGTGCTGCAACACAGAAAAATGAGAAAAATAAAGAGCTTTTTGAACATTAAAGCATGGAGACATGTCACAGTAGAGACACTACACACTGATATACACCTGAACATCAGCAGGAGAGGACTCTTTAAAGTAGAGACACTACATACTGATATACACCTGAACATCAGCAGGAGAGGACTCTTTAAAGTAGAGACACTACATACTGATATACACCTGAACATCAGCAGGAGAGGACTCTTTAAAGTAGAGACACTACATACTGATATACACCTGAACATCAGCAGGAGAGGACTCTTTAAAGTAGAGACACTACATACTGATACACACCTGAACATCAGCAGGAGAGGACTCTTTAAAGTAGAGACACTACATACTGATATACACCTGAACATCAGCAGGAGAGGACTCTTTAAAGTAGAGACACTACATTCTGATATACACCTGAACATCAGCAGGAGAGGACTCTTTAAAGTAGAGACACTACATTCTGATATACACCTGAACATCAGCAGGAGAGGACTCTTTAAAGTAGAGACACTACATACTGATATACACCTGAACATCAGCAGGAGAGGACTCTTTAAAGTAGAGACACTACATACTGATATACAGCTGAACATCAGCAGGAGAGGACTCTTTAAAGTAGAGACACTAGATACTGATACACACCTGAACATCAGCAGGAGAGGACTCTTTAAAGTAGAGACACTAGATACTGATACACACCTGAACATCAGCAGGAGAGGACTCTTTAAGTTGTATTCTTGTCATTTGTGCCACGTTTGTCCTAGTTTTATTGTTCATAAAGCTAATAGTATAAATCATAACCCCAATCTCAGTTTTACCTGCTGAGAGAACTCATTCCTGCACATAACCACACGTTTAACCCTATTATTGAGTTTAAAATGGCAAAAACAGTAGATGCACAAATTACAACGTGCAAATAAGCAGATGATATCCTCTAACATTATTTTCTTGTCTCTCTTTCTGCAGGATTTCCACGGAGCATTCGCCAAAGCTTCAGATCCGGAGTCACAGCTACCTGCGGGCGGTGAGTGAGGTTTCCATCAATAGGAGTCTGGACAGCTTGGACCCGGCAGGGCTGCTGGCCTCGCCTAAATTTCGCTCGAGAAACGAGAGCTACATGAGAGCCATGAGCACCATAAGCCAGGTTAGTGGCACCCAGAGGCCCCTGTACCTCCATGGTTATGTCCAGTGAGGTTGTGCAGGGGGGGTGAATCCAATCCTTAGCTGTCTTAAGGCCTGAAATAATAAGTATGAACAAAACCAAAATCTCCTAATTAGTGTATACGTGCTGTTTTCTGGAGCGCAGATGATTACAGCCGTATTCAGATTGGCTAATTAAACAGGATTTACCCCAACATGCTCCTTCTGCTGCGGCACACTCTGTGATGCCTCTCTCTGTGTTGCATCTGCTATGCAAGAGACGGGAAAACAAGAATTAACATGAAAGCCAAATATGAAATCTGTGAATAAGTGGAATCTGGATTGGTTACTACTGTCGCCTCAAACACGTTCTCATGAGGAGAAACGTGCTGCAGCTTCAGAAACGATGCAAATATAAGAATACAATGGTGACAAATCACATGCACCTGTCAGTCACCGTAGCTTCCAAATGATTAGCCTTTTTTTGACAAGGCAAGTTTATTTATATATCTGCTTTCAACACAAGGCAATTCAAAGTGCATTACAAAAATGAAAGACATTAAAGTCATTAAAAGTAAAGATACAAGAATAAAAGTTACAGTGCCGTGTGAGATATGAATAGTTCAATGAAAAGCAGCCTGGATTTAAAAGTAATGAGAGTCGCAGTGGAGGTCTCTTCTGCTAAATAACACGTTAGTCATTTTGGATTTTGAGCCAGGCTTTATACCATAAGTTATCTGGAGTGACAGACGAGCTTAGCTTACCTTTTCGCCCGGGGTAACGAGGATATGAACTCCCCTCCAAAGCCCCGGGGAAACACTCTGCCTCATCTGCTGAATAAAGGACCCGAGGGACGGCCCTTCAACTCCTGGCATGGAGCAGAACCACTGAACAAGAAAGAGGTTCTCTCTCTCTCTCTCTCTCTCTCACACTCTCATATCTGACGTGTGAACGTAACACACAAAACAGACTGTTAACATCGAGGTCCACAAACCTTACTGACTCCAAGCTCTGCAGTAAATACTCACACTGTTCCCCTCTCCACTTCCACTCACCCAAACCAATCACTTAACTCCCCGAAGCAACATCCCATTCCTTCGGTTGCTCTGTGTTTTTGGACAAGCTGAACAAGGGCAACTTGAAGGAATCGAATTTCCTCACGACACAATCTGTATTTGTACGTGAGACGTGGTGCAGGTCGCATACCAACTCCCACTAGTCGTACCTTTGACACTTCCTAATTCTCACCTCTAATAACAGCACTAGTATTTCACTTTTCATGCTAAAACGTGATTCCTCCCCCTCTGCACTCCCTGGACGCTCTTATTTCCAGTATCTTTTCTACACGTCATAAAGCTTCACGAGGCAGTTTGAAGGAAAAATGATGACCCAAAGAAGACTGAATATTAGTTTCTGTTTGTCAGATTGGATTCAGAAGAACTTCTCTGGGTAAATAGTTTTTTGAGGATTTGTTCAAAACATCACGCACTAATCATGCATTTGTTATTTCTCCGTGAGCAGAGAGGTATCAACATCCCAACAGCTTATTATAATACGGTGAATCAGTCTCAAATTATTCTGGAACACCGTCTTCTTGTGGATCACCCAATTACATTTTAAGTGTTTGTTCTTAAAACTCCTGCCTACTGAAGCTTTAATCAGTGCTTCTGTGTTGAACTGTCCCTTTTTAGTTGTTTTGCACAATGCTGGGGTGCATGTTATTCATATTCCCATGCACGGACTGTGTGTCTTTGCGTGTCCTCGTCCCCAGGTGAGCGAGGTGGAGGTGAACGGGCAGATCGAGGCGGTGTGTGAGGCGGTGTTCAGTGAGATGGAGTCGCAGGCGGTGGAGGCTCTGGACCTGCCGATGTCCGGCTGCTTTCGCATGAGGAGCCACAGCTACGTACGTGCCATAGAGAAAGGCTGCTCGCAGGAGGAAGAGGAGGGAGGAGGAAGAAAAGGAGGCGTCGCCAACTCCCCCCCGCGCACCACCACCACCGTCAGGACCATCCAGAGCAGCACAGGTCTGTGGGACTCATGTACTGATGAACATGTGTGAGCATGCATAATCCATGGTGCATTATGAATTAATATGTGTTCATAGAAAGCATGTATAATACATGTTAGCTATGCAGTATGTAGTGTACTGGTAACTATAGTGGCTGACAACGGCCTAAAGCCTTTCTATAAGACAGAAACAGCTTCTGCTTCAGAATCTAAAAACACTAATGTTCCTGTACACATGAAGAAACATCTTCAGGAACACATGCAGCATTTAGAGGACATTCAGCAACTTGAGGAGACATGCGCAGCGTTTAATAAAAGCTGCAGAAACCAAACGCTGCAAGAAGCTCAAACACAACGGAGACCAGGGGACACTAAAGAGTGACGCACACAGCTGGAGAGACCAGGGGGAGACTAGGGGACACTAAAGAGTGACGCACACAGCTGGGAGACCAGGGGACACTAAAGAGTGATGCACACAGCTGGGAGACCAGGGGACACTAAAGAGTGACGCACACAGCTGGGAGACCAGGGGACACTAAAGAGAGACGCACACAGCTGGGAGACCAGGGGACACTAAAGAGTGACGCACACAGCTGAGAGACATGGGGACACTAAAAAGTGACGCACACAGCTGGAGACCACGGGACACTAAAGAGTGACGCACACAGCTGGAGACCAGGGGACACTAAAGAGTGACGCACACAGCTGGGAGACCAGGGGACACTAAAGAGTAACGCACACAGCTGGGAGACCAGGGGACACTAAAGAGTGATGCACACAGCTGGGAGACCAGGGGACACTAAAAAGTGAAGCACACAGCTGGGAGACCAGGGGACACTAAAGAGTGACGCACACAGCTGGGAGACCAGGGGACACTAAAGAGTGACGCACACAGCTGGGAGACCAGGAGACACTAAAGAGTGATGCACACAGCTGGTAGACCAGGGGACACTAAAGAGTGACGCAAAAGTGTGTTTTGAGCTTCTTGCTGCGTTTTGTATTTGCATCGTTTCTCCTAATGGGAATGTTCCGGTCTGTTTGAACCTGCTGGTCACCGTAGTTACCAGCAACAAAACAGATGAATTATTTCTGCAGTCAGCGGAAAGAGATTTATCCCTGAATGAAGATTGAACCAGCAATCAAATCATTTCTATTTGATCATTCTTCTACATTAACAAAGGGCAGAGTTGTTGTTGGTAGACGGGAGAATAGTTTGCAGACTGTAAAGCCCTCTGCATTGTTATCCATCTGACCCAGTTTCCCTCTCAGACACAATATGATGAATGCAGAACTGTTTTTTCCCACGTAGCAGCTTATGTGCGCTGTAAAGCTCGCTGGCTGCTGGATCTTATTTTAGCCTCTTGTGAGCCTCATGGTCTGCAGCGCTTGGCTTTCCAGCATGCAGTATTGATGCTGAGTGGAGCTGGCACTGTGCTTCTATGTTTCCTCTGTACACGTCATCCCCTCACATCGTGAACGTTGAGTCACTGTCGCTGGCTTTCTCCTACTTTCCTCTTTAATTATGACAATTAAAACACAGCTTTCCCTTAAACCTCGTAGACGGGGTTGCAATCAGCTCGTCAAACACATTAACTGCAAATTGGAAGATCAACCAGTTCAAGCGTCTTAAAATTGATTCCGAGCAAACATTTATTTAATGCCGTTTAAGCTTCGCTGCTACTGACTATAATGTATTCCCCTAGTGAAAGAGATTTGAGGATGCGTCCCACTATTGTAATCATTTCTATCGACGATTCAGAGTAACAGCGCAATTAAGGGCAGTAGAGGATTCAGTTAATTGTTGCGTTGTGTGCTGCTGCTGGTTATTGATCGATAAAAGCAGACTGATACCATCAGGAGGGGGACGTTTGGAGCCGGTTCCCCCGAGGAAGGCAGAGATAATGAAGCCCATCTATCAGCTGAGGTGGTGCAGGAACTAAACTCTGTTTTCCAGAGCAGCTGCAAACACCACTGCTGCTGCACCTGACAAATCTGGCCCGCGACCTAATTTTATGTGGCCGGCAAGAGCTTACAAAGAATATAATATACAATACAATTGGTGTAATTGTTGAATATTTACTTTCAGTTATTTGCCCTAGACTTCTGCTTTCAGACGTAATTATTTAGGAAGATATTACCAGAACCAATGCAGGGCCAACAATGTAATATAATACATTATTTAATATATACTATATATTTACTAGGGCTGTCAAACGATTAACATTTTTAATCAGATTAATCACAGCTTAAAAATTAATTAATCACCATTCAAACTATGTCCAAAATATGCCATTTCTTTATGTATATTGTTGTGGGAACGGAAAGATAAATGAAAGAAGGCGGATATATCCATTTAACATACCCACACAGCTGGAGACCAGGGGACACTAAAGAGTGACGCACACAGTTGGGAGACCAGGGGACACTAAAGAGTGACGCACACAGCTGAGAGACCAGGGGACACTAAAAAGTGACGCACACAGCTGGGAGACCAGGGGACACTAAAGAGTGACGCACACAGCTGGGAGACCAGGGGACACTAAAGAGTGATGCACACAGCTGGGAGACCAGGGGACACTAAAGAGTGACGCACACAGCTGGGAGACCAGGGGACACTAAAGAGTGACACACACAGCTGGGAGACCAGGGGACACTAAAGAGTGACGCACACAGCTGGGAGACCAGGGGACACTAAAGAGTGTTGCACACAGCTGGGAGACCAGGGGACACTAAAGAGTAACGCACACAGCTGGGAGACCAGGGGACACTAAAGAGTGACGCACACAGCTGGGAGACCAGGGGACACTAAAGAGTGACGCACACAGCTGGGAGACCAGGGGACACTAAAGAGTGACGCACACAGCTGGGAGACCAGGGGACACTAAAGAGTGACACACACATCTGATGTATGTTTATTATAACATTGTTCTGTGTGTCAAAATGAAAGACAGCCCACACACCTATCAATCATCAAACCGTGGGGTCTTATTTCATTACGTGTTGATTTCTATCAACGGGGGGTACTTCAGGAAAGTCGACGGGGGGGGGCTAGTGGAGCACTTTGTGACCACAGAGTGTAAACGTTGTGACCAGCTGTTTTAGCGCAGTTCTCCAGTGAAGGGGGGAGTCTCCCTCCGCAGCCGGTTGGCGTAGTTTTGACACAATTCCGTTGTTCAAACCGACGTTAACAGCAGCCCTGTCTGCACACGGAGACCGACTCTGTCGTCCGGTGATCTAACCTTCTTCTGGAAAAGCCCGGGATGAAATTGAGTTTGCCCCCCCTGCTATACACCAACAATGAAACACATGAGCACAGCCGACAGAAATACAATCTGATCCTTTTACAACAAACACTATACGCTCTTTTTAGGTTTCTACTAACATTGTAATCATGTTAGCCTTACAGCTGTTTGCAATTTAGCAAACATCCATTTTTGGCACCCGAGTGATGAATGGAGGTACAGAGAGGAGATGTGTCGGCTGTGTGGTCTCTGATATTCCCACATTATGTCTGCGTGTGATTTGCCGTCCACTTCTGGGGACGATTGAACTCCATTCGCCGTCTAAAAAGCAGCGTGACAGGCAGAGTGATGAACGAGGGGGCGATGTGCACGGCGCTGTGTGGTGAAGGTGGGGGATTGCCTCAGATTACTGTCATAGTTGTCCTGCTGCACCATTCATCACCTCCTTAGATCTGTAGCACACAGTCGTCAGTCACTGTAATTAATTAGCTTCCTCTCCTTTTACTCCTCCTGGGGAACGGCTGTGATTGAAGAGGAGAAGATCTCACTCTGACTCTGCACGTCTTGCTTACTTGCACATGTTTACGCCATGTAGGAGTTAGCATAATTACCATTTTCTGCACTGTTTATGCAACGTGTGGGAAATGCAGGTGGTCTCGGACCCTTTAATCAACACCGCTAAGCACAATCAGGGATTAAGCTGATTGCTTTATATCGGTAATGTCAAGTGATTTGCATGTTGAGCTGTTTGAAGGTGAGAAAATGGGAATGTAGTGAGAAGGAAGAAACACACACACACACACACACACACACACACACACACACACACACACACACACACACACACACACACACGCACACTTCTCTGGGAATCTTCAGGGAGCTCGACGTGAGAAGTGAAGACGCTGTTGTGGTGAATATTGCATGATGTTTCTGAAGGACGGTGAAGTTCCAGAAAAGCAGCCTGTGAGTTGTGTTCCTTCTGGTCCCTGCGACAAACCACCACGATATCTCACTCACACACACACACACACACACACACACACACACACACACACACACACACACACACACACACACGCGGGAAGGTGAGAGACCTATCAGATTCCACTCATGCTCCCCTCCAGTTGGCCCAGTGCGGCGCTCCAGCCCATTATTATTGATGACGGAAGAAGACGCTATCCTTTGATCTGCTCTCTTTGAACGTCAAGTGGCTGCTTTCACTCAGAGCTACACACACTGCAGACACGCTGTCCTCTTTTACAGCTTGAGAAAATCCATAGCAATCGGTTGATGTGAGCGTTTTAATGCCTCCAAAGCCCTGGGTTGTGGTCGAATTGTCAGAACAAATCAGTTCCTTTGTGTTTTCCTAACCACTATTCCTAAACCTCAGGGTGAAACGGGATGGGGTTAGGGGAATATGTGTAGGAGAATTCATCAGGACTGCAGTGGCACTGGGAGACGTTTCATTTCAATCTGTTAGGAAGCTTTCTAAGCAAAATTGGCAATTCGTCCACTTCCTTCTCTTCATGCCCAACAGATCCCCCCCAGCAGTGAGGCGTGTTGGGTAAATCACCCTGTTGTTTCACTGCGAACACTAATTGACCTTCATTTAGAACATACAGATCTTAAGACTGGGAAATGTGCCATAGTTTCTCTTCGTCCAACCCTCCCTGGATCTCTGACCTGCTGCCAATTATCCAGCCTCATTTTCCCACCATCTACTTTTCAGAGGGTTGTTTCCTCCCCTCCTCTGATAGGCTACTGGACAATGTTAAGTTTTGGCCAGCTAACCAATCAGAGCAGACTGGGCTCTGGTTTCAAACAGAGGGTGAAAAGAGGTGCTGCAGCACAGACAGTATGAGAACAATAAAGAGCTTTTTGAACATTAAAGCATGGAGACATGTAGAGACACTACATACTGATATACACCTGAACATCAGCAGGAGAGGACTCTTTAAAGTAGAGACACTACATACTGATATACACCTGAACATCAGCAGGAGAGGACTCTTTAAAGTAGAGACACTACATACTGATATACACCTGAACATCAGCATGAGAGGACTCTTTAAAGTAGAGACACTACATACTGATATACAGCTGGACATCAGCAGGAGAGGACTCTTTAAAGTAGAGACACTACATACTGATATACAGCTGGACATCAGCAGGAGAGGACTCTTTAAAGTAGAGACACTACATACTGATATACGCCTGAACATCAGCAGGAGAGGACTCTTTAAAGTAGAGACACTACATACTGATATACACCTGAACATCAGCAGGAGAGGACTCTTTAAAGTAGAGACACTACATACTGATATACACCTGAATATCAACAGGAAGATAAAGGTTAATATAAATCTGGAACGGCAACCCCACAAAATGCATTGCAGTGTTTGTACTGTGTGTTCCCAGCTCTCTAAATTACAGTAGTAAAACAAAGCCTGTGCAACACTGCCCCCAGGGGCTCAGAGTGACACAGCACAACAACTCTGCAGGAAGTGTGTGTGTGTGTGTGTGTGTGTGTGTGTGTGTGTGTGTGTGTGTGTGTGTGTGTGTGTGTGTGTGTGTGTGTGTGTGTGTGTGTGTGTGTGTGTGTGTGTGTGTGTGTGTGTGTGTGTGTGTGTGTGTGTGTGTGTGTGTGTGTGTGTGTGTGTGTGTGTGTGTGTGTGTGTGTGGGGGGGTGTGTGTGTGTGGGGGTGTGTGTGTGTGTGTGTGTGTGTGTGTGTGTGTGTGTGTGTGTGTGTGTGCGCTTGACCCAATTAACCACAATCACTGCCATCACTGGCACTTCTCCAGGAGTTCTGTTCAGAGAGAGCGCGTGAGAATAAATATCGGAGAATTTCCCAGAGTGCTGAGTTTAAGACACAGGAAGATACTGAAGTCTGAGGGAATTAAGAGCCAGGATTGGTCCGGATCTCACATTATCACAAGCACATTTACAAGAGCAAGCTTCAAAATAGTTGTTCATATGTCACGGTGACATACTTCTGCCCAAAGGCCCCCCCCCCCCCATGCTGCTGCAGTCACTTAAAGCCAGGGAGTTCATCGTGAATGCCTCTATGAATAAAGTGCAATCAAGTTATTATTGCATCAATATTTAATCTATCTGCTGTTGAGTTATTTATCTGCTCTACACGATAGGAAAAAAAGAATGGATACAGATCGTAAATGGTGTTATAAAAGAGGCTGTTAGGTACAAAATGATCTCCACAGGAAGTTCATAACCCCATCAATCCAGCTGTAAAACAAAATACTAAACCACAACAAGGTGGCAGTAATCAGACTCAAAATATGAAGTACACAAATAAACAAAAGTTACATTACCTTGTCCTTGGCAATAGGGTTACTTATGACTATCAGATTATACATTTGGTTTAAATAAGTGCATGGTATGGCTGCCAATGATTGTAGTAATGCCTTGTCCCCTTTTTTAATATAAACTTTATTGATAATTGATATATGGCATTCACCACCAAACAAACAAACCCTATAATAAAAAGTAATATAATTACTCCAGTGCACCTATATGAACATAAAATAGATGTTACGTCTGCTTTTTTAAACTGAAATATGTGCTCACGTGTTTCGTTGTTGATGTTTAGGGTTACTGATTGTATATTTTTACATGCAACTATACTAGTAATCCAAGCATTTTAACCGTGCACATGCGATCTGCAGAGTGTACTGCAGCAGAGGAGACTCCTAAGGGAGAGCTTTGGAGGCATTGCAGGGGAGTTTAGTGCATGACTGTGAGCGGGACTGTCCCACCCAGTGTTAGTGTGGGAGGGGGGGACCAAGGCGCGTCCACATCCTGACATTAGATCCAATATATCGTCAGAGTGGAGAGGGAAAAGAGGCAGTAAGGTGTGTCTCCTGCTCCGGATCGCAGCTTTTAGGGTCGCCATGACGATCATGCAGACTATGTGCCGCGCGCTGCTCCGCGTGCGGGACTACTGCGTCCAAATCCGTGAGTAAAACCCGCTCATTCTCCGGTTGTTGTTGTTGTTACAGGCATGATCATAGCTGCTGCGTCAACAGCTGCAGAGACAGGAAGTTAGGGTGTGTCGCCTTCAAAATAAAAGCTATGTTAGACAAGGAATTGGGTTATATGTTTATGTGGTTATGTTAGAGGTGGACGAAGTACTCAGATCTGAAGTAATAGTGGAAGTATCAAAGTGCAGGAATACTCTGATACAAGTACACGTCATGTATTCAAAAGTGTCACTCAAGTCAAAGTGTTGGCATCAAAATATACTTTAAATACAAAAGTACTCATTATGTAAAAAGGCCTTTTTAAGCACCAGATATTTTACAATTATTTAATTACAATTATTGGTGCATTCATTACTTCAATGTTACACTATGTAAAGGTTAGGGTTTATTTGAACCACTTAATGTGTAGCTTAACCTTTACTAATATAATAGAATGTGTGTTGTATTGTCTTTTGTATATATAACCTTAATCTGGAAGGTAAAATGAATGTAATTGAGGTAAAAGTACAACATGTGCCAACAAAATGTATTGAAGTGGAAATGTGAAGTAGTATAATGTGCATACTCAAAGTACAAGTACCTCAATTTGTAATGTAAGTACAATACTTGAGTAAATGTACTTAGTTACATTACACCACTGCATCAGTCAGAAGACAACACTCTTAGGTTAAGATTGATTGAATGAATTAATAATATGCAATACAGGTGAAATGTAAAGTGCGTCACTGACTATTATTTTGAAAGGCCCAACCGGAAGTAGTTTGTTTATTGTGTTGTGCTTGACAGTGGCACTCTGCGCCCATCCCATGCTTTCTGCTTATTCATGCTCCACATGGAAATGGGCTAAGTTATTTATCATTTGAAATAACAATGGTTTCTTTTAATATTTTATTACTTCTTACCTTTAAAAATAAATTATAATATAACTTTTAGATTACCTCAATATCAAATGAGACAAATAAATATCAATAAGATGTCAGAACAATTTGACCTTACAAAAAGAAGAAAGCAAGATATTTAGGATCAGAAAATATTGTATTTATAGGAAAACATGTAATCTGTTCCTCCCCAACCCTACATTTAACCTACATACTCCCCCATACTCCCCCCTACTCTCGTTGTACCGGGGAAATGTTAATAACCTTCCAGCTCTCGGGCTATTTCGGTTTCATATCTCTGATCCAGTTCTTTCGGACCCCTTCCTGGAATGAAAGCTCATAGGGTTCATCTCAGTGGGGAGAAATCACTGGTGCCCCCTACCAGTTTGAGGCCTGTTTGTGTAGATGTAGGGCCCCTATATAACATCCTACTGTTTGACATATTAGCAGTATGTGGTCTCAAAGTGACCATCTGTGTTTCAGTGAGTCATGCTAACATGCTATTCTCGCCATTGCCTGCTCACCTCCCAGCTTTCTACTTTCTATTTTCGGACAAGTCTCCAAGACCCCGCTGAGCACACACGCCATGGACACGCACATACTGGACACACACATATCTGAAGTCATCCAAGTAGGCCAGAGTCATGAGAGATTATGTAAGTGTCGCGGAAGTGACAGAAGTTGTGAAGGAGCAGCTGTTGAGATATTAATCCTGGAAGTTTCTTAGTCACATTTTAAAGAGGGCCTGGTCTGCTTTTGGGGGTTTTCCCTTGCAGCGTGTTATCACCAGTTAATCCTCATAAGAAGTCCCTTTTTTAAATGTAGTTTCAATATAAAGATATTGGATAAAGAGGAGAAACCTTTTTGGGATTTGTATTTCATTAATGTCTTTATTTCCCATTTTTACCATGTATTACATTTTTCATAATAAAAAAAATTCACTCCCAATTTCTATTAAATGTACTGAATGTATGATATTGACAGGAGAACATTTTTGACAGGTCAGAATTTGTGATTATTTAGTCATTTATTTATATATATCTTTTAATAATAAATGTTATGACTTGACAGTAATCTCATTTTCAGTTTTTCCATTCTGATGTATCGCCACTAGAGGGAGCTTCATCCCCAGTTTTAGACTAAACCCAGCTCTCCTTTTCAGTGGCTCTCGTGTTCAGTTGTTGTAAATACACTGAAACATAATTTTAGACGCCTTTGTGTCTCATAAACCTTTTATAGTGTGTGTCTGAAATGATTTAATAATGATCGACACACACGCGCTTTGCTTCATGTACGTGCCTGAGAGACATGGAGATCAAACGATGAAGTGGAATTCTCCTTTGAGCTCCATCAAACCCTCATGCCATGTTTGTCATATACACACACACACACACACACACACACACACACACACACACACACACTCTGGAGTTAATTACAGGGACAGATATAAAGCCCTGCCTTAGCAACGTATGCCTCTGCATGTGAGATACACCTGTGGATCAAAGCTGCCATCCTCTGAGGTGGAATTATTACTCAAAGAAGGGATAAATTAAACTGGTGTCATCTGTCTCTCCAACTCCTCAGACACACACAGACACACACAGACACACACAGACACACACACACACACACACACACACACACACACACACACACACACACACACACACACACACACACACCTGCATAATGCTGTCATCTCACATGCTTTGATGCCTGCAAGTAGGTGTGTTTGACAGGAAGCAAAGGGCTGGGTCGAGGCATGTGGTGACACACCAGCACACGCACTGCATACATTTGGAGGAAAAAGTGGAGCTGGCAGTCAAACGTAGATGTAAGCATGCGGGTGTGTGTCCATGTTTGGGTGTTAAAGTGTGTGTGTGTGTGTGGCTGCTCCATTTGCAGCTGCAGGATTAAGCCTCGATGTGGGTAAACTATGATTTGGCTATCTCTCTTCCTGGAGGAGATAAATCCTAACCATGCTGGTGTGTCAGCCACTCAGTAATTACTCCATCCTGTCACGACTGTCTGAGAATGCAAGCCAGTGGGAACTTGCCCTGTCGCACTTTCATTGACACAAAATCACTCAGCATCTCCTTTTATACGGCTCATCAGATGCAGAGAGATTGAATTAAGAAGTTCTTACATCTGTGGATTTACTTCCTGTTGTTCCAGACTGTACTGATTTATATCAGTATGTAGTGTCTCTACTGGGACATGTCTCCATGCTTTAATGTTCAAAAAGCAGCACCTCTTTTCACCCTCTGTCTGAAACCAGAGCCCAGTCTGCTTTGATTGGTTAACCGCTTAGAGATGCTCTTTAGCCCATCAAGTGCAATGTGTTGGAGCGCTAGCCAATAGAAGCAGTGTTCCATAGTGATGTCACTGTGTTATGGAAGTAAACAAAGGAGTCCTTTGCAGACACTTTAAATGCACAAAAACCTTTAGAACACACTCAAGGAAAGGGAAAACCCAAAATGTATTTCTAGCGTGTCTGTCTGTGTCAAATTGAGTTTGAAGTGTAACATGTTCTTGTGATAGCTGTAAGCATCAGAAAAGGAGAAACATGATTGTCTTGCAATATAAGATCTGTCACTAGATGTCATCACAGCCTCAGAAGCTGCTAGTGAAATGTGCTTAACCTGGAGAATTGTTGAATTTGGCCCTAAAAGTGCTTAACCCTCTGAAGCAGCTTGCAGCACCTGAAGCAGATAAAGGGCACCTGAGGGCACTGGAGAGGAACTGCTGCATCATGCCATCAATCATGTGCAATTATTGTACATTTCCCCGACTTGAATCAACGGTGATTTCCTGCCTGGACATGCCGAGTAAAAGTCAGTGGGATAAATCTGCAGGACTTAAAGCTTTTATCCGTGGCTGTAAGGTGTCTCTTGCGTGCATTTACGACTTAATTGGTGCCGGCTTGTTATGGCCTGGAATGCTTTGATTACAGCCATTTAAGGAGAACAGAGTGGATATCTCTTGACACAGGAAGAGGATGTCATTCATTCCTCTCGTCCTGCAGAAGAGAGGCGGAGCTGACAGCAAACACAAAGAATGGCTGCGGCATCGGACCCCCGCTGTCACACACTCTGCAGCCAGAACACACACACCAGCTACAGGGAATCAGTAGTTTGACTAATATGTAAACGCGCATGTCTGATCAGGTGGACAGGGGCTGCTCTCCCTCCCATTCCCACTCACTGCTCTTCCTGTCTGTGTTTTGGCATCAGAAGGAGCAAAGGAAAAGCAAAGCCTAGGAGGATTTCCTCACTGTTGACTGAGGCTGATCCTCATGGCTCCTGCAGGCTGGAGCTGGGCAGGGCTGCGAGAGGGAGAGAGATGTGAGACGAAACATCATGTTTTAGACAGAGGTGGGAAGCAACTAAGCACATTTACTCAAGTACTCTACCCAAGTACCATTTTGAGGTACTTGAGTATTTCCATTCAGTCTACATTTTAAAGGGAAATAATGTTCAACCACTTTTAACAAAATGCATCTCACAAAATGTAACTGTGGACTAACTGTTGAAGTCTCAAAAGAGTGAAATTATTTAAATATTTGACAAAAAGTCAATCAGAACATGTCAACAGCAGTAAAGTGCTTCTTCACATATCACATATAGACATTCTTCTGCAGAATAACTACTTTGACTTTTGATACTTTAAGAACATTTTGCTGATACTACCTTTGAACTTAAGTAAGGTTTTGAATGCATGACTTTTGGTACTTTGCCTCTAGTGAAGCCTCTGGATACTTCCTCCCGCTCTGGTTTGAGCCTGTCCTTGACAGCCAGACTCCTTGCTGCTCTCCCCCTGCAGAGGCTGTGTGTGAGTGGGTGGTTTTTTGCCGTGCAGTGTGGGAGGTTCGGATCCAGAGCAAATTAAAGACTTCTCTGTGAAAGTCCCAGACTCGGCTACAGTAATGTGTGTGTCTGAGCGAGTGTGTGAAGAGACCCAGCCCTCACATTTTTATTTTTTTCAACCCGTCATTAAAGCTAAGCCACATCTCACACACTGGGAGAGACAGCGAGAGGGAGAGCAGGAATGCATCTCCTCTTTCTCCTCCCTTTTCTTTGAGCTTTGCTGCTTCACTAGCCAAGGAAAACGGGGAGGGCTGATTCCACTCAGAGGTTTTTTAAGACACACTTAGACCCCTCCCCCCGGAGAAAGAGATGAATGGGTAGAGGAATGTGGGAGACAAACGAGGCTCTCGGCAGGAGAGTGGGAATGCTGGAGAGACCATTGTTCCTCCCCCAGCAGATTGTGGAGGGAGTGGATGTAAACATGCAGGAAGAGAGGGATGTGAGAATTCACACCTGAGAGACAGATAGAGCACCTACTCTGATCTCTGCACACACACACACACACACACACACACACACACACACACACACACACACACACACACACACACACACACACACACACACACACACACACACACACCAACACACACATGGGCTTCATTTATACTGGGCCATTTTGTCCCCACCACTTTACATTAGGATCATTTGTTTAAAACTGTTCTAAAAATAGCGTGCTCAAAGAACTGAACACTTTGAGAAAGGTTTACTGTAAGTATTAGTATTGTGAGTATATGTTTATATGCACACACACACACACACACACACACACACACACACACACACACACACACACACACACACACACACACACACACACACACACACACACACACACATTGTATTGTGTATGTGCATGTATAGTTTCCGGGTGGCTCTTGATTCAGGAGTGGTTTCTTTAATCTCAACAAAGTGTCCCCACCACTTTTTCCGAACAAAGTGACGCCCGCGCACGCACACACACACACACACACACACACACACACACACACACACACACACACACACACACACACACACACACACACACACACACATACATACATTTCCTTTAGCCACCATCTCGCCTCCCCCCCCCCGTTCAACAGGATGTCTAAGGTCAGAGGGTCAGGACTGGAAACCACAAAAGACAGTATGCGTCAGTGTAGCCTGGTTCTTGTTGCAAATCCCCCTCATAGCCCCTCTTACACCTCCTACCTTCTCCCTCTCCCCCTCTTCTCCCTGCTCTTTCCATCCCCGCCTCTTCATATAGGAAGGCCTTACGTTTGCTTTTGGGCCCAGATGGCTTTAGCATGCCTCTGGCGGTGGATTAAGACCGCCAGTGTCTCCTTTCCATGTGCGAGTGGTCAGGACAAAGAGCGTCCAACAGGGGGGGAAAGGAGGAAGGAATGCAGGGGGAGAAAAGTCAGTGGAATAAAACCCGCCGCTGATGTTTCACGACGGCATTCCTGGCCGAGCAAACCCTTGTAAAAACCCTCCTGTTCCTCTGTCACTTTATGAATCAAGCCAGCAGTGAACTTTTGACCACACTCTGCTGCATTTATATGTAAATAACGGCTGCAGCGAGCGGTGATCCTTCGTGTAACGACATGACAGCCGCATTGTGTTCAGCCCCCTCACTTAACGCTCATTCCTGAGTTGACTTCTCGTCTGTCTGGCTGTGACTTTGCTTTTTTATCCCAGAGTTCATTGCTTGCGGTTTCTGTAACTCCACAGACTTTAAGTCCTCGAGGAAAGCCTGTGATGTTTGTTTTTCTCTTGGGGGAGACAGTGGGGGGGGCAACATTGCAGAGTATTTTTAGTCTGTCCTAAGTGGGCCGTATTATCCACTTAGCAGCACAAAATGCCTCCAGTGTGACCCCGTCTCCTTCTCTGTGTGCTCCACTTTAACCAGCTCCAGATTCATGTAGACAGAGTCACTGCTTTACACAAAGCCTGTTGAAGTTATTGAGCCCATGATGGTGCTGTTAGGTATGCCACGGTTTGCTCCAGTTGCCATGCTGTCATTGCTCATGCGATGTGTCACTCTGTCTGCCGCTAGAGTCTCGCTCTGTCGGTGAGCAATGCTGTGGGAAATGAGTTCAGTGAAAGCATGCGTGAGATGTGTGGGCGTGTTAGCTTTAGCGCTGTGGCTAAGGCTCAGGTTTATGCCCCACGAAGCTGCTGGAATGTACAGGGACTGAAGGAAACAAACTTATCCTCCGTCCTCCTTCTATTATTCTTTCTTTATCTCTCCCTTCTCCTCTTACATTCAGTGACTCTGCTCCAGTCTCTTTCAACCCCCCCTGCAGGCAGGTCTTTTTTGACAGAAACAAAAGGCTGATGTGTCTCTTCTTGTGGCTGAGGACTAGTCAGAGTAAAGCCCTTTGCCAAGAAGCAACAGAGAACAATGGAAAAGGCCTGGAGGCGTCACAGGGCCGGTCTAATGAGGAAACTGCCATGTTGTAAAAGAGGAGATTAGCCCCCAGGCCTCAGTGCTGCACAGGGGGAACTGTGGGGTTACATAATTATAGCAAATCCTGGATGATTATACCTGACTAATGTTATCTTGCAGTGTTGATCTTGATGATAGGAGTAAGTGTGCTTGGAAATGTAAAAGTACGCTGGCACAAAACACTTCAATTAGTAGAAACACGCGGCGGTTTCAGAAACTTATTCTTCAACTCGACAAAACATGTGTGGCATAAACAGAGAACTGCAAATACAAATCACTGCAAGAAGCTCAAAACACAACGGAGACCAGGGGACAGTAAAAAGTAACGCACACAGCTGGGAGACAAGGGGACACTAAAGAGTGACGCACACGGCTGGGAGACCAGGGGACAGTAAAAAAGTGACGCACACAGCTGTGAGACAAGGGGACAGTAAAAAGTGACGCACACAGCTGGGAGACAAGGGGACAGTAAAAAGTGACACACACAGCTGGGAGACCAGGGGACACTAAAGAGTGACGCACACAGCTGGGAGACCAGGGGACAGTAAAAAGTGACGCACACAGCTGGGAGACCAGGGAAAAGTAAAAAGTGACGCACACAGCTGGGAGAACAGGGGACAGTAAAAAGTGACGCACACAGCTGGGAGACCAGGGGACAGTGAAAAGTGACGCACACAGCTGGGAGACCAGGGGACACTAAAGAGTGACGCACACAGCTGGGAGACCAGGGGACAGTAAAAAGTGACGCACACAGCTGGGAGACCAAGGAACAGTAAAAAGTGACACACACAGCTGGGAGACCAGGGGACACTAAAGAGTGACGCACACAGCTGGGAGACCAGGGGACAGTAAGAAGTGACGGACACAGCTGGGAGACAACGGGACAGTAAAGAGTGACGCACACAGCTGGGAGATCAGGGGACAGTAAAAAGTGACGCACACAGCTGGGAGACAAGGGGACAGTAAAAAGTGACGCACACAGCTGGGAGACAAGGGGACACTAAAGAGTGACGCACACAGCTGGGAGACCAGGGGACAGTAAGAAGTGACGGACACAGCTGGGAGACAACGGGACAGTAAAGAGTGACGCACACAGCTGGGAGATCAGGGGACAGTAAAAAGTGACGCACACAGCTGGGAGACAAGGGGACAGTAAAAAGTAACGCACACAGCTGGGAGACAAGGGGACAGTAAAAAGTGACACACACAGCTGGGAGACCAGGGGACACTAAAGAGTGACGCACACAGCTGGGAGATCAGGGGACAGTAAAAAGTAACGCACACAGCTGGGAGACCAGGGGACACTAAAGAGTGACGCACACAGCTGGGAGACCAGGGGACAGTGAAAAGTGACGCACACAGCTGGGAGACCAGGGGACACTAAAAAGTGACGCACACGGCTGGGTCCGGAGCGCTTGGTGACATTCAGGATTACAAAGCTGGAAAACTGTGATCACATTGTTCAAATAAGCCGATTAAACACTTTAGAGACAGTTGTCCAGGTTTATAATCCTGAACGTCTCCCAATGTTTTGGTCCGTTGTATAAAAAGAATCCGTTACTTATTTCAAGTGTTACTTCCTCCTAACTTCAAAACACTGCACCTTCAAGGTAGCAGGGATCTTGAATAAATGCAAAGTGCTTTTGAAAATGATTTATTTCCCCGCCCCGTTGGTTTTCCCCTCTCAGCGTGTCTCTCCCGGCCTGTCACTGATTGACAGAGCGTCGGGCCATAAAACAGGAATGCAGGTAACCAGGCTGTGTGAGCTTGAAGCTTAGGAAAGTGGGTTAAGTGAAGTGAATCTATTGCCTAACAGCCAGCAGCTGCCTGCCAGATTTAGAGGCGACTGACAGTTGTAAACACACTGTTATCAGGTTCAGGAGACACAGTGCCAGCTTCCCTCTGTTGACACGACTTTGTGATAGTGCTGCTGGAGTAAAGGCATATTCTACAAATGCTCCGCTGATATGCATGCTTATGTGTCTGCAGGATGTTTACAACACTGGGTCCATTTGCACTGAAACTCCCCCGCTCACCAGCACTCACACATGCTATATATACTGCTTCCATGTTCCCTTCACACACGGGCTATTGTGTCTGAGAGAGTTCAGGCATCTGGAGAGCAGAAACCCTCTCTGGTGACCTCTGACCTCTGTGAGAGGCGCAGACTGACATGAGGGTCTCTGTGAGGCGTTCAGGGGCCTCAGACGGCTTTTAAAGAACCATTGTATACGCTGTGTGTGCAGGGCTTGTTGTGTCTCTGCAGTATTAGTCGATTAGCAGTGATAAGTGACGAGACACAAACCTATCTTAGCTTACTTTGCTAAGTGGAGGAATGACATGTACTCAAGTATTGACATATTTACTTAAGTATTTCCATTTGACGCTACTTTATTCTTCTTTTCGCTACATTTCCGAGGCAAATATTGTACTTTTTAACTCTTTTTACACTGTTATCTATAGGGAGGTCCCGATCACCTTTTTTTGCTCCCGATCCGATTCCGATCATTTGATTTTGAGAATTTGCCGATACCGATTTTTCCCGATCCGATCTTTATGCAATGCATAAGGTTATTTTTTTATTTAAATTGGATATTCTATCCAACATGGATATAGCTTCTTTCTTTCACAGCAGCATTGGATCAGTTCAGTTGTGCAGCATTGGATCAAAACTAAATAAAGCTTTCAGTACTCGTTAGCTTACTGCTACAATTAGACACTGCGCCCTGCCCACTCTGTTGCCAGATTTGAGAGAAATAAGCAGGTCTCTGAAAACAAGCCCCAAAGAAGCAACACATACATGATGTTCTGTAATTTGAAACCAAAACTAAGGCCTCAAGATGACTTTAAGACGTGAACATGGTCATTTTTGTTTTGTGACATTGAATACAAAATTTAAAAAAAGTATTTAAAAAAAAAAAAAAAAAAAAGATCACGTGATCGGATCGGGACATCTCTAGTTATCTACTTGCACAACGAGTACTCTAACTTTGAATAACTATATTTTGATTCTAAGACCTTCCAACTCCAGCCTTTTTGTAACTCATTTCTTTACAGTAACTCGTGGGAGCCTGTGTTGACTTCCTCACAATGTGCCTCATATTTCTGCATTGTTGTTGCCCACAGCAGTGTAATGTCACCCTGTGTGAAACTCTCCGTTTATTGTTATCTCCTGACAGCGTCCCGGAAACCCAGTGTCAAGCGTTTGAGACGAGGACAAACTGGTTGGTGGAGTTCAGCTGCACAAAGCCCGGGCTTCA
The DNA here is from genome assembly GCF_949606895.1 of Notothenia rossii. Classification (NCBI taxonomy): domain Eukaryota; kingdom Metazoa; phylum Chordata; class Actinopteri; order Perciformes; family Nototheniidae; genus Notothenia; species Notothenia rossii. The sequence goes on along the minus strand of NC_136911.1, from coordinate 22,444,461 downwards.
GGGCTTATTGGATATTCATTTACTAAATCTCTCTGGTGTTCATTTGATTTGTAATTTACACTCGCTGTGTTGTGCTGTTGTCCTGTGTTGAGGTGTGTAAACAAACGTCCGGCAGAAGCTGCTCGCTGCTGGAAAAACGCCAAGCTGACTGCATGTTGCTGTGAGTCTCCATGGTGACCCCATTACAGAGGACTCCAGCTGTGTGTGTGTGTGTGTGTGTGTGTGTGTGTGTGTGTGTGTGTGTGTGTGTGTGTGTGTGTGTGTGTGTGTGTGTGTGTGTGTGTGTGTGTGTGTGTGTGTGTGTGTGTGTGTGTGTGTGTGTGTGTGTGTGTGTGTGTGTGTGTGTGTGTGTGTGTGACAGAGATGGTCAAATGGACAGACGGAGCCAGGCAGTAACTCACCCTCCTCCTCCTCCTCCTCCTCCTCCTCCTCCTCAGTCTTATTCATCCTCTCCCCTCCGGCAGACCCTCATCCCAAACACAGTGCAGCTGGGCTCAGCTGTCAATGTTCCCCAAACTGACCCCCCCCCCCCCCCTTTTTTTTCTGGGCCCTTTTGTATTTGTTTGGATGCTGGATTTGCCCTTGGCCCCCGGCGCGAGGCAGCCCGATACTGTACGTTCGCCTCTTTGAAGTATCACACAGATACAGATTACAATGTGCTCGGTAACATGGACATGGTCTCCATCTCGTTTCAAATATTTTATTGAGAAGAAGCATGTATGTATCTGTATTACACGCATGGGGCAGAGCCTGCGAGCTAGTTCAGGCATTCAACTCGAGCACTCATGCTGCATTCATACATAACGCCCCTTGCCACTCTACAAACAACCAACCAGAGTCTCCTTAATATGTCTCTATCTAACCAGCCAGATCTCTCTCTATGCTTTGCTTGCTGCTGCTACCGCTACGTCGCTGCTGCTCGCTGCCCCACCACCACCCCTCAAACTACATGCTGCTTCTAATAAACATGTTAAAGAAACACGTGAGTTGTCTGACTGAAATATAGATGTATTCATCTCACAATGTTCCTGATGAATAATCGTGTGTATGAGGCTCACTGGCAGTGAATGTAGGGGATTACTTTAGTCCTTGTTATTGTTTGTTTGTGTTCTTTGTAGCCCAAAGTGCTTTACAGAAAACACAACAACAATATTAAAATAATATTAAAATAAATACAGACCAATATAAAACATCTTCAGTGATCCTAATGAATGACAAGAAATTAAAATATGTTCAAATAAAACAATTAAAACATGGACAATGATACCAGTGAGAATTCAACCCAATTTAAAAGCAGTATTAAAAAGGTTTTTAATGAGCTTTTAAACGTTTCAAGGGAGATGGCTGTTCTAAGATCCACAATGTGAACGTCCCCTCTGTGGATTCTGATCTGAAACACCTGGGATCCACCCGCTGATCAGCAGCTCTTTAAAGACTTTACCAGCCAGTGTGTTTCTGTTCAGGAGGCAGGAGAATGAATGGAGACGTTGCTTTGTCTCCAGAGCTTCCTTTGATTATGATCGAGCCCAGAGGAGCTGCTATTCACACCGCCATGTCGGCATGGGACTTTTGAAGTGTTAGTCAAAAGGAGGATTTGGCAGAGGGCCAGTGGAGTTTTGTCATTCACAAACTCTTCTCTTTGGGATGACAATGCTCGCAGCAGGCTGCTCCTACCTCTGTGCAGCTCCCCTTCTCCGTGAAGTGAGGAAGTTGTTCTCGGTTCACGGGAGATTTTGAATGACGTCTTTCTCTTTCTGTGATCAAAGCTCGATATTATGGAGTTTCTGTGTTCATCCGCCGCTGCTGCTGCTGGAGAGAGTTTTCCACATTCCTCCTTAAGGGTCTGAAGGATTCCTGCAACACATTCCAAGTGTGTGTGTGTGTGTGTGTGTGTGTGTGTGTGTGTGTGTGTGTGTGTGTGTGTGTGTGTGTGTGTGTGTGTGTGTGTGTGTGTGTGTGTGTGTGTGTGTGTGTGTGTGTGTGTGTGTGTGTGTGTGTGTGTGTGTGTGTGTGTGTGTGTGTGGTCCAGGGCAGTGGAGCTGTGTGATGCAGACAGGGGGATCAAACCATGTTCTTATCATTTCTGTGCAACCTGGAAACGTCTCCTTGTTCCATCAGGAGATTTGTTTTGGTCAGATTCCCCCTCACTAATGTCAAACTGGAAATAACTAGTTCTACCGATTTCCCCTTTTTTCCTGTTTTTGGGCGTTTTCCCGTCCTTTTAGTGTGTTTGTGTGTGCACGTAAATGGTCTGCAAACACTAAAATGTTTGTCTTTTTACACATCCAAGTGTCTTGGTGGACGGAGAGCGTATCAGCGTATCAGTGACAGGAAGCCTGTGGTCTGCCTTGATGTGGAGAGGCTGAAAGTGTGTGTGTGTGTGTGTGTGTGTGTGTGTGTGTGTGTGTGTGTGTGTGTGTGTGTGTGTGTGTGTGTGTGTGTGTGTGTGTGTGTGTGTGTGTGTGTGTGTGTGTGTGTGTGTGTGTGTGTGTGTGTGTGTGTGTGTGTGTGTGTGTGTGTGTGTGTGTGTGGGCATGTTCTGACTCTGAGTGTGTTTACTTAACCTGTCTTGGCGTTCAAACCCCCCCCCCCCCCCCCCCTCTTTCCTCTTTCCTCTGTCATTCTGCGGCGTGTCTGGCTTTCTCAGTGACAGCTAAACCTTCTCCTGTTTCAAACATGGAAACCCTGAATCTTTAACCCTTCTGTTGCCTGATACAAATACACACACACACACACACACACACACACACACACACACACACACACACACATTTGTGGCTTTTAGATGGAATCCTCTCTAAACCTCAGCGCCTGATAGGGGCAGGACCTCGCCCTCTGTATGAATGGATGTGTCTTTCTGTAACCTTTCTGAAGATGTCGATCATATTCCCCCAAACATCTGTGCAGAAGCTGCTCAGATGTTGTGTTTGGCAGTAACTCCTGCATCTACAGTATCCCTGAAAGCATGAGACATTCAGCCGGAGAGGGAGCTACAGTATGTCATCATCTTCTTCTTTTGTCTTGTGGCTCGTTACCACACCATCAAAGGCATCTTAGCAACTGTGATCTCATCTCAACACGAGCATTCATCCCGTCTGACTCTCCAGCTTGTCAAAACTTGACAGAAATCTCACCTAGGATCAGAGGGAGATGACTCTGACACACGGAGAGGATGAAATCAGCGCCTCCTCAGTGTGTTGGAGCCTCTCTGTAGCTGTCAGTGAAGTGGCAGGACACAAAGGAAACACCATCAAGCTCTAATAGTTTTAGACATGGCTGTTTATGCTGCACACACAGAGCAGACATCCAGCCACGGGAGGATGTTTATTTTCTACCGTAGGGATTAATAGGGATCCCTGTGTCCTGGTTTAGCTGCAGAGAGAGGGAGGGAGAGGGAGAGAGAGAGGGAGAGGGAGACCTGGCTTAGGTGATGGCAGCGGGACAGGAAAGAGATTCCAAGACATAATTAAGTTAGGATGTTTCTTTCTTTAGACAGGCTGTGTTTTTTGTCTGCTGGTATTTTCCAACAGAGGCTTGTGAGTCAGTACATTTAAAGAGGATGTATTAAGTTCATGTTCAGGTGTATATCAGTATGTAGTGTCTCTACTTTAAAGAGTCCTCTCCTGCTGATGTTCAGGTGTATATCAGTATGTAGTGTCTCTACTTTAAAGAGTCCTCTCCTGCTGATGTTCAGGTGTATATCAGTATGTAGTGTCTCTACTTTAAAGAGTCCTCTCCTGCTGATGTTCAGGTGTATATCAGTATGTAGTGTCTCTACTTTAAAGAGTCCTCTCCTGCTGGTGTTCAGGTGTATATCAGTATGTAGTGTCTCTACTTTAAAGAGTCCTCTCCTGCTGATGTTCAGGTGTATATCAGTATGTAGTGTCTCTACTTTAAAGAGTCCTCTCCTGCTGATGTTCAGGTGTATATCAGTATGTAGTGTCTCTACTTTAAAGAGTCCTCTCCTGCTGATGTTCAGGTGTATATCAGTATGTAGTGTCTCTACTTTAAAGAGTTCTCTCCTGCTAATGTTCAGGTGTATATCAGTATGTAGTGTCTCTACTTTAAAGAGTCCTCTCCTGCTGATGTTCAGGTGTATATCAGTATGTAGTGTTTCTACTTTAAAGAGTCCCCTCCTGCTGATGATCAGGTGTATATCAGTATGTAGTGTCTCTACTTTAAAGAGTCCTCTCCTGCTGATGTTCAGGTGTATATCAGTATGTAGTGTCTCTACTTTAAAGAGTTCTCTCCTGCTAATGTTCAGGTGTATATCGGTATGTAGTGTCTCTACTTTAAAGAGTCCTCTCCTGCTGATGTTCAGGTGTATATCAGTATGTAGTGTCTCTACTTTAAAGAGTCCTCTCCTGCTGATGTTCAGGTGTATATCAGTATGTAGTGTCTCTACTTTAAAGAGTCCCCTCCTGCTGATGTTCAGGTGTATATCAGTATGTAGTGTCTCTACTTTAAAGAGTCCCCTCCTGCTGATGTTCAGGTGTATATCAGTATGTAGTGTCTCTACTTTAAAGAGTCCTCTCCTGCTGATCTTCAGGTGTATATCAGCATGTAGTGTCTCTCTGAAACCAGAGCCCAGTCTGTTCTGATTGGTTAGCTGGTTAGCTCTGTTGTGATTGGTCAACCAGCTTAGAGATGTCCCGCCCCTTAGCCTATCACGTACAATGTGTTGGAGCGCTAGCCAATAGGAGAGCGAGTGTTACATAGTGATTAATAGTACACATGAATAGTGCGTGCAGACAACAGCAGGGTTTAAACTGGACACCATCATATTATTTTTGATGCGTACAGTCAGTACGCACAGAGATTAATCTTCTAGATCAGTGGGTCAAGTGGCTGACGAACTAATCCTATTACCAGACGAGGCTCAGATTTGTTAAAGTTGCCCCTAATCTACTGTCCGTTCTGACTCCAGGGAGCTAAGACCTCTGGGAAAACTGTCAGAGTGTCAGCCGGCAGCAAAGTATTTTTCCTCTCAGACAGGGGTTCACTTGTAATTGAAATGTTTTTAATTGTTGTTTCCCATTAATGTATGCATCCATCCTTTCATCCCTGATATTTTTACCATTTCTATCGTAGTTCTGGTTATTGCAGGTTCTCCATCTGATGTAGGAGTAGAACAAATCTGGACTGGCTTTTCACACATAACAAAATACTGTCTCTATAAAAACAAGGCCTGAAATATTTTTTCTGCAATTTAAAAACGGCCTTTTCATAAAACCACACACACACCTTTCATATTCACATTTTACAGGTGATTAGTTGATGTTTTTACGATATAGGCTGTTCTTAAAGTTTGCCTACATTATTGATTTGTGTATATTATGTTATTATTATATTTTTTAATTACTTTTGTTTTATACCAAATTGTGATTTTGAACACTATTCAGGAGGATGCTCCAAATAAGCCCAATGCAGCCTCTTTCTGCAATGTTTACCTTTTTGGTTTTCTGTTATATTTGCGTGCTTTTAAAACTGTGCAAACCAATAAAACACACTCTCTCTCTCTCTCTCTCGCTCTCTCTCTCGCTCACTCTCTCTCTCTCGCTCTCTCGCTCTCTCGCTCTCGCTCTCTCTCTTTCTCCCTCTCTCGCTTTCTCTCTCGCTCACTCTCTCTCGCTCTCTCTCGCTCGCTCTCTCTCGCTCTCTCTCTCTCTTGCTCTCTCTCTCTCGCTCTCTCTCGCTCTCTCTCTCTCGCTCTCTCTCTCTCTCGCTCTCTCTCTCTCGCTCTCTCTCTCTCTCGCTCTCTCTCTCTCTCGCTCTCTCTCGCTCTCTCTCTCTCGCTCTCTCTCTCTCTCTCGCTTTCTCTCGCTCTCTCAATTCAATTCAATTCAATTCAATTCAATTCAAAGGGGCTTTATTGGCATGAAAGTTAAATTAAACAATGTTGCCAAAGCATCACAATACAAAATAATTAACAACATTAACATACATTTCAAATGTTTACATATTATTGATTTATTATCTCTCTCTCTCTCGCTCTCTCTCTCTCTCTCTCTCTCTCGCGCTCTCTGTTTCCTCCCTATAGTGTCATCATGCATCACCACCTACAAGAAGACGCCCCCCCCGGTGCCCCCCCGCACCACCCCGTCCAAACCCTTCATCTCCATCACGGCTCAGAGCAGCACCGAGTCGGCCCAGGACGCCTACATGGACTCTGGCCCCCGCTCGGGCATCAGCTCCCAGCCGGGCCTCTCCAACTCCACGGAGAGCATCGACTCCATGAAGGCGCTGACGGCGGCCATCGAGGCGGCCAACGCTCAGGTGCACGGCCCCGCCAGCCAGCACGTCTCCAACAGCACCATCACATCAACATCCACATCCACGTCCACCGGAGACAGCAAGGCGCAGAGGGAGGCGCTCCGCAAGTGCCTCTCCATTGGGATCCAGGTTCGTGCACCAGGCGGGGTTTTAATTACTTTATTAAGGAGTGCAGATTTAACAGACAATACAACAGCATTTGTTACATATAAGAAAACAAAGAGAATCCCCCCACCCTCACAATAACTGGACAGTTGGTCACAGCATTGCATCGCTTACACATCCTGATACATTTCACATGATAAAGATCTAAAATAATAATAATAATTAATTAAAAACATGAAAAATTAAGATAGAAATACAAAATAAATTTAAAAAAAAGAATAACTAGAGGGGGGACGTATAAACTCAGTCAGGGGGGAGGACTTTCAATGAATTAATATATGATATAAATGGCTGCCATTTCTCATAAAACGTCTCTGGGTTTCAGGCGGGGTTTCTGCTCTGAAATATAACTAGTTTAAACTTAAAGGGGACCTATCATGCAAAATGCACTTTTGTACGTCTTTTATACGTGTCAGAAAACACAACCCTCTCTCTTTCCCTCCATACCCAAATCTCTAAAAAAAAAAGGGGCTGGAACGGATCTGATACAGACTGATCCAGATTTGAATTATTTTCTACGTCACAAAAGGGCTGCTCCGCTTAGTGGTCAACTCTCCACCTCTCAGGGGAATGAGAGGTTGGGCCACGGCCGGCCATTGCCGCTCGAAAGCGCTGGAGACGCTGTAGTACATATGCCAGGCCTGTAGGTGGCGCTGTAGTCTGCCACAAAAGCAGCGAAGAAGACGGGGATCTGCTCTGAAATATAACTAGTTTAAACTTAAGATAGTTCTGACAGTTTCTCCCCCTCCTCCTCTCAGGTGGACCCGGAGGAAGAAGAAGAGCCAACGGAGGAACCGTCGAAGTTCCAGTCGATAGGAATCCAGGTGGAGGATGAGCGATGGTGAGTAGAGAGGAAGAGGAGGAAGGGTTTCAAAGTGAAACTAGGGAGGGAGGGAGGACGCGGAGATCTGGGTTTCACTCGTCTCTAGAAGAGACATGAGGAAGAGGGGACACGTGTTGATGTAGAAGAGACATGGAGAAGAGGGGACACATGTTGATGTAGAAGAGACATGGAGAAGAGGGGACACATGTTGATGTAGAAGAGACATGAAGAAGAGGGGACACATGTTGATGTAGAAGAGACATGGAGAAGAGGGGACACATGTTGATGTAGAAGAGACATGGAGAAGAGGGGACACATGTTGATGTAGAAGAGACATGAAGAAGAGGGGACACATGTTGATGTAGAAGAGACATGGAGAAGAGGGGACACATGTTGATGTAGAAGAGACATGGAGAAGAGGGGACACATGTTGATGTAGAAGAGACATGGAGAAGAGGGGAAACATGTTGATGTAGAAGAGACATGGAGAAGAGGGGACACATGTTGATGTAGAAGAGACATGGAGAAGAGGGGACACATGTTGATGTAGAAGAGACATGAAGAAGAGGGGACACATGTTGATGTAGAAGAGACATGGAGAAGAGGGGACACATGTTGATGTAGAAGAGACATGGAGAAGAGGGGACACATGTTGATGTAGAAGAGACATGGAGAAGAGGGGAAAGATGTTGATGTAGAAGAGACATGGAGAAGAGGGGACACATGTTGATGTAGAAGAGACATGGAGAAGAGGGGACACATGTTGATGTAGAAGAGACATGAAGAAGAGGGGACACATGTTGATGTAGAAGAGACATGAAGAAGAGGGGACACATGTTGATGTAGAAGAGACATGAAGAAGAGGGGACACATGTTGATGTAGAAGAGACATGAAGAAGAGGGGACACATGTTGATGTAGAAGAGACATGAAGAAGAAGGGACACATGTTGATGGAGAAGAGGGGACACATGTTGATGTAGAAGAGACATGGAGAAGAGGGGACACATGTTGATGTAGAAGAGACATGGAGAAGTGGATTTTGCTGGTTTTGGACAATTCAACCACAACCATGGACTTTTGGAGACAGGGAGGTGTGGAGTGTGTAGTGTGTAGTGTGTAGTGTGTAGTGTGTAGTGTGTAGCGTGTAGTGTGTACTGTGTGTAGTGTGTAGTGTGTGTAGTGTGTAGTGTGTAGTGTGTACTGTGTGTAGTGTGTAGTGTGTGTGTGTAGTGTGTGTAGTGTATAGTGTGTAGTGTGTAGTGTGTATCGTGTAGCGTGTAGTGTGTAGTGTGTAGTGTGTGTAGTGTGTAGTGTGTAGCGTGTAGTGTGTACTGTGTACTGTGTACTGTGTGTAGTGTGTGGTGTGTAGTGTGTGTAGTGTGTGTAGTGTGTAGTGTGTAGTGTGTACTGTGTGTAGTGTGTAGTGTGTGTGTGTAGTGTGTGTAGTGTATAGTGTGTAGTGTGTAGTGTGTATCGTGTAGCGTGTAGTGTGTAGTGTGTAGCGTGTAGTGTGTAGTGTGTAGCGAGTAGCGTGTAGTGTGTAGCGTGTAGTGTGTAGTGTGTAGCGTGTAGTGTGTAGCGTGTAGTGTGTAGTGTGTAGTGTGTAGTGTGTAGCGAGTAGTGTGTAGTGTGTAGTGTGTAGTAAACTGGCTTCCCTGTAGCAGCTTGGCCCACTTCATGGTAGTTTTGGCGTCAGAGCCCCCCCAAAAAGGGGCCCCAAGTGACAGCTGGGCCCAGAGGATGTGGTGCTGGGTTTTGGGAAGGGGGGGGGGGGTTTGGGGTGAGTTGACAGCCATCTGTTGATGCAGTCATTGTGATTCAGGCTGTTTGTGTGTGGGAGAGAAAAGGGAGGGAGTTTTATAGAGTTTGTTTAGCTCTGCTGTGCTGTCAGATACTCTCCCTCTCTCCCTCTCTCTCTCTCTCTCTCTCTCCCTCTCCCTCTCTCTCTCTCTCTCTCTCTCTCTCTCTCTCTCTCTCTCCCTCTCCCTCTCTCTCTCTCTCTCCCTCTCTCTCTCTCCCTCTATTTCTCTCTCCCTCTCTCTCTCTCTCTCTCTGCAGTCAGAAGTACTCAGATCTTGTTCTTGAGTAAAAGTAGAAGTACTCAGATCTTGTTCTTGAGTAAAAGTAGAAGTACTCAGATCTTGTACTTGAGTAAAAGTAGAAGTACTCAGATCTTTGGCTTGAGTAAAAGTAGAAGTACTCAGATCTTGTACTAGAGTAAAAGTAGAAGTACTCAGATCTTGTACTTGAGTAAAAGTAGAAGTACTCAGATCTTGTACTTGAGTAAAAGTAGAAGTACTCAGATCTTGTACTTGAGTAAAAGTAGAAGTACTCTGATCTTGTACTTGAGTAAAAGTAGAAGTACTCAGATCTTGTACTTGAGTAAAAGTAGAAGTACTCAGATCTTGTACTTGAGTAAAAGTAGAAGTACTCAGATCTCGTACTTGAGTAAAAGTAGAAGTACCAGAGTGTAGGAATACTCTGTTACAGTAAAAGTCCTGCATTCAAAATGTTCCTCAAGTGAAAGTAGAAAAGTGTTCTCATCAAAATATAGTGAAAGTAGAGACAGTAAAAGTAGTCGTTGTGCAGATTGGTCCATTTCAGAATAATATATATGATATGTTTTATAATGACTGATCATGAAAGTGTTCTCAAAGCTGGTAAAGGTGCAGCTAGTTTGAATGACTTTGTATACTGCAGGGTAGCTGGTGGATTTACTCCAGGTGGAACTAAAGTCTGATTCAACACTTGATTAGATTTCACATCATTCATCCACATCTGAGAAGTAACTAAATGTATTAAATGCATGTAGTGGAGCCTCTGCTGAGACTCTCGGGCATTTCTGGTTTCTCTCTTTGTCCTCTTTGGTTTTCCTCGGTGAAAACACTGCCCTTCTGTTCTCCGAGGACACACTTAGCCGCCGTGCTGCTGCTCCTGCTGCTTCTGCTGCTTCTGCTGGTTTTCCCGCTGCAGCCGAGGCATGCTACGGGAATTCAGAGAGACATCACCTTTAATCAAAGGTCACAGTGAGGGCTGAGTCCAAAACACACTCACACTGTGTCAGGGAATGTGAGGGGCTTTCTGAAAGGGGGCGGTCTCAGCTGACTGACCAAGCTCTGAGTTCCCCCGAGCCGCCAAGTCAAATATTAACTCCCGCAGACACCTTAGATCCTGCAGAGGCTCCATGCTGTGCAGCCGGAGCGTTCCCTGGTTAATGTTTGGCAGTCGGGGGGAGTTGTTGGTGCATCTTTGCTTGTTGGCATGCATACGAGTGTGTGTTGTACCATGCATGAGTGTGTGTGTGTGTGTACTTGGGAGGTCTACATTAGATTCCCAGACAGTGAGAGTGCCAAGCTCCAGAATTGTGTGTGTGTGTGTGTGTGTGTGTGTGTGTGTGTGTGTGTGTGTGTGTGTGTGTGTGTGTGTGTGTGTGTGTGTGTGTGTGTGTGTGTGTGTGTGTGTGTGTGTGTGTGTGTGTGTGTGTGTGTGTGTGTGTGTGTGTGTGTGTGTGTGTGTGTGTGTGTGTGTGTGTGTGTGTGTGTGTGTGTGTGTGTGTGTGTGTGTGTGTATGCAGGTCATAACCTCACCTCGCTGTTTGAACTATGAGTAACTGAGAGGGAGTGGAAATAAGAGGAGAACACAACAACATGCTTGTCTTTACACAGATTTGTGATTAGTTGGGAGATTAAAACTAATTTAATGCCAACTTTTAAAGACTTTACAAAGATCTAGTCTAGTAAAATCTTTTTAAAAAACGGATATGGAAGCAAAAAATATACTGTGAGTTTAAAATTTGGTGGAATTTAATGGCTTGATTTCACTTTTTGGGTCTTACAGGTTTATTTGATGGTGGTCAGCAGATGGGTTTGCAGACACAGAGGGAAGTGGGGCATTGCTCATCATCTTAGCCACTAAACCATATTCCCGGCCATCTTGAAAAGTAAATGACAGCTCAGACCTCCCTGTCTTTTCATTTGTGTCCCGCCCTACTGAGGGTTTGTCATTACCGGGAAAAGACAAACAAACAAGAGTCCTCAGCAAACTTTAAATGTCACAGTAATAGACAGACACTGTCCTCCAACTATCACTGGACCACCTTTCATATCTAAATGAGACGCCAGGCTGCTTATGGACGCATCAGGATGTCCTTGTGTTTTTAATTTGAGACATTTTCGGTGCAAAAAATAGGAACATTTATTTTGTAGAAACCTCTTTGATTTACAACTTTCCGTCACACACCCCTCTGAATATTTCCCTGATGACACAACCTCTTTTAAAATCTGCACAGCTATCCACCATTTCATTGACTGTATTATTTCACAATTTCCTTGTAATTAGTATATTTTTATGTTCAATTCTTTCTTTTTAGAATATTTTTTTGTATTAAAAGTTGTATTTTTGTTCCTTTTCTTACAACGTATTGCCTCAAAGCTGTTGTAGTTCTCTCTTGCTGTTCCACTAAAGCAATAAACCTGCTTCTGATTAGCAGTCTCTCCTGGATAGTAGTGGTTTCTCTCTAACCACACCTCCTCGTTCTCCTCGTGTTGATATGTCTCGTCTCTGTCTGCTTTGTTTGGCCTGGCCCCTGCAGGAAGTTGTTAGCCGGCTGATAGAGAGGCAGGCTGAGGTCATTAGAACTGAACACCTGCACGGAGGAGTTACTCTTTAACTGTTCTTCACACACACTCACGTAAAGCACACACACACACACACACACACACACTCGCACCGTGTTTGATCTAGCCACTCCCTTTGCGGTCTGCTTTTCTGTTCAGGGAAGATGAATGAGAAACGGGGAGTTAGAGATGAATGGCTGTAGCTTGGAGGAGGAGTGTTTGCTGGAGACGTGATCAGATGTGTGTGTCGCGCTTCAGGCAGGTGTGTGTGTGTGTGTGTGTGTGTGTGTGTGTGTGTGTGTGTGTGTGTGTGTGTGTGTGTGTGTGTGTGTGTGTGTGTGTGTGTGTGTGTGTGTGTGTGTGTGTGTGTGTGTGTGTGTGTGTGTGTGTGTGTGTGTGTGTGTGTGTGTGTGTGTGTGTGTGTGTGTGTGTGTGTGTGTGTGTGTGTAGTGTCTCTACTGGGACACGTCTCCATGTTTTAATGTTCAAAAAGCTCTCTATTGTTCTCATACTGTCTGTGCTGCAGCACCTCTTTTCCCCCTCTGTCTGAAACCAGAGCCCAGTCTGCTCTGATTGGTTAGCTGGTCGGCTCTGTTGTGATTGGTCAACCAGCTTAGAGATGTCCCGCCCCTTAGCCTATCACGTACAATGTGTTGAAACGCTAGCCAATAGAAGTGTGAGTGACACATAGTGAAGTCAATATGTTCCAGAATAAAGGGTTCCTTTGCAGACCACACAAACCTACAGGGAAGGGAAACCCCCAAAGCATCATATCGCGTCTTTAAAGTGTGCCATGAGGACAGGGATTAGTGTGCTCTTTCTCTTGTATCACTTTGTTATAAATGCTGATCTGACTGTATCTCTTTGTATGAGTTAATAAAATATGAACCACTCTGAGTTGTGATCTTGCAGCGATCAGACTGCTGGCAAGTTGTTTCATTTTCCTCTGGCTTCCCATTCATTACTGGGATGGAGAGCTGCTCCACAGCCAAATGTGTTTGTGTATGTTTAGATGTAATCTTTGCACGTGTGTGTGTGTGTGTGTGTGTGTGTGTGTGTGTGTGTGTGTGTGTGTGTGTGTGTGTGTGTGTGTGTGTGTGTGTGTGTGTGTGTGTGTGTGTGTGTGTGTGTGTGTGTGTGTGTGTGTGTGTGTGTGTGTGTGTGTGTGTGTGTGTGTGTGTGTGTGTGTGTGTGTGTGTGCGCGCTGTGGCACATAGTGCAGAGGGACTTGGCAACGTCAAGCGGCACAGAGCCTCTGAGCCAAATACGACACGACACACCCAGCTGTACTCAGGGGTTGTGTGTGTGTGTGTGTGTGTGTGTGTGTGTGTGTGTGTGTGTGTGTGTGTGTGTGTGTGTGTGTGTGTGTGTGTGTGTGTGTGTGTGTGTGTGTGTGTGTGTGTGCGTGTGTGTGTGTGTGTGAGTGACAGGCGGCTGCACACTCTGTTGCTTCTGAATGAGCCAGGTGACAAAACATAAACACACACAAAAGCCGTTCCACACTACAAGAGCTGTTCACCGCTATCAGAGATGAGATTGCTGTGATAATTTAAAATGTTCTCACACTGGGATCACTTCCAAGAACTGTGTTTATCACGATGTTATCCTATTAACTACTAGTTGTGGAAAGTAACTAAGTATATTTACTCAAGTACTTCACTTAAATACAATTTGAAGGTACTTAAAAGAGAGGGAAAACTCTGAAAAGCATAACTGGGCCTCTTTTAAATCTTCTCTGTTTCCTCCCTAGTTACCGCAGGATGACCCGCTCTAACAGCGTCACCACGGCGGTTCAGGCGGACCTCGACGCCCCCTCGGACCCCCCGGAGCTCCCATCACCCCGACACTGTGCCACCATGCCTCGAGAACACTCCCGAGACACCAACTCCTCTTCCTCCACCGTCAGCATCCAGGGCTCGGGGAACCACTACCACGCCTGCGCCGCCGACGACTACGGAGAGGTGGGCTTCGACCCGTCCATCCTGCCGCCGCCAGACCCCTGGATGGACAGCGTGGACCCGGGGGACGGGGCGGAAACTTTGGCGGGAACTTGTGAGAACGTGGGGAGGTCCGTGTGTCCTCGTGACGGACGATGGTTCCTGAAGCTGCTGCAGGCCGAGGTGGAGCGGATGGAGGGGTGGTGTCGACAGATGGAGCTGGACGAGAGGGAGAACGAGCTGCCGGACGAGAGTGAGTCCAGTCAGGGAGGAGGAGAGAATCCAGAGTTTAGTCAAAGTCACCTTTATTTTTATTTATTCTACTAATACCAAACAAAAACAAAAACGTATAATTCATACACACAAATGAACAGAATTAGTAGAAGCGGGAGGGCTGAAGCATAGCTTATGGGGAGTAGCCCTCCCATACATCATCATTAGCATCAATATAATAATAATGGCATTTATTTCATCGTATAGAAATTAAGGAATACAAAGAAACAAAGAAAACCAATGAAAACTGAAAAAAAACTAATAAAAATTAGGGCAAGAAAAAAGTGAATACATATATAAGCAATACTGGGAATATCCAATACCTGTTAGCTGGAGTAATCTGCAAATATAATTGTTTTTACTTTAGTTTTGAATTGTTGATGACTTGAAGACAATTCCAGGTTCTAACTCCGATTATGGTCACCTTCATTGTCAATCTTTCAGTTTGTAGTGTGTGTGCAGACAGAGAGATCGAAATGCCGGGTCCCACAATCCCACAGACACAATATATACAACATAACAGTCACTTCAATATCTTTGGGAAATGTACATTAGTGCAAGATTGTCGATTTAAGTAGGTGTATATGACTTTATTTATCCCGAAGGAAATTGTTGTTCCAGAGTTACAGAAAAACAATAATGAAACTGAACACCATTATTAGGTCAGCTTGTCCTCCTCTCCTCTGGCTTTGAGGGTTCTGGTATTGGACCACAATAGCTGCTTGTTCTCTCTCAGGCTCTCTGGCCTCCACAGACATACCGTGCACATTATCAATAACCACATCTGTCCTTTTGACACACTGGGTAATGAACCCTCACACTCACACACTGAAGGGGTTTCTCTCTGTGCTCGCTACTTGATCTTGACACACACATACACACACGTCTGTTCACACACATCTAAATATGTTTCAAGACGGAGCAAACAGGCCTCAGGCAGACTGTACTCCTACCTGTCCTCACTGCGACTCACACACAGAGTCATTGCGTATGCAGCTAGTGTACTGTTATGGTTACGGGCAAGATTATTCTCTCTCAGGACGAGCTGAGCAGGGAGGCTGTCTCAAGGTTATGTTTTCCTACATCCCACGCTTTCATGTGCACACACACACACACACACACACACACACACACACACACACACACACACACACACACACACACACACACACACACACGAGCTGAAGACATTGTATCTGATTCATTATTGCTCTCACTATTTCGGATCCTATTTTCTTCATGTAGACTAATGCGTGCACCGACAGGCCCTCTCCACCGGGGCTGACAGTGGAGTCGGGTTATGCAGCACAGCCTTGGTTTCTCATATGTCAGTCTGACATCAGGCACTGTGAGGGGGAAGGCATTATTATTAGGAGCAGAAGCTTGATGTGTACGTCTCTGTTATGCAGGACTGTATATGTGGCATGTGTATGTTTATTTAGAATTGCTAAGATTGCATTTATTTGGATTTTAAATGTCATTATTTATTACAGTTCTCTGTTTCCTCGAGGCACAGATGTAGCGTCTCCCTTCATCACCTCTCTGTTCGCACTGCAACATGCCTGCAGTATGCGGCTCTCTGAGTAATTGCATTGTGTGTGTGTGTGTGTGTGTGTGTGTGTGTGTGTGTGTGTGTGTGTGTGTGTGTGTGTGTGTGTGTGTGTGTGTGTGTGTGTGTGTGTGTGTGTGTGTGTGTGTGTGTGTGTGTGTGTGTGTGTGTGTGTGTGTGTGTGTGTGTGTGTGTGTGTGTGTTTTCTGCAGTCATGGGGAAGATCCGCAGTGCAGTGGGGAGTGCCCAGCTGCTGATGTCCCAGAAGTTCCAGCAGTTCCGGGAGCTGTGTGAGGAGAATCTGGTATGTGTCACCTCATCCTCTGCATGCTTCCCCGTCCGTCTCCCCCCCCCCCCCCACACATACACACACACACACACCCCCGAACACTGACATCATCCTGCACAAATCATGGTGACAGGTCTGCGCTCGTTTACTATGCATCCAGTGTAGAGCATGCACAGCCTCTCTCTCTCAGAGGAGAGAACGTGCTGATCAGCAGGATGTATTAACATGCTAATTTCACTATTGCTGCAAATATACACTTGTATTTGATCGTTTCCGTTAAATATTATAATTGTATTGCTGTATATTTCATTTAGCTGAAGTGACTTCCAATAAGTGCAATAAACAACAACAACATAGAGGCACAAAGTACGAATATGAACCTGAAGGTTTGCATAATAGGGCCTATTTAATAAGACAACATGTGTTGCAGCAGCTTTAACAAAGCAAGGCATTGCACATAATAACTAATTGTTATTTATTTATTTGTATATACAAAAAGCTCTCATTGTTTTTCCTAATGACTTGCACCTTGTATGCATTTTTTCTCTCTTAAAGGCCAATTCTGCTACTTTTGGTAAAAATCAAATCATGAAATTAGCAATGATGATGAGATGTGTTTAGATGCAGATTGCAATATTGTTCCAAAAATACACTTGTATTTTATTGTTTGCGTTAATGATATTTCATTTAGCTGATGCTTTTTTTCCAAAGTGACTTACAATGAGTGCAATAAAACATAAAGATATGAACTCAGAACAACAAAATATAGACACAAAATACTCATATGAACCTGAGCATTAGCATCATAGGGCCTATTTCATTCAAATATGCATAACGGTAAGTGTACATGGAGTTTTCTTTATATATTTAAAGTGTTTAAGTAATTTTTTGGAAAGGAAAAACTGATATTTGTTGGTTTGACTAAGGTTGATAGATCCATGCTTACTAATACTACTACTAATACAATATATTTACAGCATAGTGCATTATTTACATTTTTTAAAAGCTGTCATTCCCATTAAAAATGACCTTATATGCATTTCACTCACTAAAAGGCCAATTCTGCCACTTTTGGTCAAATCAAATCATCATAACTCCCTTTTCAAAACATGTGTGATTGGCATGTAAACAATGTGCGTTTGTATGTTTGTGATCATGTGACCTGTGTGTTTACATGTATTTGTTACGCCTCAGAACCCAGACGCACACCACCGCCCCGGCTCTCAGGACCTGGCAGGGTTCTGGGACATGCTGCAGCTCTCCATCGAGAACATCAGCCTGAAGTTTGACGAGCTGCACCAACTGAGAGCCAACAGCTGGAGACCCCTGAGCCCTCCAGACATTCAGGTGCCCACTCACACACGCACGTTCAAAAACATAACCTCATCGTTATAACAGTAAAAACATTTGTTTGTTTGCTTCTTGATAAAAGCTACGGGTAAAATGTTTGTAATTTATTTTGAAGTGCAAGTATGTGTCCTGCTCTCTCTCCTTCCTGTTATGATTTGAAATGAATATGAGTATGTTGAGTGCAATTTCCCCGTCTTCCACCGTTCTTGTTGGAAACTGTTATATTAATATAAACTTTAAACACGTTCAGTTTGGACAAGACTCGAAGCTTCTATTACACAACACTAATGTCATTATGGGATGCTTTACTTACCCCGCATGTAATCTGCTGTCCTTACGTACACTGTTAAAGATTCTCAGCTAGCATGCAGATGTTGTGCCGTTGCCTGCCTGACGTCACCACTGTGTCTGTGTTTGTTGTCGACAGTGAGCTGCTTTTGAGAACCTCTCATCCTGCCATGCACCGTTGGGGCCTCTCCGTCTCCAATGGTCACTTTTACCTCACGCTTTGGCCACCGCCGTGCTCTCTTACCCACACAAATGGCTGCCACTGTGAACGTTCACCTCATTCAAATGCATGCATGCTGCTGCCGGCTGCTGCACCGCTCTCTCTCTCTCTCTCTCTCTCTCTCTCTCTCTCTCTCTCTCTCTCTCTCTCTAACCCCAAAGCACTGTGTTTACCAGAGGTGTAAAGTAACTAAGTACATTTACTCAAGAGGTACTGCACTTGAGTTTAAATGTTTTCCTACTTTTTACTTCTACTCCTCTACAGTTCAGAGGTAAATGGTGTACTTCTACTCCACTACATGTATTTAATACCTTTAGTTACTAGATTTGGATTAAAGATGTGAAATCTAATCAGGTGTTAAATCAGACTTTAGTTCCACCTGGAGTAAATCCACCAGCTACCCTGCAGTATACAAAGTCATTCAAACTAGCTGCACCTTTACCAGCTTTGAGAACACTTTCATGATCAATCATTATAAAATATATCATATCTATTATTCTGAAATGGACCAATCAAACAATGACTACTTTTACTGTCGCTACTTTCACTATATTTTGATGAGAATACTTTTCTACTTTCACTTGAGGAACATTTTGAATGCAGTACTTTTACTGTAACAGAGTATTCCTACACTCTGGTACTATTACTTTTACTCACTATCATTTTGAATGCAGGACTTTTACTTGTAACATAGTATTCCTCCACACTTCTCCTCTTACTCAAGCACAAGATCTGAGTGCTTCCACCCCCTGTGGTCATTAAGAGTTTGTCCTCCCATGTCCAGGAGAGAAGGATCCCCCCTCCCGTGCCAAAGAAGCCCCAGAAGGGCCACCCCCCCCTGGCTAGAGACCGCTCTCTGGAGAGCTCTGAGCGCCAGCGTGTGGAGGCCAGAAAGCGCCTGCTAGCTGCCAAACGAGCGGCGTCCGTTCGTCAGAGCTCGGCCACGGAGAGCGCCGACAGCATCGAGATCTATATCCCAGAGGCTCAGACCAGACTATGAGACACTCAGATGCATGTCCTCACACACATGCCCTACACACTGTCCCTATAGCACCCAACGGTAATGCTCGGGTGCTAACATAACCACGTTTTGAGCGGACTTCCCAAAATCACTGTGGGCTCAGTCTGGATGAAGAAATGTATATTTACAGTATTTAATTTATTTATTTATCTATCTCCCCTCCCCTCCTCTCATTTCCTCCTCCCAGCTTTGATGTAGCAGTCCCTCCTCTTCCTCTCCCTCCTCCTCTTTCCCTCGCTGTCAAAATCTTATAAATCCCTTTTTTGAAGTGGCCTAACACCACAGAGAAAGCCAGGTGTAGCACAGCTTCATGTTGTTATGTTTCAGGTGGGCTGTGTGTGTGTGTGTGTGTGTGTGTGTGTGTGTGTGTGTGTGTGTGTGTGTGTGTGTGTGTGTGTGTGTGTGTGTGTGTGTGTGTGTGTGTGTGTGTGTGTGTGTGTGTGTGTGTGTGTGTGTGTGTGTGTGTGTGTGTGTGTGTGTGTGTGTGTAAACATGCCATCACACACACAAACACAACGAGTGATCAAATCAAACGGAGAAACACCTATTGACTTATTTATTGTTTGTTTAAAATTCCTTTAAATTCTGAATAAATACGATTACATTACAAAATCATGGTGAAACAGATTTCAGCCAATCGGGACGAGGTATGAACTACGGAAGAGAATTAGGGTAAAATCTTAGTATTCCAACTTTTTTTCCCCAGAATTCAGACTTTAATCTCAGAATTCCAACTTTTTATTTCAGAATTCAGACTTTTTTCCCATAATTCTGACTTTAATCTCAGAATTCCAACTTTTTTCTCAAAATTCCAACTCTTTTCGGTACTAGGTAAATTGAGTTTTCCATATCTATAGGTAAAAAACTCAACTTCCCTCCTAACCCACTGCTCTGGCTTCGTAGCACACCCCCCTCCTTAAAGGAACCTTCAGTGTTAGTGAGCGAAACAATCGGCCCTCTGTCTTGAAACAGGTTTTTCCAGAGGTCATAAGGTCAACAGGTCACCCTGCGCTCCTCAAGGTGAGCCGGAGCTGTTTTTGAGTCAGGAGCTGATTTTAAGCTTCTGCAGAGAGTGCCACGAACATAATCTCTGTGTGTGTGAGTGTGTGTGTGATTCATTTGGAAAGTGCTTCCTCTTCTCTAGGTCAGAAGATTAAGGTAGCAGAATCAACTAACTGGAAACACCGCCCATCATTCACACTGAGCAACAACACACAATATAACACACGCATGATGACACTTATATTGTTTTATAAACAGGTTGAATCCTTCTCTCATATTGCATTTAAATTATTCTGACTACTGCTTCAATACTGGTACAGTTTTGAGACTGAAGGGCAGTTTCCTCCTCACTGTGTTCGCCTCCAAACCAAGCAATTATCATACAAAAGATATCCGATTTGTAATATTTTGTATGTGTTTTAATTTATTCTTTCGGGAAAACAATGACTGTTTAAAGACATTGCAGTTATTATGATAATGCACTGACGACAAGGCCCTCATACTGTGTTTGTTTTTATTTATTCTGCAGCATGTCTTTTCTGTTCCAGTGATCAGCCTTAATTTCTAATATGATAGTCGAGCACAACAGCAGTCTCAGGGGAAGATGTGTGTGTGAGTGTGTGTGTGTGTGTGTGTGACCCATGGCTTACTGTATATAATCCCTGTCACCAGAATAGGCCATGATCTTTAAAGAAAAGCACCCATGCCATCTTTTTAATGAACATCTCAGCCCTCAGAGCGGTGCAGTGATGACAGATGTCTGAAGCTAGCATCACAACGGGATTTTACCATTGGATTTCGGTATATCGCAGGAATTAGATACACGTTTACGATACTTTCACGTTTTGTTCAGCAGGATAATCTCCACATATTAACACTTTGTGATATTTAGAGTGTTAATAGCTATCGCCAGAAGTATAAAGCTAACGCTAGGCTATAAACAAACTACATCACGGTCGCACGGCTGCACACCGCTAAGCTAAAGGCGGCTAATGTTTGTTAGCAACCGCCATTCTTAAATTTGGGGTATTCACTGACGTAGGAGAACAAAACGTGAAAGTATCTAAAACTTGTGGTCTGAAACTGCAGTTTGGACGTGTTTGGCACCTGTGGGCCACCGTACAAAAACTTCAAAACAAGCGAAGTGGTCAAATGCTAAGTAATTCCTGGGTTTTCAGACTCATTCCTGCACCAATCTATCACTACTTCAATGTAACACGGTATGTCTGTCAGCTGCTTGAATGTGGAGACAATCCTGAGCCAGTTTACCCCCACATTATTGTTTTTAAAAACAGAAATGCAGGACGTTGGTGTGAAGTCCAATCCTCTGTTTTGATCTGGGAAGAGTTTTGTGCCATTTGGATAATTCTAGGTACGGATATATATTCCTGTCCTTATTTAACGACTTCCTGATTGAGTGGCGTCTGTGAAGGAACTCAAGTGATGAAGTGTGGTATAATTTGTATTTCCTTTAGTTAAGTATAGAGAGGATGCATAATTAATAGATCAAACCTAATGCCATTTTATGTAGACGAAGCTCATTTGAGTATTTTTTACTTGTATTTGAATATGTCTGTCAAAAGGATTGACTTCTTATTTATGTTTATTATATTAACATATCAATATAACGCTCCTGGTATAGCAGGGAGGTAGAATGTTGGACACTCCAGCACTCCTGAAGCTTGTGATGTAGTTAAAGATTAAACATTTGTACATAAATGAATGTTTCCCTATGTAAACTAAAAAAAAAAAACTATGAATATTAAGCAGATATACATTTTGTATTTACACTGTTGATGTTATGGCACGTGTATGAGCTCTTATCAGCATTAAAACAAATATATCATTGCCAGAACTTTGTCTTTCTTTCTCTTGGTGTTTCTCAATGTCGAGGACGCTTCCTTGGTAGGAAATGTCCCTCCGAGTCAGGTCCTTCAGAGGCTAGGCGAGAATCCTTCCTTTCATTCGGAGAACAACGAAGAATAGCTAAGGCTAGCAAGTGTGCAGGTCATATGAGAGGCCCCGCCTTAAATCTTCCGCCAAAGATTTTGGAAATTGGTCCGTGCGCAAAGCATTGTGGGGATTTTAAGACCGCGAAGGATACACTGGTGCATCCTCGAAATATCCTGCAACGAAGGATTCAGTCCTCGGTAGAATTCCAAGCATCCTGGACATTGGAACAGTCCTTCGGCGGGATTCGATGACGTAGCATCCTTGAAATAGTGGCTCTGGAGCATCCTTCCTTGACATTGAGAAACACCCTCTCTCCCCCCACTTGTGGACCCTGTGTCGACCTTTAACCTCAGAATTTGGGCTTTTTAAACTAATGGTCAGATATCAAAATGTTTACATGTGGCCATAATGCTCTTCCATAATAAACAAGTGCTCTAATGCCATGCATGCAGAATTTATGCCAGTTTACAAAATTCTTCCCTAAGCTGAGTATCTGTACCACTCATAGATTGAATATAAAATAATGCTATGTTCAAAGGAACTAGGTATTAGTGTATGAGCTCCTACCACATTGGACAATATGCTGCTCCAAAAACAAGTACCGGTAAACAAATAATTAAAACATGTTTTGGCTGGTAATAAGTCAAATAACCTGGCAATAGATCAAGTGAAAATGTGCTTGTTAACATTTTGTGAACTAAGATGGGATATTTAGATAAATCAGAACTTGTAATTAGCTGGGAAATCTTATTTTGAACTTTATTTTATCAGAAAAATAAGCCGTTCTGTTTTCTGATGTTAGTTGGTGAGTTTCCAAATGAAATGTAATAAAAATTCTTTATTATTCCGCCGGGTTATTTTGCACTGCTTCTTCTCCCACATTGAACGTGGCAGAAACTCCGTTCAAACATCAAAACTTTCAGCTCGGTTGAGAATCGATGGCTATTACTTTTATTATTCACAACTTTCATAATTCCAGAGATACATCCCATAATTCATCACATTTTTAACATGGAAGTCAATGGAGAACTCTTCAGACTTCAACAATCTTCATGCAACTTCAACTGCTAACTGCTCCTTCATACTTTCACTCAGAAACGTCATTCCAACTTCAAAATGTCACACATCTTTCTGACATTATTCGTGTAACACAACTTTTAAATCTGATTTGTACTTTTAGAGATATTAAACATTGTTCAGACCTTGGTAAAGAGGCCTTCAGATTTTAGAGTGCGTGATGTCACAGCTAGAGTGGAGGACAGATTTAATTTTGCCTTCATATTTTCTTTGAAATCTGCCATAATTCCCAAACCCTACATTCCTGAGACATAACTTTTCATGACAAACGTAAAGATAAAAGGAATAAAAAAGAAAGATTAAAAAAGATTTAAAAAAATTAAGCAAAATAATTAAACAAAATGCCTCTTGAGGGTATGAAGTGACAAAAACTTTCAACATGTCTCCATTAAAACCCATTGTAAGTTCAGCCTCACCTTTCCCCAAACAGCAGCTGCACACCTTTAGTTAATCTGCCAAAAAGGCCACATTATTAACCCGAAAGTACACAAAAATTACACTTCAGATGCTCAAGTTTCTTGAGATGGTTCACGCTTTGAAATTTCACCAATATCTGTTGCGGTTCTTCAACAAAACATTCACATGTAAGAGGTTTATCTCTCATTCAGAACAATGGAAATGCTGATCACCATGGAAACCTGTGATCTCTGGACACGTCGTTAGGTCAAATATAAACACGTGTGTCATGGAACACGATGATGTCATCACTCCAACTGACATGCTCAGAGCAGCAGACTTCAGATAGAGGTTAATGGTCCTGCCCTCAACAGCTCTACGTCAATTATGGGGTGTCATCATATGCCGTTTCCATGGAAACGCATCCCTCGCCATAAAAGACGATGTCGCTATACATTAACTCCTATGAAAATGTTCAAAAAGTGCTCAAACTTCACATGTGTGCTAACAGTCCAGCCGTGAAGACATCTACGGGACAGTTTCGAGATTTCTTCAAATGACGTTGCCATGGCAACACAATGCCCGCCATGAAACACGGTTTTCTCATAACTTCAGTGAAAATGCTCCAAACGGCCCAAAACTTCACAGGTTTGGTAACGATGCACCCATCAACGCATCTAAGCTATTATGGGATGTCATCAAATGCCGTTGCCATGGCGACAGATCATTCGCCAGCAAGTTAGTTCAGAAGTTTGCAGTTCAAATATTCTGCTGCTTTTCCAAGCCTTCTTACTTTCTTTTCTTCTCTCATCACACATGCAAGCCCCCAGTGTTCTTGTATCATTTCAATCTAAATTCTTCACTTTCTTCTTACACATTACATTTCAGCTTAGCAGTTTAGTGTCAGCTTTTCAGCATGAAGCATTCCCACTAGCAATTTCTTCAGGAATTGCATTCTCTAGTTTCATCTGAGATCCAACTCAAAATCAGACGAGTTTTTACTTAACAACATAAGACGGATTGTCTAAAAACAAGACCCTACATCTCACTGCATTCTTATGTCTCATATCAAGTGTAAAGACTAGACATTAGGCAAACAAACTTGGCACGATTTAAACGTTTTTGTAGTGAAACAAACATATCTTTGCCAGAACGTTTTCTTTCTTCCCTTGTCTCCACATGTGTTTCCAATTGGAATATAATCAAGCAGATTACAAGGCCAGCCTGGTGTGTTTTCAGGGCTTTTCCCTCTTCCGCAGGGGCGGGACCCCGTAATTATGCATCTCTTCTGGCCTTGGTTTAGCCCGATGCTGCTGTACATGCAGCTCCTGGTGATTCGTCACTCACACATCAGTCAGGGAGGATGACCTCAGCGACCAGAGTTCAGGAGGAGGAGGAGGGGGGGGGGGGGGGTCTGCGGAAATGTGTCTTTGTATAAAATCTGACTCAGGGCCACCATGGTGGGCTTCAAATGCCCACTGAGTGCCTGGAGCTCTCTTCAAACCCTGATTAGAGTCCCAGAGACTTGACCTAACCTCTAACGGCCGACAAAAGGTGGAGGAGTGGAGAAGCATTTGTTGACATCTGAGTAAAACTAAGTATTTAGCAGTGTTGAAAGAAGTACTCCCTTTACTTAAGTTAAAGTACAAATACTAAGTCCTGATCACTCCCTAATGTTCGTATTGTTCGTACTTGTTACTGTTTTTATGGCATTTCAGACAGACAAACTCAAGATGTACAATTACTATGTCTTGAAAAAACACTTATTGTTTGCTGCCAAATGTCAATACAAAATATATTACACACAAACAAATAATAAAGTACAAATACTATGGTCTTAAAGTACTCCACTACAAGTAAAAGTCCTGTTTTCAACATTGTAATTATGTAAAGTACTCATTCTGCAAATTGGCCCATTGCAGAATTATATAAAGTACTATCAGCTAAATATACTTCAAGTAGTAAAAAAGTACTCGTTATGCCGAATGGATCTTTCCAAAAATCTATTCTGAAATGTGCAGAATGAGTACTTTTTGTACCTTTAAGTATATTTGGATGCTAATACTTTTGTACTTAAGTTACATTTTTAAATCAGGGCTTGTAATGGAGTATTTTAAGAGCATAGTATTTGCACTTTAACTTCAGTAAAGGATCTTCCACCACTGAGGCACATCAAGTGAAAGGTTGTGTGTGTAAACAACAGACCCCATTGAGCCATGGAGCCTCAGCAGAGGAACAGCTGTCCTGCTGGCCTTCACAGAGCAGCGCTGCGTTGTAAGCTGACTTACATCGACTCCATTGAGATGCAGGAGCACATAAAGCCCCGCTGGCAGGAACTGTTGACGTCTGCCGTTTGCTGGTGCTAATTTATGCAGGATTATGCTAATTGGCGGGAGCTTTTGTAGAGCCTCTCTCACACACACAGAGGAATGTCTCTGTAACGGTAGTGTGTGGAAAAGCACGTCAACTAAACTGATTCTGACTGTTTATTTACCGACACACCTTTCCCTAAGTGATGAGTCAGTGAGCTTAAGGAGGCCCTGTTCCCTTCTACTGTAGTGTGTTTTGTCAATGATTTGCAAAGGCTAAAATCCCAAAGTTCTTGAACATAGTGACATCCCATCCTATTGGCTAGTGCTCAAAAACATTAGGTAGGCTAAGGGGCGGGACATCGGTTTATCAATCACACAACATTGTATGAGATAAATAAAGAGTTCTTTGAAGCATGGAGAAATGTCACAGTAGAGACACTACATCTATATGAACATACGCGAATGTCCTCTTTAAAGTATCTTCTAGGTTCCCCAGCTTTAAAAATTAGCATATGTAAATACCACACGGTGGATTCTGAGATGTAGAAAAACAAAACTTTATTTGAATCCCATGTGACCCCTATTTGCCACAAGCATTGCACAGTATGAAAAAAGAAATCACATCATTGGGCATCATGTCACATAAACTATACACATGGTCCTATAATACATGGAAATGCTTTTTTTGGTGATTTCAGAAAATGCTGTCTTTGTCAGCAAATGCCGAAACAAAAACATCTGTAGTGTTTTAATGTTACAGTCCACTGGCCGTCGTTTCTCCGCTGAGTGATGGGATGGAGGCTCAGACTAAGAACCTGCTACATTGGTCATCTGAAATATCCCTTGATGGGGAAAAGAGTATAAAAAAAACAAACAAAAAAAAGCACAGAAGTTTCTTTTAAAACAGCTAAATAACAAAATAAAAACTATACTTGTACTCATGAAAACATTTACTACAGTAGTGAATCTGTTTGTCATAGATGAAGTATGTTTAAGACACTGAGATGACCTTCCTCTGCCTTTAGTGTGCAAACAAACGAGGCAAACCGAGCATGAACTCATCTGTGAAATGTACAACAGTAAACGTGTGCGGACGCGACTAACTCCTTCTCCGCTCCCTAAAACGATATAATGGAAAGACGTAAGACAGGCAGCATTTCTCTGATAACATTTTTGGTCCCTGTGTGCAAATAAGATACACATGTAGTCGATAACATACGCATGTATTTGAAATGAATAAACAGCCAAGGCACCTCGATACAGCCAATAAAAAACTCGTCAATTTGATTGGTTTACCAAAAATAGAAATGATCAGGCTTTCGTGTGGATTTGATCTGCAGACAAAGTCACTGAGGAGACCCCAAGTCACCAAGGAGACCCCAAGTCACCGAGGGGACCCCAAGTCACCGAGGAGACCCGAAGTCACCGAGGAGACCCGAACAAGTCACCAAGGAGATCCGAAGTCACCGAGGAGACCCGAACAAGTCACCAAGGAGACCCGAAGTCAACAAGGAGACCCGAAGTCACCGAGGAGACCCGAACAAGTCACCAAGGAGACCCGAAGTCACCGAGGAGACCCGAACAAGTCACCAAGGAGACCCGAAGTCACCGAGGAGACCCGAACAAGTCACCGAGGAGACCCGAACAAGTCACCAAGGAGACCCGAAGTCACCGAGGAGACCCGAACAAGTCACCAAGGAGACCCCAAGTCACCGAGGAGACCCCAAGTCACCGAGGAGACCCCAAGTCTGGACACAAAGTCTTTCCTCTTCTTCTGCGCTTTAAGACACCAGCTGTTTGGCCTGCAGCTCCATCTCTGCAGCCCGTTTCAGGGCAACATCCACAAGGAGCTGGAAGCCACTGAAGTCCTGTGTGAGGTCCGGGGGGGTCGGGGGGGGCGTGTTGAAGAGCCCGCTGCGGGGGCTCAGGTTCCCCTCCATGCCCGTGAGCATGGTGGTAGTGGGGGGGGGTTTATGGCTCCCTTCGTCATCCTGGCACCGGAGCATCGCCTGAACCTGCAGCAGCTCAGAGTTCATCATCGTCACCGAGGGGAGGGGCTGCATCGCCGCGGTAACAGTGGTGTGACAGATGACAGACGGGCGAATGGGGAAAAGAGATGGAGACGGAGATGGAGACGAGGAGGTCGGAGACGAGGAAGGTGACGTCATCTTCCTCAGGACTCCTGGGACGTCGAATATGGAGGGGCTGAGCACCCGCTGGTCGTAGTTCTCCTCCTCCGGACCCCCTGCTGGGCTGCCGTGCTTCGGAGACTGCGAGCTATCGGAGAAACTGTCCCCCCCTTTGCTGCCTTTCCGTGAGATGGTGAACTGGTTGGGGTCTTTGCCGTCTTTCCGCAGCATCTCTGGGAGGAGTCGCCGCCGAGCGTTAATGAACCAGTTGCACACCTGGAGGAGACGAGGAGAGAACAGGCTGTGAGAAAAGTGCACGGATCACTGCTGACACGTGCACTAGCCCCAGGTAAAGATTCACACCTGGGTTCTCAATAGAGGAATCTACACTGCGTGCACTCGAGGCATGGATCTCCCAACATTAGCTTACATCATGTATATTTTCTACTTTTTTTTTTTAATGGTGTTTTTTTTTATTGAGATGTTTTTCTTTGAATTTTTATTGTTCAATGCCAAAAATGTCCCAAATTGGGATCAAAAAAGTACTTCTTATCTTATGGGTAATGTTGGAGCTATGTATTGTTTTTTAGGCGGCGTGTGGTGCAGTGGTTTAGCGCGTTGGTTCAAACCCCACTGCAGTCAGCATGTCGTTGTGTAATTAATAGTTACATATCAATGTTCTTGCTGTTGTTGTTTATTGTTCTTGTTTAAAAGTACAATTGTTATTCCTACTGTAGGAGCCATAAACTTACAAAGCGGTACATTTTGTTTTAATAGCAATCAGGTTTGAACTAGTTTGTGTTGTTTAGGTAATATCACCCTCACCCTCTCTCCCACACACAGGTGTTATAATGAGTGCCGACCATATCCATATGCAAAAACTACAAACCCTTACTGAGACAAAAGAATACAGAAGAAAGTGAACGACCAATAAAACAAACCGCCTCATGGCTCCTACACCTACTCTAAAAAGAGACTCAAAGTCATCTCCTTTGTGCCGCTGTAATCTCAGTGTCTCTCCCTGCAGGCTAGTTGTAACTGGCTCACAGAGACTCCACCATGAAAATGACTCTGCATTGTTCCCAGACAGCTGGGATGGAGGGAGGGAAATTCCTGTCCTGGAAACTGAGCCAAACCCACAGCGAGGGAACCGAACGGGAGAGAGTTTACTCACGGTGTCTCACACTGTTTCAACACCAAGCTGCTTTTGGATGACCTTCAACTCTGTGTTTATGTGTCATGTTGTGTTTGCCATCTCGACAGGAAGTGATTCAGTCCCCTGTGATGTTATCAGAGTGTGTACCTGTAGTGTTGAGAGCTGAGTCTGCTTGGACAGCAGGGCTTTCTCCTGCTCCGAGGGGTAGGCGTTGTATCGGTGCTCGTACAGCCAGTCTCTGAGGATCTGCACAGACTCTTTGGGTAGATTTCCCCGCCGTTTCCTCTTCCCGTTGCTCCCCGAGCTGGACGACAGATCCAGAGGCGCGTCCACGCTGTCCTCGTCGTCCGTCTCGCTGCCCGAAAGCATCATCAAACCTGAGCGAGGAGAAAACACAGCATGAGACAAAAGGATATGTATCCTCTAAGCGCTGTACCGCAGCCATTCACCAAACACAGGCTGTCTGGGAGGCAGCTGATGTGTCAGAAGCAAGCTGTCAAGTTCAGCCATGTGATTCATATAAGGAGCGAGGAGGGGGAGGGGGAGGAGGAGGGAGGAGGGAGGAAGGGGGGGAGACGTCACAAAGGCTGGTCTGATGCTGTGTCAGTTATAAAACCTGCCTCAACAAATACAGCCCGTTTGACTCAAAGCATGCTGGGATAAGTAGCCAGGCTGACCACAAGAAACAGTCCCTGCATGGAGGAGGAGAGGTTGTGTCTGAGAGAGGCAGCAGAGTTTCTTATTTCATTTGGAGTAATCAAAGTCAATCATGATCAAACAGGATTTAGGCCTTTTGGATTACATTGAATGGAAAAGAGGAGGGTGGGGGGGGGATAATCCTTCTAATTAACTGCTAACACTTTGATCAGATTTTAAGTCAGGCATTTAGGTTAGTGTTCCTCATATGGTATAAAAAGACTTTTGGATCATGTTATAAAAAGTACAAATGGCACAACGTAAAAATAAGCACTTTTTCTGTATTATTATATGTTGTTTATGTCACTTTTACGCGTGTATACAGGCAGTTTACAATGAACAGCAGCACATACGCCATTGAAAGAAGGCAGAAAGTAGATCTAGAGGCTATTTAATACAGTGTGCTCCGAGGCAAAGTAGTGGGAAAGCAGTCAGAAAGTTCCCAAAGTGTGCGCCGCCAACAGGATGAGGTAATTACGCAGCAGGCTGGAGGAAGGGGGAGGGGAGACCTGTTGCAAATCAGCGTCTCCAGACTAAACAAAAGAACCAGGGCTGTGTGCTTCTTTGTATGCAATTCAAAAGTTTATACACGCAAAACAGTGAGTTCTCCACAAAACTAACTCGCTCTGAACTGTCCTGCTTTCACACAATGGCCAGAAAGTGAGTTTTAAAGCCACCAAGACGTTGCTTTTGTGAGTTTAAACAACTTGTAAGGGGCTTTCTATTGTGTGAGCTCTGCACCACGAGGTCCCTGAATGTAACTTCCCACAATGGGGTCAGGATGAACACTAGCCTACTTTCGGATTTGGAGATATTTTTTTAAAACAGAAAAAGGTGTTTCTGCTCGGAAGACAGCTTAAAGATGCTAGCTGACGATGTATTTGTGGAAATGTAACCCTGCAAACTCCTAAAAACTCACAGCAGTCAGCAAACTTTGACTCATAGCACCACTTTGCTCCAACTTCGACACAAATGTAGCCACTTAAATCCGGGTTCAAACTAAAATAAACCACTCGTTTATTCCAGTTTCCACATTTTACGCGAGCTTTAAAGTTAGCCTAATCACAAGCCGACAATAATGACAGGGGAAACAACACGCATGGCGACACAGCCGTGTGTTATTGTGTCAAAACGTGAAGAAACCCCAGGTAGAGAAGCATAAATAATACACAAACCTAGCTTAATGCACTTTTGACAATGCGCCAGCACATGGCAGAAAAAGCCCCTGTCATGTCTGGAGAGGAAACAATAGACTGCATGGTTTGCATATGAGGGGAAACGGCTCTGTTAGCCCCCTCTCTCTGCTTATATACACTCAATTCCACTTTATTTCACTTAAAAAGCTTCAAACGTACCTTTTTTCGTCTTCATCTCGGTCCAAAAATGCCCACTTTTTCCCGGTGACGCGCAGAGGGAAATGGTCTTTGTGTGGTGTTTCTCCTCCAGAAATCCACAGCGTGTATCCAAATAACCGTGAATCCTTAATCATGAAAAGGCGCGTGTTTCCCCTCCGGTTTTCTTTTAATAAACCTACTTTGTGCTGGCGGTTACCTGAGATCTGTGCGTCTCTCCAGCCCCTCTCATTGACTGTGTTTGATCCTGGCTGACAGCTATCTTTGACAGCTGCGTGACTCAACCAGAGATCCTCCCACCAAAACCTCTGACATCAGCATGGTGATCCACTGACATGGATACAGTCTGTTCCTGCTGCAGACCCCCCCCAAACAAGACACCATTTATATTAAATTATGAACCGCAGAAAGACGTTGATTTAGGCGGGCACAATGACGACAATAACAACAACAACAACAGGCTGCTGGAGGAGCACTGCGGACCTCGTGGTGACATATCACACAAACCGGTGTAAAACACTATCTTTGCTACAGGCGATGCGTTTTTAGCAGGCTGTTTGGTGTTTTGAGTGCTAGTACGATTAGTTCTTTTCTTTTTTATCTCCCTTCAGTATTTCTGCACATCATGCAGAATTATCCACTGCATTTTCGGGCTTTTTGCAATATGTTCAGTGTTTG
Source organism: Notothenia rossii (assembly GCF_949606895.1). Classification (NCBI taxonomy): domain Eukaryota; kingdom Metazoa; phylum Chordata; class Actinopteri; order Perciformes; family Nototheniidae; genus Notothenia; species Notothenia rossii. Next base: position 22,412,905 of record NC_136911.1, on the reverse strand, counting down.
TCATCTGAAAATCCGTTTAATCACCATATAATCGCGGATTTATACCGTGTGTACAATAATAATGTGAACACAACTGCACTTTCCTCTCTCATGTTGACACTATATTAGCGGTTATCATTGTGTTGCATCCTTTGAGGGACTGACTCACAGTTATCTTGTTTCAGATTGTGATTACTCTCCTGTTTGGTATTCAGTAGGCTAATACCAATTAGCTCTTTTTTATTGTATTTCTCTTCAGTTTTTCTGCACATCATGCAGAATTATCTGCTGCATTTACGTGCTTTATTCAGTATTCCCAGTGTTTATGTCAGGTTAAAATCCATTGTATCACCATATAATCTGGTATAACAAGGCATTATATCGTGTTTACCATCATAATTTAAATACTACTGCACTTGTCGGTCTTATTTCTTAGCGTTTATCGTTTTATTGCATCCTGATAGTGACTGAATCATGTTTCCTTGTGTTTTTATCGTTGATTATTATGATAATCTAACCGACTGTTGCTCCAATTTCTCGCTAAAATGAACAATAATAGCTAAAAAAACAACTAAAAACTAAGTAATAAGGTTATACGGTAGTGTTATTTGGAGCCAAGCGTCCAGCTGGAGGTTAGAGCCGCGGTTCAGGTTTCTAAAGACAACAGAAGAAGGATCAATGCTCTCATTTGTATTCCCCGCACAGCCCTGCGGCAGCTGCTGCTGGAGCCTCTGCAGCTAACAGACAGGAGTCAGCTCTATATGTGGGGAAATGGCGCCCCCGTGTGGCTGTTCGTGGTACTGCATCCACTGCAATACTGTTTGATAAACACAGGACGCCCTCTGGTGGTTGTTGTTGTGTAATGCAACTCAACATGGCGTCTATAATGAACAATACCTACAGGCCCCTAAGGTAAAAAAAAAAAACGAGAGATAGTTTGAAATAATATAATAGATAATATTTCGTCCAGTTCTGAAATAATAAATTGCTTAAATGTCTTCACTAAAGAGGCCCATGCTAAGTAAAGAGGGTTACTTTAAAAATGTACTGAGTTACAATGACTAGTTATCTAATCTGGGGATAAAAACGTAAGTGTATTATGTAAGACAACAGAACAATGTTACCTTAGAAAAGAAGAAACCAATATATTTCAGATATAGGTTCACCTACTGAATAAAAAAACTGAACAAATGAAGCAAAGAAAGTGAACACCATGAAGCAGATTCAGGCAGTAGTCGTACAGATTCACACTTAAAGTATTACAGTACAGCTAACAGAGAGGAATAATAGTTCTTGTTTTTTAATTAAAGGTTTACTCTAAAGCTTCATAAGTGATTGAACAGCGGTAGCTTATATTAAGCCCTCACAGTGATTGTGTTTCGACCAGCTGAAACAGTCAGTGTTATAAATAGAGAATGAGCAGGTTAGGCATGCAGCGGCCTGCTGTTGTGCCAAGAGCACATATTTTGTGCCATTTTTGGTTTAGTATACAGCCTCTGACGGTCTGAGAGGCTTAAAGACACAGCGAGAAAGAACACAGGAGAATTTGCCCTCAGAAGAATAGAGATTAACTTGAGAAACTTTGCTATTTTCAGACCAAACGAAGAAGGAATGCTTGTATACCAACACTTTACTGCGGGCAAAACTGTGTTTAACACTTAAATTATTAATATATTAATACGTTTTTAGTGTTTTATAAGAAGGGTTATTGTATTGTATTATATATCATTATTAGTTCCCCCTCAAGTCAAAATACGAACTAATAAAACGTTTTTCTCAAAGTTAATTGAGTAATTAGGAGGTATGAGTTTATTTAGATAATTTAACGTCCTTTTCATACTTTACCTCTGCTTTTGTCCAAATGTACGTTTTAATGGCCATTTTTATTTGCTTATAAATAACGTTTGCCACTTTCTTCCCCTATTTTTGTGTGGTTTTTTTGGTACTATTTCGATGCATTTCAGTTTTTCACATCATCCTGGAAATCAGTGGACTGTGACACATCAAACCCCTCACATTAGTGGAGAGCTCAAACTCTGACGCACTGACCTCAGATTGGAAAGCTGCGTCAATGCGCATACCAACAGCATGAAAGCAACCGGAAGTTAGGTGGTTTAGATTTTCAAAATAACTGTGTATATAGCACTTTTCATATCCAAAGGTAACTCAGAGTGCTTTACAAACCAAACACAGAGACAATTATAACCAATTCTTATCTCCACCTTCATTAGAGTAATATCTTTGATTAAAAAACACTTAACACATGGACTAATTAAAACAGGATGAAAACATATCATACATTTACAAAATTAAGAAAAAATGACGTGTGACATATTTGTATGCATTTTATTTTGACAACCAAACGGAAATAGCATGTGTTTCATGGTGTCTAACTTGACCTAGTTGATCAGACCGTGTTTTGTTACGGTTAAGTCTAAAATTAGGGAGGCGCCCCAACAGCAAATTACGCAACAGTCTAAACCTGCTCGTCTGAGTGTGAATGGTGTCGGGGCTCAGGACCATGGAGACCACAACTCCGCTGTTGTTGATGTCATGGAGGGTATTTTTAGATGTTGTTGTCATGTTTCTGTAACAGCCGTTCAGTATAAAGGACTCTTTCAAGATGCAGCTGTACAACAGTGCGCTCACACACTACCCGAGGTCGTCTCACAAAGTTACCATAACTTTACTGACTGGCTCTGAGCGACTGAACTCCTCTGACGCACCAAAACCAGGATTTACGCACCAAAGCGCCACTTCTCCAAACACTGATCCGGTGAGAGACTCTTCCGCAAACATGCCTGCGTTTTCCTGCTACGAAGCTTCATCAATGAGGCCGGTTTACTTCACCTCCACTGCTGAGATATCCATCCGCAGACCTGATGGAGTGGAGAGGTCTATGCCAGTCCATGTCGTGAGGGAAACCAAGACCAAACCTCCCGTGTCTCCAAATGGTGACAGTTTCCTGTGTGGTGACTCTGATGTGATTGAGGACTTGATAGATCATCTGAGGAATGGCAGGGATGAGCTTTTCTCTGACTGCAAACAGCTGCTTCGAGATCAAACACACCACATCTGCAGAAAAGACAACAAGAGGGAGTTTGGGAATTCAAGCGAGGATGACACCGTTTCTCAATCTCTTGTCAGAAGCAATGGGTGGTCCTTACATGAGGAGGAAGTAGTTCCCCTTAGAGAAGATCGTCGTGCAGACCTCATCCTGGATGATTTTAAGGATCTGAGCAATGGCATGCCAGCATCCGATGAGAAACGGGGCTTTGAGCTCAGCGTCCTGCAGGACTCCCCTCCACAGAAGCACCCAGAAACAGGCAACAAAGTGACCCGTTACCTGGCCGAAGTGGAGAAACAGAACAAGTATCTCCAAGGGGAACACAAGTACAGGTACCACATCATTCCAGATGGCAACTGCCTGTACAGGGCGGTGTGCAAAGCCACCTTCGGGGACCAGTCGAGGCACGGGGAGCTCAGGGAGCAGACGGTGCACCACATCGCCGACCACCTGGAGGAGTTCAACCCCATCATCGAGGGAGATGTCGGGGAGTTCCTCATCAACGCGGCACAGGAGGGGGCGTGGGCCGGATACCCCGAACTGCTCGCCATGAGCCAGATGCTGGACGTCAACATGCACCTGACGACAGGGGGGAGTCTGGAGAGCCCCACCGTGTCCACCATGGTGCACTATCTCGGGGAGGAGGACGTGTCCAAAGTGTCCATCTGGCTGAGTTGGCTGAGTAACGGGCACTACGACGTCCTGCTGGATCAGAGTCTCCAAAACCCAGAGTACGAGGAGTGGTGCAGACTCTCTCAGATGCAGAGGAAACGAGACGAGGAGCTGGCGAAGTCCATGGCCGCCTCGCTATCCAAAATGTACATTGAGCAAAATGGATGTGCGTGGAAGTGTTAAAGGACAGATGATCCTGCTTGGGTTCTACATGCTTGAAATTATTTTTTTATAAGGTTTATATCATAGGGGGGGGAAAGGAAGTGCAGTGCACATACTTTGGTTTTGTATAATGCCGACTTATTGGCAGTGGTTTGAAAGTGTGTATTTATTGGCCTTTTGTTGGCAGACTGGATATTTTTCTATCGTGTTTGTGCTTCGTAGACAGACAGATCTAGTTTGCTTTGTGTCTCTATAGCTACTGTTTAATACTCTCTTTTGCACAAAAGTCACATCAGACAAGTCCAGAGGGTTTGAGTTGTGCCTATTGTTTCTATTATTCCAGTTTCTTTTTCTAGGCTTTTGACAAAATATCACAAATAAAGTTTTGAGGAAACCTGATTGGATGTCATGTTTGATTTCAATGCTTCAACTCTAATCTCAAACGTCATCTTGGATGCTTTGCTGTAATGGGATCCTTATATTACATTACAGGTTTTTCTCCTGCTGTCTTTATAACATGCAGTGACTCAGGAGCCATTCATTCAGGTCAGGCTGCAGGATCAGTGACTGGTTTCCTACGCAGATCACTTCCGATGAGTCAAACCTATATCGAAAGTGCAATATCATAGCATTCTTTTGATTATTTTGCTCCATATTTAACTTTTATGATAACCCTCTAAGTTGCTTGGGGAGTCAAAGAAGTAAAAAAACATCTTATAGTTATTTCTTCTTGTATTTGTTTGCAATGCGTTTGATATTGAGGTAATCCAAAAGTCACGAGAAGTAATCAGATTACTTCACTACATAACTACATTTTTAATTAGCCTTGGCAACTCGGATGCAGTACAAACAAGCTGGAAAACAACATTGAAACCCTTTTTTAATTAATGTACACATCCAGCAGCTACAAAGCAGTTATCAATTAGCATTAGCATCCATTTAAAGTCTCTTTAGGTCACTCCTGAGGATCCTGCTCACCATGGAGGACTCAGTCTGCTGTTTGACTCTGAGCAGGTTTTCCCCTTCATGATTTAAAATGTATTGAATGTAGGCCTGTCTTCGTAGTTGCTGTCCATCAGTAAAGTACATTTTCCTCCAGTTATTGTGGATTAATATAATACGCAGTGATGGAAGAATTATTTTACTCATTAGCTTTTTACTTTTTCTTAATGAACGATATCAATGCAGGGCTTATTGTAACAGAATATTCTAAGTCTAAGTAATTTACTCCCCATCAAAATAATGGGGCTGATTTTTAGCCCCAGTCCGCCCCTGGCTCTATAATTATTATTTGTGTCCACCTCCTTTCTGACGTTTATCATAAGGCCAACCCTCTGATAGCGTTTCACTTTTCCTCCACTAGGTGGCGGTGTAGCCTCTCATATACATTTAGGCAGAGTGACTTTATTATAAAAGGAAACTGTGCCTTTTTAAAAAACTTATATCAATGTATTATCCTACAGAACAGTACAGCTTACAAGAATAGATAACACCTGATCATTTACAACAAACACTAGATGCTCTTTTTAGGTTTTAACTAACACTGTAATCATGCTTGTAATCCTGCTGTCGTTACACATCATGTAAGAGTCCCATTTAATTTCACACAGGTCTAAACAAAGACTGCACATATTTGGAGTGTTCTGCTATGACGGAAATCCTTTTCATGCACGTATACAATTGTAATCCTGCTAGTTATCCCAAATTATTTAGAAATGAAACAGTAATCTGAATTATTTTAATGTAACTTTAAGGGAATACAGTTAGGCTACCTTTTTTTGTACCCTGTTAATCCCGTTACCTGTAATACATTTTTCCCAAATCAGTTTCCTTTAACCTCATCATGGGCAGAAAGCTGTACAGTTATGACGTCACCCTGCAGTCATGTGGACTTCAGGGATGAACGAAAAAAGTTTGTATCTTTTTTCTTAATGCAGAAGGAGAGAAGGAGCCTCTTCCTGTTTCAGAGCAGAGGTGAGAGTGGACCGCAGTCCGGGCTCACACACACACACACACACACACACACACACACACACACACACACACACACACACACACTGGGAGCAGCAGAGGAAGTCAATGAGTGTGTCGGTGAATGAGTCCACATCTCAGAGATTCACCGCGTGTGTGGAAGTTACTTTCAAACAAACCGGGAGAAGATGTCGGGACACCGGGTGCAGTTCGCCGACCTTCCCCCGAGCAAAGGCAGCCCCAAACATCACAGTAAGTAGTTTTTATTACCGTAATTACCCCGGTACGAGTCATGTGTGTGTGAAAGTCCCGGAGTTTTGGGCTGTTTTCACGGGTTCCCCCTCTGCAGCTGTCACAATGTGAAAGTAACCAGAGTTGTAGAAGCCTAATACAGGGTACTAGTAAAGAAGAGTTGAATATGTGTTTTATGTCATGCTTATTAGCTCTGGGAAACACAGTTGTGCTCCATTAACCTTGGATTACATGATAATACTTCTCAAAATAGCCAAGAAAAAAGAATAAATGTTAGATTTTATTCTAAATCTGAATGCATAACTTGACATATATTGTTTGATGCAATGTAATACCAGTTTCTCACAATTTTCTGCTACTTATATTCCATATTATGTTCCTTATGCGTGGTTTGAGAATGTTGTGATGACCCTCACCTGCCTCTCCATCAGTGGAGACCCCTCTGCTGCCCACTTATCTGAAGTGGTAGATGCCCTTTACTAACTTTTCATATCCTGACTGAGTGTAATTCTCCTCCTGCTAGGTAATGCTCACCTTGAGATGCATTTAGTGACCCCTACAGTCTGTAAATGTTACACGTAAGTGGTTGTTATGTAGGAGCATTCAGGGCTTGCATGCTTTTTATTTAAGTGGTGGTCTAAAGATGTGACTGTGGTCACTTCTGCTGCAGTGTATGCAGCACAGAGAAGCTGACTGACTAGAACATGTATATCCCACTATATTCATTTCCTACTTTGACTTCATTATGGGCTGAGTATCTATATTTTCCTCTTAAAGCCTTATACTTTTGACATCACCCTGCAGACATGTGGACAAGGTGTGAACAAAGTTAGTATTTTTAATTATTGAAGTGGTTGTTAAGGATGTGATTGTGCATGCTTCTTCTGCAGTGTATGCACTACAGCACGAGACACAGAGAAGCTGATTTTAGTAACTAGATAATGTATTTCCCAAAATATAAGAACATCCAGTGTCCTACTTTAACTGTATCATGTGCTGAGTAGCCTATTGGACACAACCCTGCAGTCACGTGGACACTACATGTGTATTAGAGTTAGTATTTGGGATGTCAGTGGTGGTTTAAGGATGTGACTGCATGCTTCTGCTGCAGTGCACGCACTACAGCGTGAGACACAAGAGAAGCTGAGCACATCTCCATAGCGACAGCTTGAGTGACAGGACACGTGAGAAAAGACGCAATGGAAAATTGCCAGTTTTGCTGCAAAGCCCTCCGGAGTACAGTGTGGCGCCGTGTGTGTGTGTGTGTGTGTGTGTGTGTGTGTGTGTGTGTGTGTGTGTGTGTGTGTGTGTGTGTGTGTGTGTGTGTGTGTGTGTGTGTGTGTGTGTGTGTGTGTGTGTGTGTGTGTGTGTGTGTGTGTGTGTGTGTGTGTGTGTGTGTGTGTGTGTGTGTGTGTGTGTGTGTGTGTGTGTGTGTGTGTGTGTGTGTGTGTGTGTGTGTGTGTGGTCTGACACTAGTGTGCATCAGGGGGGAAAGTGCTGGGCTCAGGTTGTATGCAGCACATGATGCAGCTTCAGCAACACACACACACACACACACACACACACACACACACTCTGACTCAGCTCATCCTCTCCTCATACTGCTGTCCAGATGCAAGTGACAGTGGGGTCAAGTTTCAGTCTCTTCCCTCTCTCTCTCATTTTTTTGCCTTTGCATACCATTTACATGCACACACACACACACACACACACACACACACACACACACACACACACACACCCCTATAACACACTATAGGACAGGCACACAACTCACATAGGGCCTCTTTAGGAACTGTCTTCAGAGTGAGATCAGGCGAGCCCAGGACACCCAGCTGTGTTCAATGAAATCTCTACCATTCCTCCCATGTCCGAGCTAAGGAAGAGCTCAAACAACTCACTGGTTTGTTGGCGTGTCGTGGAAATATTGTCACAAATAACATGCATGCAAATATGTAATTGGCTGCGGTGATTAAGTAAGAGGGCAGAGGAGTAGTTTACTGGACAGGTGTGGTCGAAACACCACACAGTATGCTAGGCATTAAATGTGCAGGTATTCCTGTTGAAACGTATGATATTCTCACATTTCTAAGAGTTTTAACTTTGCACTTGTGATGACTACTCTGCTGTTATCAGTGTCCCTTTTGTCAGGATGTTCAGGAGGAACAGTCAACATGGCTGCTATCACTCCCACAGTCCACATATGTGTTTTCCTGGCAGTGTAGGAATGATAACCGCAGACTGCTTCTCCACCAGCAGCTCAGGAATGCACATGGTGTCTGTACCAGTGTTTAGTTAAAAAGAAAACAGAGGCTTGTCTCCTCCACTTAAAATCCTCTGCTTAACAAATGAAAATAGTCGTGAAGGTGAGGAACAAGCGTGGCCTTAATTCCCTCAGACATATTTTCTATACATAGTACTATTCATCTTTTTCGTGAGTCACTCGGGGAAGGTGTGAGATGTCATGGCTGCTTGTCACATTGGAGATGCTGATCACATTGGATAGGCACTTGAGATGATCCTTCTGGAAATAGCCAGGCCCCTGAGACGCTAAACAGCTGTTTTCACAAGCCTGTCCCTGAAGGACTCTTAAGTTTCCCGTGTAGTGGAGTGTAAAACACAAAGATTCAAGTGTCCGCTGTGGCCTCCTGTGCCCCAGATTGTTTTTCTAGCGTTAACTGGGGATGCCGTTCCGTAACAGCGCAGTATCCTTGAGTTAATATCTACTTTTGCCTTTGTTATTGGTATACAGAGCATACTTTCAAGCATTAGACATAAACAAAACGCCTGTCTGAGGGACGTTTGGTTGTGTCAATGTAATTGTCTTGCTCCTTTACTCAACAATAAGACTTTAGATATTGTTTATGATGGTTGAAATCGAACTCAAATGCTCAGACATTTCATAATAGCCTTTTTATAAAGTAGGGCCATCCTTTGAAAGATATTAGTGTGCATTTAATCTCTGCCTCTCCATTTTCTGCTGACCTTTTCATATGCAGCCGCTTTATTCACTATATCCGGCTCTGAAGCACTTGGCCCATTCTTTAAAAAACCTAATCGTGACATTTTGTTCCGTCATCAAGCGCTCGTGAGAAAGGAGAGGGAACATAAAGGTCGACAAATGAAGTCAAAGGGGGATGGTATTTTAAAAAGACCAACAAAAAGATTAAAATGAGGGTGTAGCTTGCATACTGCACAGAGTCTTGTGGCTTCATGAAACTTTGACTAATGATGTATCCAACTTCTCTGGACTCCTCGTGTCTCTTCTACTGCGTTATGCCCTTTGTTATGGAGAGAAACCAGCTGTTTTCCACTTTTTAAATCGATTGATTCTTGTCTTGATGATGTATCTTTTGTTTTGTGACCAACTTTTTTTTTCTTTTTTTTTTTTTGCCCTCACAAAGGGACTTATATACACAGATACAAATGATATAAACAATACAAAAAGAAAAAGAAAAGACAAAGAAAGCCACCCCGTCCCACCCATCTTGCCATTTCACAGAAAATCCTACCTGATGTTTGTTAGCAATCGTCTGAGTTCATCTATCTATTATATTATATATATTATTTACATTATTGCAAAACAATTTATCCACATCAAATACATTCATACCTTTTTTTTCCACATAACATTTCATCTGTTTAAACTGAATTGAGATTGACTCCTAATAATCTACAATTGCACCAAGGTGTGCGTATATCAATCACCATTTACACGAATGATATTACCCGATCAGCAGCTCTTTGAATAGCCTCTAATGTTTCCCCCTTAGCCTTATTAGCAGAAGCGATTGGCAGCTCTGAGATCAGTAGCTCATGGAAGGAGGATATCCATTGCTTAATAAATAAAGTATGTGGGGGTTTCCATCGTATTACTATTATTTGTTTGGCTGCTGTTAGACCAGCGAAAAGCACCCTTTTCTGCTGTTTCTGTAGGTCAAGAGAAGAATCATCATTCAACAATACAATATTTGGGAGACAGGGGTATGTGAACTCCAATAATCTCAGATACAATGTCAATAACCTGTTTCCAGATCGTTCTTACTCCAGTACACTCATAAACCATGTGTACATACGTGCCAATAGTCTTTTGGTTACAGAGAAGGCATGGGGCTTGGAATCACAGGTAATATCTGTGTATCGTTTTATACTGTATCAATTGGTGATTGTGGTTACTCGATGTTAAGGAGATATTATTCCATATTCTTTTCCAATCAATAGTCTGCGTATAATTCTTTAGACCTGCGCTCCATACTGCAGAGATATAGAGAGAATAGTTTTCTCAAAAAGACAGCAGTCACAACTAACTCAAACTACTAATTGTGTCAGTCAGTTCAAAGACACTTTAAATTATTATATATATATATATTTTGGTCTTGTAACGTTTTAAGGATGCTTTATTTTGCTTTGTGGAGTTCTCCCTTTCCTATAGTCAGTCTGCTCATTAAGTTTTTGTGCAAGTAAATAGTCTGCAAAGGCTAAAATCCGAGTTGCTTTTTTAAACTGTAGTATGTGTATAGGCTAGTGACTGAATAGGCTCATTAGATTACTTTTTAAAAGGGTAATTAGTAGAATGACATTTTGAAAGTAACCCTCCCAACCCCTGCCGCCTGTTATGTGAAGGATATGATAATGAAGTCCACCTGTTCTGCAGCAACAAGTGACACATGGACCTCATCACAGACACTCAGAGCGTCTTATTGTCTGCTGCAGTTGAGCCTGTAGACACACTGCTGCTACGAGGAGTAAACAAACACTTCTCTCCTCTTCATCTTAGCTCTGCAAGGCCTGATGGGAATGTTCAAATGATGAGTCCCAAAGCTCTCCGCACAGTTGTCATTCTTCCCGCCCTGAGCAGTGGTCCTGAAATATCCGCGCTAACTTCATTGGTGATTAGAGACAGTCTGGCGATGTGTTTCTGTGCCTTTTGGAATAACATTCTCTGCATGCCTTCCTCAAACACTAATGATGCGTGATGCCAGCCCCGATGACATTGTTTTTTTTATCTGAAAAGGCAATAGGAAATGAAAATCGACTTGGACACAGATGAGTGAGAAGTGGAATAGACTGCTTTGATGCTGCAGCGAGGTCATGTTCAAAGGGAAATATCAAATACGTGTGTGTGTGTGGGGGGGGGGGGAGGGGGAGAGAATGAGGCTGTGTTTATGTGAGAGGTCGTGCACTGATGCTTGATATTAAGTGTGTGTGTGTGTACCTGATAATTAGGCTTATCCAAAGCTTATCTTCAAACTCCATGCTTGCTGACGACATCCCGTCTTTTATTCACCAGCTGAGATTTTAACGACTTTGCAAATCAATCCAAAGATCTGGGTCACTGCCACAGAGGTCGGCCTAGACACACACACACACACACACACACACACACACACACACACACACACACACACACACACACACACACACACACACACACACACACACACACACACCAAAATAATTGTGCATCTGCAGTGTTCATTGTTATCATTTTGAAAGACGGAGCATTTGATCTGATGAGATTAATCCCCCGCTTACATCGTCATGGTAACAGACAACTAGCTTAGTTTAGCATCAAGACAACTGTAAACGTCTAACTTGGCAGCACCTTGTGATTGGTCAACTGCTTACAGATGTCCCGCCCCTTATCCTATCAAGTACAATGTGTTGGAGCGCTAGCCAATAGGAGTGCAAGTGTTCCCTTGTGATGTCACTTAGTTTCAGAAGTAAACAAAGGAAGTCTAATGGAGTAAAGGAAGTACCCCAAAAAGCATAAAATAATCTTTTTAAGTAAGATTTTGAAGAAAGAGCTTCATTTTAAGTATTTTTAGAAAGATGTGTTTAACTCAAGTATAACATTTTCTCACACTACTGGTTCCTAAAACTATTTGGAAACTCATTTTTGAACTGCAGCAGAAGGAGTTATGGAAACAAAGTAGGTGTTAAAAAGTGCGGTCTGGAGGAAATAACTTCTCAGCACTTTTCTAGATGTGCGCTGTCCTCCCACAGCCCCCTCGCTGCGACCACACCCAATCAGTGGTGACCCGTCATCCCATAAACACCCACTGGTATCCAATCACTAAAACTCCCATTTATCACATTGACAGGAGCGGCTTGTGGTTATTGACTGGGAGTGGATTCCTGTTCCCCTCCACAAGTTCACTCACTCATCAAGTTAGATAAAGTGAAAATGTCTGGAACGTTAAATGAGCGGTGGCTTGATTTTCACTCAGTGACTTCACATAGGGAGGACTTTATCAGATACATACGCTACTGGGGAAATGTATGTTGAGATAATTATATACGTTATCCTCGTGTGTGTGTGTGCAGGAAACATAACATATTACTGGATGGTAAAATAACATTACAACACACACACCAACAGGATCCTGCATATTAAATGACTGGATTATGCTTCCATTAATGTGTTCACTACAGCCGGTAAAGATGGAGCTAATTACTTTATATACTGCTGCTAGATACAGTATATTCAATTCATGTCAATGTTTATTTATTAGTTGATTTATATAATGTATTAGCTTATAATCTGAATCTGTAAAAGCTGTCGGTTAACCGTAGTGGAGTAGAAGTATGAAATGAGTACTATATTTCAGCAAATGTACTTTGATCAAAGCGTCGATATTTGATGATAAGAGAGAAAAATTAGTGGCAAAACAAGCGCGAGCTATTGCTTCATCAGCAAAGCTTCTTATAAAAAATCAGCAACATGTGGGAATGAGGAAATGAATACAGGCTTTGCTGCTGTGTGAGGTACATTTTTTTTTGTTGGCCTCCTTCCTGTGCATTTTCAGGTCATGTTGGGCTAATCCACTTTACTCCATAGGAAAGTCTATGAAATACTAGAATGCCAATAAGTGTGTGTGCTGGCGTCAGCAAACGGCTGCTGGTCCTTTGATCCAAACTGTAATCTGAAGACAAAGGAGTTTTTAATTAAGAGCCTTTTCTATTATGTTGTAAATCCAGTCGTTCTCTGCAGGTCAACCTTCATTTGAAGAATGAATGAGGCGCTTCGATTCTTTTCTTTTAGCAGAATAGAGACCGATTTCTTTATTTTGAATGATTACTGTGTTTATTTAGATTCTGTTTACTTCCCCTGCTGGTAGCTTAGCATACCTTTCACTGTATCAGAGCTGTCATAGCAGCTGTGGCAGAGGAGGTGATATTTAACAATCAGATCTGATGTGTTGTGCTGGGATGATGCAGACTTGGCTGTCAGGAGCTCTGCAGAGGCCAGCAGTTGTGTGAGAGATTTAATGGCCGAGCCGGCGGTCTAAAGAGGGGGCAGCAATCAAAAGACCTTTTGGCAAGGTCAGCAAGGCCTTTTACTCTCTGCTTATCTCCGTCAATGGCTCTGTTAAAGAACACATAGGTGCCGCTAAGCTCCAGAGACATGCTGAGTGGGTTTGTCTGCTTTTTGTTATGTTATGTTTGGATTCATAGTGCTACGCTGGCACACAACGTTCTAAAACAGCCAAAATAAGCCGATAAAATGTCAAAACCTTCCAACAACAGTGACAGCTGGACAACTTCATAGAGTGGTGCAGAAATGCGTCCTAAAGCCCAGAAATAACTTGGCATTCTTACAATTTTTGCTCTCTGTCATGTTTTTTGACATGTTTTTGGTGAGAAGCCTGATTTAAGGTCTTCTGAACCGTAAGAGATTTTCATGTTTTGTTCTACGACTAAATACTTTAAAAACGGCAGTTGTTTACAAGTGTCTAAATGAGACGACTAAACGTCATCATGCCCTCCCTTAGCCGCCTTTAGCTTAGCGGTGGTGACGTGAAGTCATGTGACCGTGCTGTAGTTCCTTTATAGCCCAACATTAGCCACCTTTAGCTTAGCGGTGGTAACGTGAAGTCATGTGACCGTGCTGTAGTTCCTTTATAGCCCAACATTAGCCTCCTTTAGCTTAGCGGTGGTGACGTGAAGTCATGTGACCGTGCTGTAGTTCCTTTATAGCCCAACATTAGCCTCCTTTAGCTTAGCGGTGGTGACGTGAAGTCATGTGACCGTGCTGTGGTTCCTTTATAGCAACTCTGCAGGGCTTTATAATATTTTTCACATAAATTAAAGGTTTGTCTGCTGTCCTCTGTTTCAACCGTCATGTCTAACCACAGTATAACTTGTAAACTTAATGACAGACAGCTGCATGCGTCTACCTATCAGCATCATGCATGCATCTGCAGTTTTTATAACGCTAACTCTGTAGCCTTTGGGTGTTTGAAGCTCTTTTGTTTGGGTTCAAGCCCCAGCATGTTCAGATGAAAGAGGAGCCATCGGTGTGTGTTTGATGCCTGCTGCGTCTGTGATAGAAACAGCTTTTTAGTCATCGTGTGACCTGAGTATCTCCAGCTGTACGATTTAGACCACCATGGGATGTATACTCAGCATTTATTAATTCACACCTCAAGACGTAGCCAAGCTGTGTGCACTACTCATAGTTTCTCATACTCTCTGTGCTAACCTTCATCCATGCAATCCAGTCTCTGGGTCTCGCTGCTTATTTTACCATTTGCTGAGAGTCCCCTTAGATGTCCTACCTTTACATCAAATACTCTGAAGGTGGCTCTGAACTTTACCTGGAAGACCTGAAAGGATTATGAGGCAAAGGAAGAACTGACCTTGATACAGCTTCAAAGTCAGAGAATAAATATGACCAGAAAGAGAAGCTGACCTGCAGTGACTCTTATGATGGAAAAGTTGTTGATTTAACTAAAAGTCTAACGTTTGTTCGTCTTCCTATTAAATAATTTTAAAGAGTCCTCTCCTGCTGATGTTCAGGTGTATATCAGTATGGAGTGTCTACTTTAAAGAGTCCTCTCCTGCTGATGTTCAGGTGTATATCAGTATGTAGTGTCTACTTTAAAGAGTCCTCTCCTGCTGATGTTCAGGTGTATATCAGTATGTCTCTACTTTAAAGAGTCCTCTCCTGCTGATGTTCAGGTGTATATCAGTATGTAGTGTCTCTACTTTAAAGAGTCCTCTCCTGCTGATGTTCAGGTGTATATCAGTATGTCTCTACTTTAAAGAGTCCTCTCCTGCTGATGTTCAGGTGTATATCAGTATGTAGTGTCTCTACTTTAAAGAGTCCTCTCCTGCTGATGTTCAGGTGTATATCAGTATGTAGTGTCTCTACTTTAAAGAGTCCTCTCCTGCTGATGTTCAGGTGTATATCAGTATGTAGTGTCTACTTTAAAGAGTCCTCTCCTGCTGATGTTCAGGTGTATATCAGTATGTCTCTACTTTAAAGAGTCCTCTCCTGCTGATGTTCAGGTGTATATCAGTATGTAGTGTCTCTACTTTAAAGAGTCCTCTCCTGCTGATGTTCAGGTGTATATCAGTATGTAGTGTCTCTACTTTAAAGAGTCCTCTCCTGCTGATGTTCAGGTGTATATCAGTATGTAGTGTCTCTACTTTAAAGAGTCCTCTCCTGCTGATGTTCAGGTGTATATCAGTATGTAGTGTCTCTACTTTAAAGAGTCCTCTCCTCCTGATGTTCAGGTGTATATCAGCATGTAGTGTCTCTACTTTAAAGAGTCCTCTCCTGCTGATGTTCAGGTGTATATCAGTATGTAGTGTCTCTACTTTAAAGAGTCCTCTCCTGCTGATGTTCAGGTGTACATCAGTATGTAGTGTCTCTACTTTAAAGAGTCCTCTCCTGCTGATGTTCAGGTGTACACCAGTATGTAGTGTCTCTACTTTAAAGAGTCCTCTCCTGTTGATGTTCAGGTGTATATCAGTATGTAGTGTCTCTACTTTAAAGAGTCCTCTCCTGCTGATGTTCAGGTGTATATCAGTATGTAGTGTCTCTACTTTAAAGAGTCCTCTCTCCTGCTGATGTTCAGGTGTACATCAGTATGTAGTGTCTCTACTGGGACATGTCTCCATGATTTATTTTTCTCATACTGCCTGTGCTGCAGCACCTCTTTTCACCCTCTGTCTGAAACCAGAGCACAGTCTGCTCTGATTGGTTAGCTAATGTGTTACGTAGAGATCTCACTATGAACCAAAGGAGTCAAAGGAGGGATTTTAGCCTTAGCAGACCATTTACATGCACACAAACCTATATAGCGCACTACAGGAGGGTGAACACTGCACAAAGCATAATAGGGCCTCTTTAAAACGTTTTACATTAAAGCAAAGAATGAATAAACAGACCAATCAGACTCCTGCTTCTAACTTGACATACGTTTTGATGTATCTCACAGCTGCTAGATATCACCCTCTCCTCTGAGCCTCTTCAGCCAATCGCTGAGGTGCGGAGAACTTAGCTCAAACTTTCCATTGACCTCTGTGACCTTCAAGTCCCCCAAAACCTGAGCTTCAGAACTTGACCCTGGATGGGAGCTTTAATATCCCGGGGATTGTGGGTGCTCCTGACTGATAGAGGTTTTGGGGGGGTGGGGGTTGGTCTTTGAAGTTTTTTGTGCGTCTTAATGAGGATCAGACTCCAGGGTTTTTGGCCAAAGCCCTCCCCCCTCTCTCAGAGGTTGAAGGACTACTTTTAAGAGGAGGACTTTTTCTCTTCTATACATTCCTCTCCCCAGGCGCCTCATCTTCTTCCATTTCTTTAATCAGCCCCCAGAGCGTTTCATCACTTCATCAAGACCTCAGATCTGGTGCTTGAGTAAAAGTAGAAGTACTCAGATCTTGTACTTGAGTAAAAGTAGAAGTACTCAGATCTTGTTCTTGAGTAAAAGTAGAAGTACTCAGATCTTGTAGTAAAAGTAGAAGTACTCAGATCTTGTTCTTGAGTAAAAGTAGAAGTACTCAGATCTTGTGCTTGAGTAAAAGTAGAAGTACTCAGACCTTGTACTTGAGTAAAAGTAGAAGTACTCAGATCTTGTATTTGAGTAAAAGTAGAAGTACTCAGATCTTGTAGTAAAAGTAGAAGTACTCAGATCTTGTACTTGAGTAAAAGTAGAAGTACTCAGGTCTTGTACTTGAGTAAAAGTAGAAGTACTCAGATCTTGTAGTAAAAGTAGAAGTACTCAGATCTTGTAGTAAAAGTAGAAATACTGAGATCTTGTTCTTGAGTAAAAGTAGAAGTACTCAGATCTTGTATTTGAGTAAAAGTAGAAGTACTCAGATCTTGTAGTAAAAGTAGAAGTACTGAGATCTTGTTCTTGAGTAAAAGTAGAAGTACTCATATCATGTACTTGAGTGAAAGTAGAAGTACTCAGATCTTGTAGTAAAAGTAGAAGTACTGAGATCTTGTTCTTGAGTAAAAGTAGAAGTACTCAGATCTTGTACTTGAGTCAAAGTAGAAGTACCAGAGTGTAGGAATACTCTGTTACAGTAAAAGTACTGCATTCAAAATGTTCCTCAAGTGAAAGTAGAAAAGTATTCTCATCAAAATATAGTGAAAGACAGTAAAAGTAGTCGTTGTGCAGATTGGTCCATTTCAGAATAATATATATGATATGTTTTATAATGATTGATCATGAAAGTGTTCTCAAAGCTGGTAAAGGTGCAGCTAGTTTGAATGACTTTGTATACTGCAGGGTAGCTGGTGGATTTACTCCAGGTGGAACTAAAGTCTGATTTAACACTTGATTATATTGTTTATTATTCTGCGAAATAACTCAAGGTATTACATAGATATAGTGGAGTAAAAGTACACTATCTACCTCTGAAATGTGGTGGTGACTGGTGAGTTACTTTCACCACTGCAGTTCATTAAGGCTTGAGATGAATCAGGCGCTCTGAAGTGTTTCCATGGGGAAGCAGGAGATGTGTTTGAGAGCGCGACAGGAAGCAAACCAAATAGTCCTGCTCAGTCTTGTCTGGAAACAAACACTGAAACATGTGTATACAAACCTGGGACAGGGCATGGGGTCAGGGCAGATGTCAGATAGAGGGTGGGCCAGACAAGCCCCTGACCTGAGTTTTGAGATTGAAAGCCAATCAAAAACATGTGTGCCAGCGCCCCTTGTTCCTGCTGAAAAGACAAATTAACTCCGGGTAACAAAGAGGTGGTGTCTTCAGGCTGTGCTGAAAACAATCGCCTACAGCTGTTTCATTACAATTTCACCTCACGTGAGAGCTACTTCCTAGCTGAGGAACTGCACTATTAATTCATATTATTGCCATAAAGGAAAGCTATAAAGGTCGGTGCTCATTATTCCTGCGGGTGCATTCTGGCCGTAGCATAATGAAGAGAAGTGGAGCTTGAGAATATGTGTTTTTTGTCCCGAGGCCAGACTCATAAAGCAAGGCGCCATACTTTGCAGAGCCGTTACTCCACCCTTGTCCGTCATTCATTTCTAAAAGATGACATATTCTGTTCATTTTCAGGCTCATATTAGTATTTAGTGTCTCTACTTTAAAGAGTCCTCTCCTGCTGATGTTCAGGTGTATATCAGTATGTAGTGTCTCTACTTTAAAGAGTCCTCTCCTGCTGATGTTCAGGTGTATATCAGTATGTAGTGTCTCTACTTTAAAGAGTCCTCTCCTGCTGATGTTCAGGTGTATATCAGTATGTAGTGTCTCTACTTTAAAGAGTCCTCTCCTGCTGATGTTCAGGTGTATATCAGTATGTAGTGTCTCTACTTTAAAGAGTCCTCTCCTGCTGATGTTCAGGTGTATATCAGTATGTAGTGTCTCTACTTTAAAGAGTCCTCTCCTGCTGATGTTCAGGTGTATATCAGTATGTAGTGTCTCTACTTTAAAGAGTCCTCTCCTGCTGATGTTCAGGTGTATATCAGTATGTAGTGTCTCTACTTTAAAGAGTCCTCTCCTGCTGAAGTTCAGGTGTATATCAGTGTGTAGTCTCTCTACTTTAAAGAGTCCTCTCCTGCTGATGTTCAGGTGTATATCAGTATGTAGTGTCTCTACTTTAAAGAGTCCTCTCCTGCTGATGTTCAGGTGTATATCAGTATGTAGTGTCTCTACTTTAAAGAGTCCTCTCCTGCTGATGTTCAGGTGTATATCAGTATGTAGTGTCTCTACTTTAAAGAGTCCTCTCCTGTTGATGTTCAGGTGTATATCAGTGTGTAGAGTCTCTACATGTCTCCATGCTTCAATGTTCAAAAAGCTCTTTATTGTTCTCATACTACCTGTGCTGCAGCACCTCTTTTCACCCTCTGTCTGAAACCAGATCCCAGTCTGCTCTGATTGGTTATCTAATGTGTTAAATAGTGATTTGGAGACCCTTTACATGCACACAAAGCTATATAGCACACCACAGGAAAGGGGAAAGCTCTGTTAATCTCTCCCTCTGTCTCAAAATATTGTACATCTGATTTATTTTTGAGTTATTCCAAGCTGCACACTCAGTACCCTCATGTGGCCTTCCTGTGTCTCCATCACTGTGTGTCCGTCAGATGCTTATCAGTGTGTGTTCAGCAGATCTCCCGCTGCTGACTGTGTGTGTTTGTGCGTCTGCTTCTATTGATGTGAACATTCGGAGGACTTCCTGTAGCGCGGTGACATGGATGCTGATGTCTGCTGTCACTGCAATTCACTTGTAGCTTGATGCTCATTCTCTGCAGAGACTTTAGAAACTGCACACACAGAGCATGCTTATCTCATCCAGAGATTTGGATTGCTGTTGGTTTCCTACTGGTTTGAAGAGCTCAGTTGGGATGTCTCCTCTCAGGATGTAGGAATATTTGAATGAAAATCTGATGACAGTTTTTGGGATTTTCTTTTGGTACATCTTAAGCTATAAATGCAAATGTTTCTCTCTTTTGGGTCTACTATTAAGACATTTTTAGTTATGAACATTTTCTAGAACAAAGTATATCTCTCATTTTTGCAAATTAAGTCACGAATATGAGACGTTATAGAGACATATGTCAGATGTATGAAGCTCTCTCAGGGACTGGAAGACATCCTAACCAGCAATGTTTGTCATATGTTTAAAGAAAAAGGACGATCAAGATTATTTAAAGTTATCTTTTAGGGTTAGGGCCTAAACAACATATACATAAGGCGCTTTCACACCAAGTACTTTGCCGTACTTAGTTCATCAGAACTCTTTAGTTCTGATGAACTAAAGAGCAGATCACGTTCACACCGGAATAAATCCCTGGGGGAGGATTAGGCAAATGAAGCCGCTGACGCCACTTCTTCTTCTTCCGCTTTGGGTTTACTGGCAGGCCGCAAACAACTTCACGGCGTATACTGCCACCCGAATATGTATGTATGTATATGTGTATATATATATATATATATATATATATATATAGGGACACCTTGTATTGTAGTTAATATCAGTACAGTATCACTTTTCATCACTTAGATTGATTGAACTGTTCTGCCCTTACTGTATCCCTATGCGTAGCTAGACAGTTAGCTAACATTTAAAAGTCCTCCAATAAAGATGCAAGGTTTTCTTTCTTGACTTTACTGTTCTTCTTTTACTTTGTAAAACTGTAACAATACAGAAATAACACACATATAAGTATGCAGGCTTTACATAACATATAAGTAGCACTGTACAAACGACACACATACTACTATTAGGAATTAGCTATCATTAGCATCACTATTCTAGCACACGTCAGAATCGTCACTTCCTGTACTGACAGTGGAGGTGTCCTGAGAGTGGAGGTCTGCAGGCAGACCCCTCTCCCGGAGTTGGGGACTGGCTTCAGTAGAAGCTGCTGGGACTCCCAGCAGCTTCTACTGAAGCCTTCAGAGTAAATCACCAGAACGCCGACACATCCTCATCTCCACCGCTCCCATGTTTTCTTTTGTGTTGCCATAAGTTAGTCTCTCTGCGTTTGGCTAATGCTAATAATGCTAATGCTAATAATGCTAATGCTAATAATGCTAATGCAAGGAAAATAAAATGGCGGCTTCACAAAACTTTTTGGGAGTTTTACAGGGCGTGGTTTGCAATCCGCCCAGCCAATCAGAGATAGGAACCTTTTTCTTCCACAAAAGGACCTGCTCTCTAGCAGGGATGGAAAAGGTTCTCATGAACTAATTTTAGTTCCAGCTGTTTTTGGTGTTAACGCGACATTTCGGAACTATTTCGGAACTATACTGGGAAAAGTACTCCGGTGTGAAAGCGCCTATAGATATCTGTAAAATACGTTTGTTTAGTGTTTTGGGTCAACTATTAACACAGAAATACTGAATACTCCTAATTAATGAAATATTGTATGAACTTCTTCCAGGGTGAAGATTTTCTAACTTACTTTCCGGGGATCTTTTCAGATTTCCAAACCTTTTCAAACTCCCCGTCTTCCGCCCACTGGAGCTCACGGCACTGTCACTTGCTTTAAACTCAGCCCCACAAACGTTCTCATGACATGGAGTGAGGAAAAGCATTCAAAGATTTAAATGTCATCTCCCACCAAAGCCTCCTGCAGGAGAGATGCTCAGCGAGGAATGAAAATGTTCCACATTAATGAAGATGTGTCTCTGCCTGGCTGGATGACCTAATTATCTCGCCTGTGCATGAATAGGTTATAAAGGCGTCGAGATTAAAGTGAGTTGTTGATGCACGGAACACATTGGAAAGGATTTCAGTAAACCTATGTAAGGTTTAACTTCATTTACACATCACTTATGTCTGCTTCTACAAAATCCTCCCCAGCGCCACACGGCTCATCTCCATCTGATTTAAAACATATGATATAATTGCAATGTGTGATGCATTTGTGATGTTGCAGTGGGAGCCGTGAAGACATGGGAACGATGATCAGTGTCATTTGAGAGCTGTCAGCTTGATTTAGAGACTCAAACCTTGAAAAAGGACTTTCTTGGCAGGCTTTGGTTCGCACAGACACGCAGGTACAGACGCAGATTATTAACAACCCCCCGAGAGCGCTTAGACAAATGGTATTTTCACATGTTAAAGGTCAGAAATGAGCATACATGTGGGCACTGAACAGCTGCTGTAAATTGGAGTCATCAGTGTGATATGGGACTTACTTCAGGTTGATAAAACTGCCAGATTAACTGCTGAGGAATTCACGCTTGACTACATTAATGTTTATTCAGAAAATCACCCCTATTCTCATTCACTCTTGAAAAATCCCATGTCTTGTCGTTTTTTTTGCACTTTGTTTTACATCTTAACCTCAGATTGCAAAGCTATTTCCTCACATAATATGGTAGGGAGAAGAACATGAACAGCTTGCATGAATTAAACATGCATTTAGTAAACATTTGGAACTATATTTTCCGTATTTCTAGCGTTAATATGATCCATTCGTGTTTCTTTTAAAGTTGCGTCCCATTGGCTCACATTACAGGCTCATTTTTTAACATAAGACCTCTCCCAGGTGTCAGATTAACAAGCATCTAGCCTTCCACTCTGCACAGGGAGAATGGTAATGTTATTAGGTTCATGCATGATGTATATTTTGACATTTAGTTTGGTTCTTTTTAAGTAGCAAATAGCAGAAGGAACGCAGAGTCACAGCTCCTCCAGCAGAGAGAATCGTCCATAATGTATGAGTCACTAAAAGGCTCCTTTAGCTCCTCAATCTGTTTACACGATGCCGACGACAAGAAGCAACGTGTGTGTGTGTGTGTGTGTGTGTGTGTGTGTGTGTGTGTGTGTGTGTGTGTGTGTGTGTGTGTGTGTGTGTGTGTGTGTGTGTGTGTGTGTGTGTGTGTGTGTGTGTGTGTGTGTGTGTGTGTGTGTGTGTGTGTGTGTGTGTGTGTGTGTGTGTGTGTGTGTGTGTGTGTGTGTGTGTGTGTGTGGCCAAGTTTAGCTCTGCTGAGGATGAGCAGGTGGGAGATCTGATTTAAAGAACATTACGTATGCACAGTAGAGACATTAAATACTAATATGAACCTGAAAATGAGCACATATGGCCCCTTTAATGCATTGCAAGTGTGTATTGCATAACAGTTTGGACACTACTCAGCTTTGCTCCGTGTGTGTTTGTGTGGGAAACTACTTATGCACATGTTATTGTTGTAAGTGTCATAATTACACAGATGTATCCCAGAAAATTGCATCTCTGTAACTACTCCTCAACTATGCCGTTCTTCTTCCTCTCCCTCCTTTCTTGGTGTGTGTCTGCAGCCAGGCATCGACCTGAAGATCAATAAGCCACACAGAGAAGCCTCTTATTTACATCAGTGTGAATGGAGCGGTGGTTAGTCTCTTTATACACTTCAGGCAGGAGCATTTCCTCCAATAACACACCTGACAGGCTGTTCAGGTAAGAAGCTCGTGTGTGTGTGTGTGTGTGTGTGTGTGTGTGTGTGTGTGTGTGTGTGTGTGTGTGTGTGTGTGTGTGTGTGTGTGTGTGTGTGTGTGTGTGTGTGTGTGTGTGTGTGTGTGTGTGTGTGTGTGTGTGTGTGTGTGTGTGTGTGTGTGTGTGTGTGTGTGTGTGTGTGTGTGTGTGTGTGTGTGTGTGTGTGTGTGTGTGTGTGTGTGGATTCATAAGGCCACAGGGGGGCCCCAGAGACAGGGTCTAAAGAGGAGAGAGTCACGATGACACTGGCTTCGTAGAGACGGCTGTAAACCATTTTAGTTTGTTTCTGCGGAACATCTGAAGTAAACATTATTAGTTTCAACATCTGTGGCAGTAATCCTCTGCTCGTTAAGAAGGGTTTTTACTTATTTCTGAGGGACAGGAGCTCACCAACAGGAAATGACATGACATTCCCCCTATTTCACCGTACCATATACAGATAGATTACTCTCTAGGTCACTGGTTTCTTTTTCCTATTCAATCAACTACTAGACAAACTTAATCCACTTTTTCAGACTCCACTATTTGTTCTCGTAATGCTGCAGTGGCTTCGAACAATCTTTTAATATACTATAATTATGATATATTTGTATATGATTCTGAAATAGACCATATTGCATAATTAGTAGTTTATTTATTTAGTGATCAAATGTTTTTTAAATTTGTATATAAAAAATTATAATTATTTTACATTATTTTGTAATATTATTCATTTTATTTGGATTATTATAATAGTTTCTATCCATTTATACTATTTATTTTGTTCTTTAGGTAGTTGAATAACATAATATTTGTTACACTTTCAAATAAGTAATTCAATTTTTTATTATTATTTATTTGTATTGATTTATTGGTACTTAAAGTATATATTGATGCCGATACTTTTGTACTTTTACTTGATTACAATTTTAAATGCAAGAACTTCACTTATTTCTAAGTATGTTAGCTGCTTTCACTTCAATTAAAGAGCACTTCTTCCATCTCTAGTCCACAGTGCTGCAGACTCACCTCCATCCATGTTGTTTCTTTAAGATACAGTTGATGATAATGTCACCGACAGCTCTTCTCCAGCCCCTCCACCACGATCAGTGCCACACTAACTGAGACTTAATTCAGCAGATAATGTGACGTGTTGGGTGGCGTTCCCCAGGGAGCGTTCGGAGGACTAATTGGTTCCAACTGTCAGCGAGCCTCAACGTCTTTTACGCCGCCTTTAAAATCACTTTCCTTCTCTTGGGAATGAAGAACAGCATCAGCAGAGAGGAAGGGGATTCCTTTTGGGTTTTTAGAAACACTATTTGTTTCAGATTGAGATTCAGGAGTATCTGAAATACCAGAAAGTTTCTTAATAATAATAATAATAATAATAATAATAATAAATGATATTTATATAGCGCCTATCAAGGGACCCAAGGTCGCTGTACATGGTGGGCAAACAAAACAAACAGACAATCAACGGGCAAGCAAAAAATAAAGGAAGCCGTGGGACCAAGAAAGGACTCGGGCCCGAAGGCCAGATTGAACAGGTGTGTTTTTAATGATGATGTCCAGGGAGGCAGCATTACGGATCTCGGGAGGAAGTGCATTCCAGAGGGTGGGGGCCGCAACACTGAACGCCCTGTCACCAACCGTTCAGAGCGGGGGATGGAGAGCAGGCCCGTGTCTGAGGGCCGCAGACTCCGAGAAGGGGTGTAGGGATGGAGGGATGGAGGAGGTCCGATTAGTACTGGGGGGGCGAGGGTACGGAGGGACTTGTATGTGAGGAGGAGTGTTTTGTACTGAATCCGGGACTCGACCGGCAGCCAGTGGGGGTGATGAGTACTCCTCTTAAGCCCCACGGACCCGGTTCCGGGGCCGAAATCGCGTCATTTGCAGGAAGCAACGTCTAATGAACCTTAAGATTTAATAACTATGAATATTTTATATCCATATAACGGGAAAAAACTCATTTAACTGATCTGTCACATTTTCGATAACAACGATGATGTAGTTAATCCATAGGTTAATATCCAATGTGGCTGTGTCCCCTTTGAAATGTTCTGATAACCTATACGCAATAAAACTGCAATTCCATTTAAAAAAAGTAGAGCAGGCCATTCCTACGCTCTGTAGCTTCATTGAATGGGCGAAGACGCCATCTTTCATTTTTTTAACATGAGTGTGTGCTGATATGGTCATTTGTTCTGGGAATGTCATTTTCGAGCCTGAAACCTGAAAAACAGGCTTGGGGCTAAAGAGGAAGCAAATGCGTATTTCGAACAGAATGTTAATAAGTCTATGTACTCTGGTCCTGCATTGCTAAATATTTTTGATGTCTTTGATGTGATGTCTGTTCTTTATTTGCTGGTCCCATTGTTATTATTGTTATTATTATTGTTATTAATGTTATTATTAATGTTATTATTGTTGTTATTATGCGCAGCTTTCCACCTTCTTCTCCAGTAGGACTCAGATGAGGGTGTTCTGTTATGTTTGGCTGTGAATTATTTTTTTTATTATGAAGGGCAGACCACCTATTTGTATTTATTTTGTTTTTTTTAGAAAGGGGCAGGTCATATAAGATGTTATTCTTCTCCCTGCTCCTTTTCGCTCAATGGTGTTTGTAGAGACATGTTTTGTTGGCAATTATTGTACATTTGGTTATGTGTACAATGAGCGGGACAAATACAAATGAAATGAAATGAAAGGGTGGGGGTGATATGTTGCCATGGCTTGGTGCGGGTGAGAAGCCTGGCGGCAGAGTTCTGGACGTTAAGGTATTGATTGACTAAAAACTCACCTCCATTGGCTTTTACTAGTTGAGCATAACATTCTGATATTTGTATGTGTTTTATATATCTCTTGTTATTGTGCTTTTTATCATTTTATTATTTACTCCTACTGTTTTATTCTATATTGTATGTGTTCCCTGTTCAGCACTTTGGTCAACTGAGGTTGTTTTAAATGTGGAATTAAAATTTAAATACAAATAAATAAAGATTGATAGGGTGAGATATTATTATTCTGAGTAACGTTTGATTTCTACTGCAGCTTGAAGGCCAGGTTTACCTCTAGGTGTGAGAAAGGAACATCTATTGTAGTTGAGATATTATAATATAAGGATCTCAGGAATTAGTTTTTTGCACATTGTTGGCACCCCACCTTGCTGCAGCGCTGAATCCCTTAGTTTCCACATTTCTGAAGTGTGCATGTTATTCAGCGTCTGATATTGAGTGGATGTTACAGTCAATGACTCATGATATGGGAGGGAGGGAGATGGAATGTCGGGAAAGAAACAACCAAAGCCCCCGAGGGCTAGGAAAACATACTCAACCTTAATCCTCTGCAGAGGTACACAGCTCACCCATCCCCCAGAAATCTTCCTGAATCCCCCACCTTCGAATCCACAGAGATGTGGACGTACAAACATCCTTTACTCAAGTAGAAGTACTCGTGTTTAAAAATACCCTGGTCAAAGTCCAAGTACTGAATAAACTTCTTTACTCAAGTCAAAGTAAAGAGGCTTTGAAATGTACTTCAGTAAAAAGTACCCATAACTAGCAGCTGTTTTAAAGAGTACCTGACCTCCCTTTATATTAATAGAACAATAATGTCATTGTTAGCTAATGAATGTTTCCATGCTGAACAACGGCAACATGACAACGTTTCCATTGGTCCCTCTTCTTTAGAGAAGACCAGGAAATGATGGATACACGGATCGTGTTCAAATCAATAGGCACGCAATGACTCTAAATAATAATGATCACGCCACCAAACACACATTCAGACTAAAGGAACCAGCCTGTTTGGAAAATGAGAGAAGTAGAAAGTACAGGTATTTGGGTTCAACATGTGAGAAGTAGAAAGTACAGCTATTTGAGTTCAACATGTGAGAAGTAGAAAGTACAGGTATTTGTGTTCAACATGTAAGAAGTAGAAAGTACAGGTATTTGGGTTCAACATGTAAGAAGTAGAAAGTACAGGTATTTGGGTTCAACATGTAAGAAGTAGAAAGTACAGGTATTTGTGTTCAACATGTAAGAAGTAGAAAGTACAGGTATTTGTGTTCAACATGTAAGAAGTAGAAAGTACAGGTATTTGGGTTCAACATGTAAGAAGTAGAAAGTACAGGTATTTGTGTTCAACATGTAAGAAGTAGAAAGTACAGGTATTTGAGTTCAACATGTAAGAAGTAGAAAGTACAGGTATTTGTGTTCAACATGTAAGAAGTAGAAAGTACAGGTATTTGAGTTCAACATGTAAGAAGTAGAAAGTACAGGTATTTGAGTTGAACATGTAAGAAGTAGAAAGTACAGGTATTTGTTTTCAAAATGTAAAAGTACAAAGTCGTCAGAGTAAAGTACTGATACCAGAAATATGTACTTAAGTACAGTAACAAACCTGTATTTGTACTCCACTACTTCCCACCTCTGGAAGTCCACAATGCACCAGCCCTCCTTAAACTTGATATTTGTGTTTCACTCTCAAAAGCCAGTCGCTGGGAACTTTTTAAAAACAGTGTTCAATCCACAGATAATTTCCTCCACAAGTTTTGGTTCCCTCTCAGTACTCTCATCAGTAATGCTTCCAGATGCTGTCAGCAGATGTTTCCAGAGTAACAAGCTCTGATAAAACCACTGTACGCCAACTGCCCATCACGATCAGCCAAACATAGAGTAAGCAACTAACTGGTGAACATAACAAAGCATTTAGCTGCTAAAGAGACACCGTCCTTACTGTATGCCATTGTTGTGTTTACAGGTAGTTCTATATGCTCGAAATGTTAATGGTAACTGATTTTGAACCCAAATGAAGTAGATATGGGAAACATATTCACTTTTCACTCTGTTTTTTTGGTCTGTTCTTGGTTTCCACTCAATCCTGAGGGAAATAAATAGTTGCTTAATGCTCCACTATGTTCACCAGCTGGTTGCTTACTTATTGTGTCTGCTTTGTGGCGCTAGTCAAGTGGTATACAGACACAATTTGGAGCTTTTTTGGTTGTAAGTATCTGAAAATGACACTATGAGAGGGGAGAAAGTTAACTAAAGCCACTCAGAAAGCATGCCCATGAGCTGAGAGGCTCTATAAGGCTCCATAGAGTTATTGTGTACATCAGAAATAAATGTGATGGAAACAGTGTGCACTAACACAAGCTGAAGCTCAGTGGGTGGGAGTCTCCTGTGACCTATGCCCCCCAGTTTATTAATAACCCTCAGACAGAAAAGGCAGATAATTAGAGAAATACCACAGAGGCAACTCTTGCTGAGCTCACCACCCTTCCCAAAAACATCCAGCAGCCCCTCCTCTACTCACTGATGGGCCGGAGGCAGCTACAGCAGAGCTTGTGGGACTTTTCTGCACCATTGAATTTCCATAACCGCCCAACGTCTCAATCCCAAACTGCCTCCTCCCCGCTCGGAGCGTGAGACACTTGTGGGCTCCTTGGCACTCGTTAGCATGGAGCTAGCCAAGGCTATCTGCTTAGGCAGCTGTGGGTGGTGGTGCTTTCTCTCAGCTCTTTATTGTCAGAGCCAATTCCAGCTCCTCAGATCATCATCTTTCACACGTAAAGTTATACGTTTGGTCGATTGTTTTCCACTTCTTGTTTGAAATGCAAATGGGTTTGGACAAAATGTTGTTTTGTTCAGAGATGGAAGAAGTACTTAGATCTAGTACAATGGCATAGTGAAGAATAATTATGTTAAAGTCTGACATTCATAATGTTACTTAAGTAAAATGTACTTGAATACATTATAGGATTATAATCATCAAACCATTAATGAGTACGTCATTTTAAGTTGGTGGGGACTTTTTAAACTGTCATGTATTTTAATCCGGTAGTAGTATTTGGATCCTTTAGTTAAGTGAACTACTCCATTACAAGCAAAAGTACTGCACTTAAGTACATAAGAGTCCTTTGTTTACTTCCAAAACATAGTAACATTACTAGTACACTCGCACTTCTATTGGCTAGCTCTCCAACACATTGTACGTGATAAGGGGCGGGACATCTCTAAGCGGTTGACCAATCACAAAAGAGCCGTCCAGCTAACCAATCAGAGCAGACTGGGCTCTGGTTTCAGACAGAGGGTGAAAAGAGGTGCTGCAGTACAGACAGTATGAGAAAAATAAAGAGCTTTTTGAACATTAAAGCATGAAGAAATGTAGAGACACTACATACTGATATACACCTGAACATCAGCAGGAGAGGACTCTTTAAAGTAGAGACACTACATACTGATATACACCTGAACATCAGCAGGAGAGGACTCTTTAAAGTAGAGACACTACATACTGATATACACCTGAACATCAGCAGGAGAGGACTCTTTAAAGTAGAGACACTACATACTGATATACACCTGAACATCAGCAGGAGAGGACTCTTTAAAGTAGAGACACTACATACTGATATGAACCTGAACATCAGCAGGAGAGGACTCTTTAAAGTAGAGCCACTACATACTGATATAGACCTGAACATCAGCAGGAGAGGACTCTTTAAAGTAGAGACACTACATACTGATATACACCTGAACATCAGCAGGAGAGGACTCTTTAAAGTAGAGACACTACATACTGATATACACCTGAACATCAGCAGGAGAGGACTCTTTAAAGTAGAGACACTACATACTGATATACACCTGAACATCAGCAGGAGAGGACTCTTTAAAGTAGAGACACTACATACTGATATACACCTGAACATCAGCAGGAGAGGACTCTTTAAAGTAGAGACACTACATACTGATATACACCTAAACATCAGCAGGAGGGGACTCTTTAAAGTAAAGACACTACATACTGATATACACCTGAACATCAACAGGAGAGGACTCTTTAAAGTAGAGACACTACATACTGATATACACCTAAACATCAGCAGGAGGGGACTCTTTAAAGTAAAGACACTACATACTGATATACACCTGAACATCAACAGGAGAGGACTCTTTAAAGTAGAGACACTACATACTGATATACACCTGAACATCAGCAGGAGAGGACTCTTTAAAGTAGAGACTCTACATACTGATATACACCTGAACATCATCAGGAGAGGACTCTTTAAAGTAGAGACACTACATACTAATTTGAACCAAACATTTTGCAGAAATGGGTTCCTTTAAGAAGAGTAGTTGAGTGAATGTACTTTGATACTTTCCCCCTCTGTTTTTTTATGCGTTACGATCCATCACAAAAATCCCAGGCTTAATTAGGAAACTCAAATTATATCCGTCCACAAATGCTATGTTATTTAAAGTCTTTGAACCTAGATCCTGTTTGCCTACAGTACAGTTATGCCTGGCTCGAAGCCATCCAATCCACACAGAGGGCTTTCATTTACTCCCAGTACACAAATATAACCATCGCATGGGAGAGTTGCCACACTGGGTTTTTTCCTCGTTAACCTTTTTTTAGACTTGATGTAATCCTTTAGGATGTAGTAAACATAATAGAAACTCATCCATACGGGTGACGCATGGCCATAATCTAGGACAATATTTAATCTTGTGGAAATATCTGTACCTTCTTCACTTTCTCTCTCTTTGACAGATATTCCCTCAGACATGCAGCGTTTTCCCCGTGAGCTTCTCTAGCTCTGATTTTGTCAGCTAACTATTCATCGGGAAAGTATGTAGGTCAATCTGCTTTGCTCTTTATCTAAAGCCACGCAGATATGTGGCAATACGATGAATATTTCATATCTGTACAATCAGCGATGGTTGTCATCATGTTCGGAAAGCTTAGTCGTCTAAAAGGCAATCATAGAGGAGGGAGAGGCATGTGGGGCTTTTTCTTTTAAATCCCTATGTAAACTTATATCCTGTACGTCAGTATTCATGCCATGCAGGTTGGGTCTGGGACTTTCTCTGATGTCTGAGAGAGAAATCCTCTAAACCTCCCGTCCATGTGGTTGTTGCTCTTTTATAACACACACAGTTGATCCTGTTTCTCACTGTAATCCATTTTCTGGTGTTTAGTCTGTAAGCACGAAATGACGTTATATCACATGTCCTGTTTCGCGGGCTGCGGCATATTACACTGTCACAGGCTCAGAGCCCAAAATAGGTGTGCAGAGTTATGAATTAGACATTAGGCTAGAGTCAATGAATCAAGACTCGTTTATGGGATTGTGGTTTACTTGCGAGTGTTGCTCCGTGTCAGCAAAGTGTGCTTTTACAACACAAGAAAATGCTGTAAAATCTTGTTTTTGCTGCGTCCGCCCTGCAGTGATTCATACTTTATTGTTCGTGTCTGGCAATTATTATTTGGCTGAGGACATTTCTGTGGGTCAGACATTTGTTGAGAGTTCTTTAAGGATGAGACGTTTTTTCTTAAGCAAGATGAGAAGTGTCAGAAAGCTCTGATCTTCTCCGAGCCAACTTCTTATAGTTCTTTCGTGTCACAGCTGATGTCTTCGTTTGCAGGAGATCCACTGTGTGTGTGTCTCTCTCTCTCTCTCTCTCTCTCTCTCTCTCTCTCTCAAACACACACACATGCTGCTAAGCTCCCCTCCTTTGCGCTCTATAATTCTCTGTAAATTCCAGCATCAGTGAGTGAAGGGCTTGGTGTTTTGACCCGCCTCCGGTCGACTCATCACATGTGGCGAGTTCAGGCTGTCAGGAGTAGAGGGACCAGAGACGAAAAAGATCAAGAAAGAGGGAACGAAGTGAAACCAGTGATTGTGGCTCAGAACGGTCGGGTGATGACGTGAAGCGCTCCGCACACGCACGCACGCACGCACGCACGCACACACACACACACACACACACACACACACACACACACACACACACACACATCTGGAACAGCTTGAGCAGCTGCACCTGAAGAGAAGAGCTCCTCCACAAAGCCGGCACTTTCTCTATCTCTCTCGTACTCTTTATTTTTTTTTATTTTTTTGCCGTCTCTAAACCTTTCTCTGCTTTTTGCCGGAGCGCTGGAACGGTCACCCGCTGAGCATCAGCAGAGAGGAGAAGCGAGTGAGCAAAAAGAGAAGAGGAGGCACACGAGGACAGCAACATGGGGACGATTTTTTAGGCAAGTTGACAACCTTTAGTCGGAGTGCAAGAGAGGGTGAGAAATGTACCAAAAAAGAGTGTGAAGGAGACGCAGAGAGGGGGATTAAACAGCCGGAATGCGCTGACACTGGAGACTTGAGTTTCTGTTTGCATTTGGCACAGCAAGACCTGTCACTCCACACACACACACACACTTACAGACACTGTTTGCTTTGGAGGATGTTCCCACGAGGCCACGCCAGGAGGAGAGAACACCTTCCAAGGATCTGTTAACCCCCCACCCCTCACCTATAGCTTCTCCAAAGTGCCGGCCCCCTCCAGCCTACCTGCACCAGTCACAACACGCCGCAGAGTCACACTCTCTCACAGCGGAGATACCCTGGATTTCCTCACGGGACACCGCTGCAGTCACTGTGGCTGAGGAGCTTTTCTGACCTGCTGCAGGATGTCAAAAGCCTCCAGGCTGGCGCGGCCCTCCGCCTCCTCCATCGGGGCCGGATCCAGGCTTCCCTCCCCCAGGAAGGAATCAACGGGTCGAGTTCGGGTGCTGAGCGTTGGGGAAAAGCTGATGAGGGCAGGTAGCGATGGGATCCTGAGCCGACAGAAGTCTCTTAAAGTCGCTGGGACTCAGGACAAAGCACAGAGCGAGACTCAGGCCGAGGCCCCCAGACAGAATCCAGGTGAGAAGGGCCAAAACATGGAGATGCTACCCCCCAAGAGCAAGATCAGCCCACCTAAAGCCTCCAGTCAGCAGCAAGGCTCTATGCACAGTGAGTATTAACTTCATCTGAATGGCAACTGGTGTCTTTTGGTTTGTGTCAATGCACTCACATGTTTACTGTGCAAAAACAATCTTGCATGCAGGGGATTAGACTCTTTCCTGCGTGTTGTGTGTCCCCTTTAATGCTAGTTTATTGTGTTGTGTCAGTATTGATTATGTCCTCCCGGGGTTATCTGTCATGTCCTTCCTGCCTTGGGGCAAAGGATGTGTCGAACCTCCACAATTAACACGCTTTCAGACCAAAAATAGCACTGCCCTTAATTTTTTTTTACAAAAGTTGTAACTAGTGTTTGCTGGGGGCGGGACATGTGATTACAGACACGGAAGTCCAGTTTGAAATGCAACCTTACACCCGTATTGTCTGTATTTTCCTGCATTTCCGCAGAATACTGCTGTGCAAATGCTTCAGTTTAATTGAAATGAATTGGAAGCTTAATTTTTGGACGCAGTGCTTTTGTCAGCGTGGCCTTGATGTAGCAGAGAGGAGTGACTGCTCATGGGATATCTGTCCCTCTGTGGGGTGCAGATAAAAAATGGGGGGTCAGGAGGTCTTATCATATCCTTGTGGCTTTCTCACCACATTCCCAACTCCACAGGGTGCCAGCTCTCAGGGTTTGGTCAGGTCACAGTCTTAAAGGCACCATTACTTTATGTACTTTGTTAGCACCTGATTTTAAAAACACTTCCTGTCAATCATCATAGCTCAGCAGTGGGGAAGTGTAAAGGGGGGTGGGGGGGGTGGTGGTGATGTAGAGGGTGAGGCGAGTTAAAGAGTGACAGAAGGAGGTCAGGAATGTGAGCTGTGCATGCTGGGAAATCAACAGGTCTTGAGCTGCTTGAGAATCCCCTCCCTGCTGTAAAGATGGGTTATAAGGAGGCAAGTTTGTACTGGAAGCCAGATGTTCCTGTCTCTTCTTTACACAAATAAAGTGTCTTTCTGCAGAGCTGACTCACTCCTCAAGAGTGAGGGTCAGCTGACTTCAGAACATCTGGTCCTAGAAGTGTATTTTGGGGGGTTTTCCCTTCCCTGGAGTGTGTTATACAGGTTGTTGTGCATGTAAATGGTCTGCCAAGGCAACACATCTCTCTAAATATCAGAAAATGGGCAGAATAAAAGTAAACTATACTGCAAGAATCTGAAATGGCACCTAAACATTTTTATGACGCATTGAGGACACGGAAAGTGACCCAACCCCCCTTGTTGTTTCTATTCGTGTCCTCTTTCCTCATGTCCTCCCTCGCTCGTCTCTTTTCATGTCTTTCTTCTCTCTTACAGCCTCACCAGTTTTTGTTTCTCCCTGCGTTCTTCTCCTTTGTCGTGTTTCGACAGCCGTTGAATAAGTAACTGAAAGATGCCACCGCCGCCCCCGCACACATGCACGCCGACCGTCAAAAAGAATAAATGAACTGTGTGTGGTGCGTTTCGCCCCGCCGTCCCAGTGTGTGTTTTTGAAGTGTGAGCTGGAAAACTTTGTGCATTTCTTGTTATGGACAGAATCTTTGATGTTCCACATTGAAAGGCCCAGTCCAGTCTCTCCAGAAACTAGCTATCCTTTGATATATAACATATGCAAGGTCTTCACTTTGGGGAGCTGCTCTTGGCTACATGTGCTGCTCATGTATTTGTATTTTGAATAGACTTATTAAATACCCTTTCACTGCAGGCTAGTGGGCAGCGTGTCATATCCCCTATCCACTTATGGCTTGTATACAAACAAGGCAGTTTAATATGGCAGAGGTTCAGAGGGTGCCAGCCTCATCTCCCAAACTAATGCCGGTTACAGGGCATGACAGAGCCGATGCACACCGCAGTGGCAGACCACAAAATGCGTGTGACAGGTGACATTTCCACTGTGTGAAAGCTTCAGAGCCGCTCGCCAGAGGGCCCAATTTCAGCCTTAAAGTGGCAGCTTTCACCGAAATGCATGTGACACTTCCTGTCCAGAAAGGATATAATACACGTCTCAAGGGCAAGGCTTCCTTTGATACCGTATGACATTGCATCAAACGTTGTGTTAAGCAACTTTTTTGGCTTACTGCTTAAGGCCTGGATGTACAGCTGTATGTGTGTTTGATTTATCATGATGTACATTTCATGGCAGACATCACACCCACATCTCGTTCCAAAACCACAACGGCCTCCTCCCTTCTAAGAAATCGGCCGCAAGAGCATTGATGCGGTCGGTCAGGAATGTTGGCTCATCCTACACCTTTTGAATTGTTTCCCAATCTGTAGCATGGGGAAGTGATCAGACCCCGATCAGTTCTTTAACACGAATGCCTGGAAACTTTGTCAAACGTAAACACAATGCAACCCAGTGTCCCTTTAGGTAATACAGCGTGTGATGAATTAAAGTGAACACTATAGTATTCTCTTTGTTTTCATTAACATTAAGGTTAGTCTCCAGACTTCTTTCTGCGGATTCATGTGACCTCACATAGTCCCTTGATCCTCGCAAGCATTGGCCTGTTCTCCTTAGCAATGTTCTGCTCGCGTAAATGAACAACATATTGCATTTTGAGTTATTTTGGAGGAGAAATAATGTGTTATTTATTCTTTAAAAAGTTACACAGGCTAACTTAAGTGTTTACTTTTCATCTCAGACAAATATAAACACAGAACGAGTTGGAAACATCTGGAAATGTAGATCTCCTTGTTCTGTCTCTGGCCTTCCTCTGACGTTATCTCCAGCCCTCTCAGACTCTTATCTCTCTTTTAAGTCTACATCAACTTGAAAGTATTTTGCCTCATGAGTAACCATACGCTTCCTGAGAACCCGTGTCCCATCATGCAGGGATCGGTTTACAAAATCATGAGATAGTCACCGCTCAGATGTCTTATGACCTAACACATTGGTGATTGATATGGTGAGTCAATGAACCGGCTGTGATTGGGGGGCTCCATTTCTTTTTACTCATCTAGACTCGGGCTCTTGTGTTGTGTTGTTTCTTGCCTGATATCGTTTTGCAAGATTTGTTACCACATCAGAATCTGCGGCTCTGCTCCAGCCTGTTTACGGACATATTTCAGCGTCGCCCCAGGTGTTCAAATCTACATGTGTACTTCTACATGTCGACAACAGCGTATGCATGTGAATCATTGCTGCGAGACGTGCTTCTTCTTGTTAAAAGCTCACAGTGTCAGTTTAACACTCGCTGTTGATAGTCTGAGTTCCGGGAAACCATGACAGACTCTTTCTGCAGATGCTGCCCTTAGAAAAAAGTATAAAAAACAGCTTAGTGTGACAGGAATGAGAGTGAGGATTGGGATGTGATCACCCATTTATTCGACATTGAAGCCAAGCGTAGGGATTACATTAATTGCAGCCTCTCGTGACTCTTTAAACCCCCCCCCCCCCCCCCCCCAGTTGTCTCTCTTGGTTTTCTCTTCTTTGACAATTATCTGGCAGAAGCGAGACTTATTAAGATTACAAAAATCTTTTTTATTCACATATCAGTTACACAATTGGATCATTTACAAGTTTCTGACACACTCGCATTGTCTTGAAAGTGCTTTTTGCTATGCAGGGTTTTTGGTAATTGAGCCGTATAGGGGGTTGATTTTAACCAAACCCCCCCACTTTCACTTTGAACTGAGCAATCACACATTTTTACTGTATGTATTCATTTGAAATGCTTACCGTTATGTCCTGCTGTTTTGGCTTTTTTGCATATCAAAGCGAATGAGAAAAAACACCAGAAAAACTGCGGTCTCTAAACAGCGGGACGCCATTTATTATTAATTTACGTCCGATCCGCCAACCCACTCGGATATCTGTTTTGTTAAGGTTAAGGCAAATCAGTTTCTTAACAAGTTATTAAAGAACTTTCTTTCCAAATGCCAAAGGAAACAGAGGAAGTGAGACAACTGTGGGCGACATCTCACCTTTGTGACTTGTCAATAATTACCCCGAGCCTGGAGTCCAGTGAGTCCAGTGAGTCCAGTGAGTCATTAAGGAAGAAGAGTAGGTGAGTTAATGGTGTGTTCAGGGACCTGGGGTTTGTGTTGAGAAAATGAGTAGATGTGACTCATCCCTCAAACAGAAACAGACAATGATCGGGCCACTGAGCAAGAAGAAAGAGCTGCTGGTTATGTGACTACTCATGAGTCTGTATTGTAAATCCCCCTGTTGTCCGTGGGGTGTTTTTCTTTGGGGGGTTTAGCTGGGGGCAATGTTGCTTCTTCCTGCTTCCTGAGGCTGTGCAGCTCTCTGAGAGACAGCTGAGGGGATTGGCTTTCGTTCATGTAAGATTAAGGATAAAACAAAAAGCCTTAATCTCCGTGATGCCCACCCTGCCTCCAATTCCCGAGGTTTTAACTTGTTGAAACATCTATATAAACCTTTTTTGTATTTCTACTTTCAAGTGTGGCCTTTTACTTTTGCTTGATTACACAGCCAAGGCTTCAAAGCTTAAACTGCACATGTGGCATGGAACCAGACAATCTCACTACTACATTTCAATTAAATGTAGGCTAATACATGTTTGTGTTCTAGCCCAAAGCATAATTGTGTTTAATTCACCCAAATGAGGGGTGTAAGCGGATGCAAGGCCTCCCTCAGGGCTTCCTCTCAAAGAGTCGACAGAGAAATCAATATATCTCCACCTCCCCTCTTACACCCCATTCCCTTCAGGCAAACGTGTGTGTGTGTGTGTGTGTGTGTGTGTGTGTGTGTGTGTGTGTGTGTGTGTGTGTGTGTGTGTGTGTGTGTGTGTGTGTGTGTGTGTGTGTGTGTGTGTGTGTGTGTGTGTGTGTGTGTGTGTGTGTGTGTGTGTGTGTGTGTGTGTGTGTGTGTGTGTGTGTGTGTGTGTGTGTGTGTGTGTGTGTGTGTGTGTGTGTGTGTGTGTGTGTGTGTGTGTGTGTGTGTGTGTGTGTGTGTGTGTGTGTTTCTATCTGTCTGGGTTTTAGTGAATGTGCACAAAAATGTCTGGTATGCATAAACTGCTAAATATTTATCTCAGTGGTTTCGGAATATTCTAATTAAATCTCCCGCTGTGTTTATTTATTTCACGTCGACATGTTGTTTCAGGGGACTGCATCTTCCATTAATATTACATGGATATTTAGAGTTGTTGGTGGTACCCTTGGCCTTCTGTGAGAATATTTGGTTATTTAGAAAAGTACGTTTGTCTCCATATAGCATAGGAGAGATTTTCTACCAGAACTGAGTTCTATTGGGTTCAAATTGAAGGAATAGTTTGACATTTGAGAAATAAAGCCTAGCTATTCAACATGTGCAAGGTATGCTAAAGCCCTTAGCCTATGCTATGCAGTATCTAGGGCTAAAGCCAGGAGATGATTGTTTAGGTAGCATAAAGGCTGAAAGCAGGTGGAAATAAGGTTCCCTATACGCACAACTCTTTTGTTTAATGTGTACACAAAGTAAAAGCACTTACAAAATGCGTGTTGGTTACCTTAGCTTACGGTGCCAACACTGGAGGCAGCCTGGCTCCATCTAATATACAAAGACATGCCTTCCAGCACTGCTTAGCTTGATTATTAACCCGTTTAACAACATGCAGACAAAGCACAGAGACTTACTGGTGTTTGTTATAGTTACTACATTTATCTACCTGTCAAATTCACAACAAAGAGAGTTACAATGGGAGGGGTTTGACGTGGCTAGGCTAGCTGTTTTCCCCTTGCTTTAAGCCCTGTAAATGCTAAGCTAATTCATCCTGGCTCTAGCTCAAACACGGGTCTAACTCGAGGCGAGAAAGAAAACTTGTCCCAACATCTTGAACTGTTAATCAACAGTGTTAAAAATAAATATAGCTGACTAATAGTGTCACCCGTACTGTGTAGGTGTTAGCTGTGGATCACATGATGCGCCATGGGGAAGCTAACTCCTACATTCGGCCTTCACTCTGTCAGATGACTGGGACATGTGATGGGGCTGAAGAAAAGAGCAAATGCAGGATAAGTTCATAAAGTGCAGGCTGTATGATATTACAATATCCATAGCTTGACATTTGTGACATTACCCCACCGTTACTGCTCTCCATTTACTGATTTAGCTCGTTTTTATTGTCATTCTCTTAAAGACTTATTTTCCTTACCTCAAGCCATGGCAGGCATGAAATTGAAGCTCTGAGGTTACACAACTTAGGGACCTATTGAACTTTAGCTGACACTGTGTTGGTAACCTCCCTCATATAAATCATATCTAAGATAACAATAAAAGAAAAATCTAACACCACTCTCAAAAATGTGTCCAGAGATCCAAGTGAAACCACATTGTTTCTCCAGTTGTCTAGCATTTTCCAGCCGGCTCTAAAATAATATAAAATGCGACTTTAGCCTCCATTGAAATGCCCGTTTTCCAGCTCTCCAACAGGGCATTAAATTGAGCTTTTGCGGGCATCTCTTGAAAGCATAGTTGTGGTTTGTGGCCAGGAAAAGGAACTTGTAGCAACACGAAGAAGTCTGTCATTTGTTGAGAATAGAAACAGCTCAGGGACTTCTTGGTTGATCCCTGAACTCGGGAAAAGGAAATTGATATGTCATATT
Organism: Notothenia rossii; assembly: GCF_949606895.1. NCBI lineage: Eukaryota > Metazoa > Chordata > Actinopteri > Perciformes > Nototheniidae > Notothenia > Notothenia rossii. The sequence goes on along the minus strand of NC_136911.1, from coordinate 22,373,310 downwards.
GTTGGGTTCAGAAGTCCAGAAAAGACAGAAAACTTCTAAGTTTAACTATTTATTGTAAAGAGAGCAAAAGATATCACTTGGCCGAGGACTCGTCATGTCTTGGTAATCACAGGTAGCCAAGCCCTAATCTGTAACCACCAAATCCGTAAAGAGCCTCGAACCTCAATACATTTGATTACACAGGGCGTTGCCCGTGTATTTCTGATTGGTCAAGACTAGATGAAGAGATACCGCGGTTTAGACTTGGCTCTCTTTGGTTGGTGCGCAGACTCAGATAGAGTCTCTTGGCAACACGATCCTCCAATCAGCATTCGGCCGGTTGGCGAAGTCCCTCCCTACTCTGGCACCATCAAACTAATTTGTTTTCTCTAAAGTTTCTTCGGATATAGCGGGAAACCATAATGTTGCTTCCTAGCTTTGCGGGGGAGCGCGGCTCCCATACAATTCAAGGCCGGTGCGATGTGCTGTTCTGACTACCTCTTTGTGTTCTCTCAGTCTCTGCACTTGACCTCGCTACTTTCAATATTGCAAGCTAAACACTTTCTCATGTGACTTTTCCCTTCGTTCCTATCTTCCCCATCAAAACTTGGGGGGGGGGGTGGGGGGGGTCATTGGGTCTATTTATTCCTAAGTCACAGCAACATAAAATGAGCACAATAAGCACATAATGTAATCATAAGAATCTTGTAATGTTATATACACAATATCCAAATTTAAAAAACACAATGACTTCATTGTTGCTCCCTAAATGCAATGTTACTGTTCATTTCATGTTTTTCGGTCCATCTGAGTAATCACATATAGCATAATAATGTTTTGTCTATCAGATATGGATCTTATTGACAGCATGCATTTCTAAATGTTGTGATGCAATTACATGCAGAAAGTAAAGAGGGGAAAGATGCCATGGTTGGGATTTTGTGGTTCCAGCTGGAGCAACACATTACCCTTGTGTTTTAGCCAAGGCACTGGCTCGTAAAGATTATTGATGATGTACACACCATGTGATACGAGTGCTGAGCAGGATATAGCAGCATTAAATCTCACTGATGTATAGCCGTCCTTTTCTCACTCCCACTGCCTCTCTTTTACTTTCTGTCCTAGAAGAGGTTGACAGTTGAGAAAACTAAACGTTAGAGGAGAGGAAACTCGAGGCAGAGCGGTCCTTTGTTTTTTATATCTCTTTTACCTCCTCTCATTTGACGGGTGCATGTATCAACATGTATTTAATAAAGGTACATGTGGAATGTGATATGATAAATGTGTTTACCCGCAGCTGTAGTTACCTAACTGGTTGTTATGCAGATTTGATCAGCACCTTCTTTGTTTTAGGAACATTATGAGTCAAACCTGCTGCAATAGTGCAATGAATAACGGCTCAAGTAGCAATGAGGGAGCTTCTTTCTTGGCTAACGGCTTCAGTTTTGCAAAATGTAAACATAAATCAGATTCAATCTAAGCGACTGTGAGGGAATGAAGCCCCTCTTTTTCAATGGCTGTCTAAATATGAAACTCGGGCATTCCCCCCTGTTGTGTTCTCTGCTGAGAAGTGTGTCAGTTGTGCTTTTAAACAAACTTGTTACTGTTTTGTGGAAACTGTTTTGAAATAATCACATTTTAATAAAATGTATTACCATGTTTATAACGTTCCCTTTTTTAAATGTATTTGTTTAATCTGCAATGTTTGAATGCTATCTAATATTTAAAGGGTTGGATTGAAATCAGGAAGAGTTTGTCGTAGGTTCCGGCAACTCAATTGTGTTTTATAAGTTACTTTATTTGTTCTTGTCTTATGTGGTTCTTAGCAGATTGTTATTTGCATTGGTTACACTTAATATCTTGGCTTTGAATTGTTCAACTCATCTCTTCACATGCAGAAAAAAATCACATTAGTGAGTTTAGCCAACTCCTATAATTGCTTGGAACCACTTGACACATATTTTTTAAGTTTTAACAAATTAACACATTCTTGAGTAGAGGAAAACTAAAGAAAGTAAGTTTCACCAACTCAAAATTTTTAAAAGTTAACTAAACTCATAAAATTGCTTGGAACCACTTGGCACACATTTTTTCAGTTTTACCAAAGCAACAGTTTTTACATTGTACTCTGTTTGCACATACTCAGTAGCTAGTTTGTAGTTTTGCTTTTTCAGAAATCAATGAGTCAAGTGAGAGGTTTTTGTGTGAGTTTTGCAGCTTTAGGCCTTCGATAGAAAGGATAATGAAGAGGTAAAAAAACTGAAATATAGATATTTACCTTCTTGCATTGAGTCGTATAAAAATATCAATTCTAAATGTCTAAGAGCTAGTTATGCTAAAGCCCCGCAGACTAAGGGGTCGATTGTTGTAGCTAGTTAGCATAAAGGCTAAAAGCATGTGGGAAAAAAGGTTCCCTATACATCTCTTTTGTTAGAGAAAGAAATACCAACAAAATCTACATTAAGTGTTTGGTTACCTTACAGTAGTTAGATTACAATGCTAACTAAACTATGTGGTTAAAGCCATGATGGTTAGCCTTAGTTTAGCTTCGGTTAGCATGAGCACTTGGAGAAACCAACACAGTCTCACGGCATTTCGTGTTTTAGTCACCAAATTAATCTATTGATTCGTGTTCACCAACACGATTTTTGTGTCACACAGAATTTCCGTATTCTGACACAGAACGATTTTAGAAGCAATGTATTTATTTTTTGAGGGTTAGGGTTAGGGCAATGTTGTGAATCGAGTGGCCCATGGTGGTGGTGGGGTTATGGTATGGGCAGGCGTATGTTATGGAGGATGAACACAGGCCACTCGATTCACAGCATTACCCTAACCCTAACCCTAACAGCAGATACTGACTGGTTTTCGGACCCCCCCCAGACCCCCCCAGACCCCCCCCAATAAAGCAAAACTGCACGTTTCAGAGTGGCCTTTTATTGTGGCCAGCCTAAGGCACACCTGTGCAATAATCATGCTGTCTAATCAGCATCTTGATATGCCACACCTGTGAGGTGGGATGGATTATCTCGGCAAAGGAGAAGTGCTCACTATCACAGATTTTTCAGATTTGTGAACAATATTTGAGAGAAATGGTTATTTTGTGTATGTAGAAAATGTTTTAGATCTTTGAGTTCATCTCATGAAAAGTGGGAGCAAAAACAAAAGTGTTGCGTTTATATTTTTGTTCAGTGTACATTGCTTTTAAAATCGTTCTGTGTGACACGAAAAAAATGCAAAAATCGTGTTGGTGAACACGAATCAATAGATTAAATTAATTTCGTGACTATAACACGAAATGGTTGGAGAAACAGTGAGTCTGGTTCCCTTTTTAATAATCAAAGACATGTTATACACTGAGAGCTGCTTATCTCCGCTCCAACGAGGGCCTAAAGTAATCACATTCATTATAAATTAATTAGAAAGATCAAGAGTTAAGGTGTACATCATGGGGCTCCAAATCAACAGCAGCGCTTGTTCTTAAACTGATATTAGATACTTTTAAAAAAGCTCCTACTACCTGCAGCCTGACTGAGGCTTATCCAAAAGTTATTGAGGCAATTTTAAATGTACCTCATTTGCCAGCCGAACAGACAGACATTGTGCTATAATTGTCAGGTGCTCTGCAGGGTCTCGGCCTGTCATAGTTAACATAATGACTCTCCTCTCTGCTCTGAAGCCATTACGATCACCGTGACCCGTGTGCACTGAATTATAAAGAACTGGTTGTACTGTCAACGTGAGAAAATTACGGGCCCAAATCCATAACAAGGATACATCATTTTAACCTCAATGATTGGTCTGACTTTCTCTTCAGCCTGATATATTTTGTACATCTTTCTTTGCACACATGCATTTAGATATTCATGGTGCATGTTCTGCAGGCAAACATGTCTGTGAGATATGTGGAAGCTGTAGAGCAGAGTGCTGTTTCATACAAAATAAAGAGTCAGATCTACGCCTGCTGCACTGAACTTATTGCAACTAGAAATAAAACAGACTTCCTGGCCCCATACGGGATCTCATCCTTTTGATACTGAGCAGGTTTCCTACCGCTTCACATAATTACACCCCACATCGCTTTACTCTTTGACTGCAGTGTTCAATAGCTGCTGGCATGTAGCGCCCCCAGCTGTACGGCTAATAGGATTTCAGGTTTAACTCGATTCATTTTGAGTTCCTGTCCTTGTGGGAGTACACTCCTCTCATGCGGTTGTTGTCAAAGTGTTTAATTTGACATTCAATCGTTTTATCCCTGTGAGCATAGCTTTTTCAATTAGGCTTCACTTTTCTGGCACTTTTCCTTAAATATGAAAGTGGGTTTAACAGCCTCTCTGTGCCTCTTTCTACATTCCTACAGTATTAAACACCTAAAACACTGCGTCAGGGATCAAATGCACTCCGCCCCGCCCTCTCTTGGATCTGGGGGTTTTTCTAACGGGGAATAATAGAGCTGGGCTGTGTGATGAAGTCATCGGTAAGACCTGCATGCTTTCCAGCCAGGCAGCTAAAGCTATTATGAGACTGACACAGCATTTTTATCCTGATCTATGGGAGAAAATAAAGGGGGGGATTTCTGCTAAACTCATATCAACAGCTGGAGGTTTAATACTTCACATTCGCCCTGCAGTTTCTCCAAATTCTCCCTTTTTCTTTGTTTCACTTTGATCTCAAGTCCTAACACACATCTTCCACAAGGAATCAATCAAACGGGTGAATATTTGATCAGTTTTGGAACAGTGGGGGCACATTTAATAGACCACTCAAACCCAGTGACAGGATAAAAAACGATTGAATCCCTTCATTACTAAACATTCGATACTGCTGTGGGAGAATCAGTGGGAATACATTTCAAATCAGATTACTGTGGCTGCGCAAAAGTCCATTGTTTGCATCCATTATTTGTAGAGTCTCTTCCTCTTCTCGGATTAAACACAGCCAAACAAACATGTGTCCCAATAAAGAGTTCTGCAGGCAGAAGAATGTAAATGGGTTGTGATAGGCATCAGGAAATCACATCCAACATCCTCTTGTTATGTAATATTTCATTTCTTATGACAGAATAAGACGATGTGAGGCAGGACCCAGTGAGGCGGTGAAACGAGGACAGAAATCAAACGGGATCATTTTGGAAACAGGGCAGTGTGTTTTTTTACTGTGCAAAGACACATTTATATATCTTAAATAGACGCTAAATCAGTCAGTGTGCTTAATTCGGAGATACCATGTGACCTGGAGCACGGGTGACGCTATACTTCATAAATAAGTGTCATTGTTTCGGGGGTCCATTGCTACTAATTGAGCATATGGTGAGTCCTATAATAGGTTGCGTGAAATTACTTTAAGGAAACTGGGCATGAACTCGAAGTTTATTTATAATGAACATAATGGATTTGTTTAACAGTTGGTTGGTCTACGAGAGGCTTAACTTACGAGCATCTGGCCACCAATGCTTTTGGGAGTCTGAGGATGGATGTTAACCAGACGGGTAAAAAGAAAAACAGTGTATATGTATTTTTTTCTCTTTCTGTGTTCGGTGTGGTCATGACGGATGATGCATGGGGCTTCCTGGGTGGATGTCCCTGCAGGTTGGTTGTTTTTAGAGAACAGATGATGGCACTGACCTGTGCAGCTCCCTGCTGTTTGAGTATTCGGGTAGTTTCAGCACCCCATACTGGCCAAATGTACTCTCTAAGTACTACTGCAGCCCTTTCTCTCCATCTTATTCATCTTCTGTCTAAAACTTGAAACATTTACGCAGAAAGAATGCTTGGAAAAGGAATATATAACATTTTCTGGTCCATATTTGTGTTTTGTGACATTCTTTAATGTTAAAAAAGGTATTTATTTTTCTCATACTGCCTACGTTGCAGCACCTCGTTTCACCCTCTGTCTGAAACCAGTCTGCTCTGATTGGTTAGGCTCTGTTGTGATTGGTCAACCGCTTAGAGATGTCCCGCCCCTTAGCCTATCATGACCAATATGTTGGAGCGCTAGCCAATAGGAGAGCGAGTGTTACAAAGTGATGTTATTTCGTTATGGAAGTAAACAAAGGAATCTGGTGTAAGTGAAAACATCAGCATATCATTTATTTTAAAGAATATAGAAAGTAGGTGTATGGATGACTTCTCACCATGCAGTCACAGACATGCTGTAGATGTCTTCTTTTTCCCCTCTCTTCTCCTTATGCTCTCAGAGACAGAATATTAATTGTGATTGGGACCAAATGTTTCCCAGCGCTGCATATTTCACGACACATTTGTTTGTTGTTGTGTGATCCCCTGAAAAAGCTTTGACAGGCAGGCGTGGAGCGCCTCGTATCAGTGTGAAGTCAGGAGTGTGTGCGGAGTTGTTGAGTGAGACTCAGTTCACAGTGTGACAGCTGGCAGTTAATGTAATGTGCCAACCAGCCATCATCAATTATTCATGGCCCAAACACACGAGTAGCAATAAAGGGTGATTTTATTGATAGGTAAATTACTTATATCTTCAGGGCTGCTCTGACTCCTTGCTCAAATGTTTTTGCATAAAACATTGGGAAAAAGGAGCCGCAGCGCTGCAGCTGGCTATAAAACCCTCGCTTATGGGTAAAGTATTTGTTCATTTTCATTTTGACATCACATAAAATGGCTGATAAATATTTAAGTCTAATTACTCTTGGCTACTCTAAATGCATTATATTAAGACCAATAATTCTTCCATTGCAGCAGAAGCCACTAAAGTGCACTTATGAGACCAGCACAATTGAGCTAAATGCTTTGGATAACGCTTATTAGTAATCACATTTCTATGACAACAAAACAACATGTTTTTACAGTTATTGCTTGCTCTGCTGCACTTGGGATCATTAACATTATCGTATGATGGAGGGGGAATATGAGAGAGAGGGATGGACAGATGTGGAGGCAGGAGGGAGAGTCTGACCTGACAGATTCTCCGCCTGAACCAGCTGCTGGCCTCACATCGCTGTCAACGCTTCACACACACTCACCATCCAGGGGTTATTGACGGCTATCCTACGAAGCAGTGCAGTCTTTGAAGCATGACCGTTCATAACAACATTAGCTGCAGGAGTAAAGTTGCTTTCACCTGATAGTAAAACGATTCTGCGCTAATGTTATCGTTGTTTTTATGGAAAGATTGACGCACAGTGATGCGCAAAATTATTAGTTTGACTTGTTTACCACTGATCTTTCGACGCACAACCATTCAGGATAACAGCTGTATGAAGTGGCACAAGCTAGCAGTGGAAGCTAATGTTCCTAGTGGACAAACGGTAGTACTACACCTTTTGTTGCCATTGGGCCCAAAAAATACTTTCCCCATTGACTTACATTGGGAAAGTACGGAGCCCCCTAGGGCAGTGTTTCTCAAACTTCTTCATACCAAAGACCACTTAACCAATAAAAAAACACTCGCGGACCACCTAACTCCACAAATATAAAAAAAAAACATCGTTTTTCTAGAACAGATTAAAAATAGCCTGAAAATGGTACAAACAAGTGGCAACATGTGTGATGAAGGTGTTGCGCTGGGCTATATCATGCAATCGAGAGTGAAACTTAACCTAGCTCCATTGCGGAGATATTCCCGCGAGAGTGCGGAAAACTTAAATTTATTTATTTATTTTAAATGTGAAATGTTACCAATATACTCACGGACCACTAGGGGGCGCTCACGGACCACCAGTGGTCCACGGGCCAAACTTTGAGAAGCATAGCCCTAGGGGACATGGAGAAAAAAAGAAATTGCAATACTTTTCCGAGATCTTGCAATACTTTTCATTTAGCTCATTTGCTTCCTGGTCAGTTCGGCTGCCACGGCAACAAAGAAACCACAACAATGGAGCGGTTCATCGATTTTACTTTGAGCTTGGCCTTAAATATAAAGATATAACATCAGTGCTTGGCAATAGGCACGGGTTTCACACATAGACTGTATATATAAAGGGTTTCACATAAGTGAAGACACCTCAAGAGAACACTCAGAGCGAGGGAACATGCACGTCCCTCTGAGCTGAGTTATTGACAGATTCAAATTTCGTGGATCAATAACTCATGAACATAACGTTGTAAAAGTACAAACAACATGACTTTACAATCATAGCAAGGTAGACAACGAGCTACAGAGTCGTTTTTATCAGAACAGTTCGATACGCGCCGTCATCCGAGCTAAACATCAAGATTTGTTTTTGAGAGATCTTGCAAAAGTTTTTTTTTCTTCAAATAATGTTTTTTTTCTTCTCCATGTCCCCTAGGGGGCTCCGTAGGAAAGATACGTCTGTAAATCAGCGGATCTTTTTAATTTCACGTACTACCCACTCGTTTGAGAATGTTTCAAGATGACAACTCTGTGCATGAAAGCCCATATCTAAGATAAGATCAAATAAGAGGTACTTGGGAAATGTTTGCGTCCTAGCAGCATAAAAAACAACAAAACAAAACAAGGCATTGCACATAAGTAGAAATTAAAGAGTAGGAATAGACAATATTAGAATTTAAAGATCTCAAAATAGATTTAAAGCAGCATTCAAAAGTAGAAAATAGTAGACCGTGAAGATAAAAAACCTATAAACTCTGTCAATAAAATCTAAAACATATCTGCAGAAAACTCATGTCATAACTCGACGTAGCAGCTTTGTGAATCTGCCGATATGGATTTTTGCGTAGGAGACGTTAAACAGCTACTGATCGATAAAAAACCTGAAGTAAACTGAAGAGAGAGGTGTGACATCAGAGAAGTGAACGTGGCACTACGACGTCGTTCTGTAGTCGATGCAACAATGACAGAAAGGAACAGTGAGCCATAACTCATAGCAGGTCAGAGGGGTCACATGACTGTGTCTGTCTGTCTGAATGCCGCACACACATGCATGATTACACGTGGCAGCATGCGTGAAGATGTGGTGAGACAGGGAGAGCGGTGAGTGTATCAATCTGTTGTGAAGTGCGGATTAATGTCCCAGTCAGAAGCAGGCAACACCACTGGGTGTACAGAGAGCAAACCAATCAAAGGAGAACAAACAGAGAGCTTCAGAGCAAAGCAGGGGAAGATCACAAGCGGAAATACCTTGGTGAACAAGTGTCTTCTTAAAGTTAATCAGAAAATTCCTCATCACACCAGCTACTACCGTCAGAAGTCCTTGAGTTAACCCTTTAGTTACTGTAAAACTGTGGCAACAAAAACAACCATTTTGCATTTTCTACTGTACAACCATTTACAAAGATCTTTTGACAGCCTTGTATTAAATACCACGTGATCGATTTGGTTAAAGAGGCCCTTTTATGATTTTGGGGGGGGGGTTCCCTTTCCTGTAGTGCAGGGATATTCAACTCAAATTCAACGAGGTCAAGTTATAGAAAATGTCCCCATGCAAAGGTCCGGAACATCAAAATGTCTAAGTTGCTTTATGAATTAGTGTGATATATATTGAAGTAGCTGTATCAACGTCTGCATGTCATCAACAGCTGACTGCCAATCAAATAAAGAAAGTACAATTCATAAACAACAATATTTATTGTCACTTAACATTGAACTTTACAGATATACAGTAAATACTTTGGATATGTGTAATGTTCCTCTCGGGCTGCATTTAAAAATAAAATAGAGAAAATAAATCAAATAGCTTTTGAAAATGTGTGCATCTTAAAAGTGCTTGATTTTAGATAAATAAAATAAAGTGTAGCAGCAGCTTGAGTTTCCCTTTTTCTTTGTTAACCGTTTCACATCATGCCTTAACAGTTTCAGACGATTACGGCCCGTCCACACAGCGGCGTGCGTTGACGCTTGCCGGCGGGCGTGTCTGAAACTCGACCAACAACCAATCACATGAATCTCCCGCCCCTGACACACAAGCAGCGGTTTGATTGGCTAGAGGTTGTAATGGCATATGATTCGATTGGCTGACGCTTCTGCCGAGGCGTCAAAAGTTGAAAATGTCTCAACTTTTGCAGCGAGCCACGCCAGCAAAGCTCCACGTCGCTTCCCACGATGCAGTTCGGCGAAAAGTGACGTCACCCCATTCAAAGTGAATGGTGAAACGTCAACGCACGCCGCTGTGTGGACCGGCCGTTATAGAACAATATCAGTCTTTACACATAACAATTGAACAGTTTTAAAGTTACTCTTTCTTTCCCTCTTATATTGCAGTCCCTCTCTCACTTTGTTTTATTCAGTGCGAGAATTGAGCTGGAGTTTGTAAATCTGGGCTGAAATGGTGTCAGGGACATTCACACACACACATGCAGGTGCTCATTGGTTAGCCTCGGTTAGCTCATTGGTTAGCCTCGGTTAGCTCATTGGTTAGCCTGGGTTAGCTCATTGGTTAGCCTCGGTTAGCTCATTGGTTAGCCTCGGTTAGCTCATTGGTTAGCCTGGGTTAGCTCATTGGTTAGCCTGGGTTAGCTCATTGGTTAGCTCATTGGTTAGCCTCGGTTAGCTCATTGGTTAGCCTGGGTTAGCTCATTGGTTAGCCTCGGTTAGCTCATTGGTTAGCCTCGGTTAGCTCATTGGTTAGCCTGGGTTAGCTCATTGGTTAGCCTCGGTTAGCTCATTGGTTAGCCTGGGTCAGCTCATTGGTTAGCCTCGGTTAGCTCATTGGTTAGCCTCGGTTAGCTCATTGGTTAGCCTCGGTTAGCTCATTGGTTAGCCTGGGTCAGCTCATTGGTTAGCCTCGGTTAGCTCATTGGTTAGCCTCGGTTAGCTCATTGGTTAGCCTGGGTTAGCTCATTGGTTAGCCTGGGTTAGCTCATTGGTTAGCCTGGGTTAGCTCATTGGTTAGCCTCGGTTAGCCTGCCCTGGAACGATATTTAGTTTGATCCAGGTGGACTGATCATATTGGGCTCTGAGACTGCTTATTATTTCTGACCTCAGTTCTGAGTTGAGAGGGAATGTTTGGTCAAACACTTAGTGTTTTGTCTCATAGTGGCGTTTTGGCACTTTTAATGAGCTCCACGGTCTCTGAACAAATGAGACACACTGGCTCTGTGTAATTATTTGTCTCTCCCTGTCTGCCCTTAACACGCCTGTTCACTCTCCTCTCCGCTTCTCTCCCTGTATCGCTGATTATTCTCTTCACTCACTTTCCTCTCCGATTCTCTCCGCCGCGCTCTCGTCTCTTCTTCTGTGTTTCTCTCTCTGTATCTCTCTCTCATCTCTTCTTCTGTGTTTCTCTCTCTGTATCTCTCTCATCTCTTCTTCTGTGTTTCTCTCTCTGTATCTCTCTCTCATCTCTTCTTCTGTGTTTCTCTCTCTGTATCTCTCTCTCATCTCTTCTTCTGTGTTTCTCTCCCTGTATCTCTCACTCCTCTCTTCTTCTGTGTTTCTCTCCCTGTATCTCTCTCTCCTCTCTTCTGTGTTTCTCTCCCTGTATCTCTCTCTCCTCTCTTCTTCTGTGTTTCTCTCTCTGTATCTCTCTCATCTCTTCTTCTGTGTTTCTCTCCCTGTATCTCTCTCTCATCTCTTCTTCTGTGTTTCTCTCTCTGTATCTCTCACTCCTCTCTTCTTCTGTGTTTCTCTCCCTGTATCTCTCACTCCTCTCTTCTTCTGTGTTTCTCTCCCTGTATCTCTCTCTCATCTCTTCTTCTGTGTTTCTCTCCCTGTATCTCTCACTCCTCTCTTCTTCTGTGTTTCTCTCCCTGTATCTCTCTCTCCTCTCTTCTTCTGTGTTTCTCTCTCTGTATCTCTCTCATCTCTTCTTCTGTGTTTCTCTCCCTGTATCGCTCACTCGTCTCTTCTTCTGTGTTTCTTTCCCTGTATCTCTCTCTCCTCTCTTCTTCTGTGTTTCTCTCTCTGTATCTCTCTCATCTCTTCTTCTGTGTTTCTCTCCCTGTATCGCTCACTCGTCTCTTCTTCTGTGTTTCTCTCCCTGTATCGCTCACTCCTCTCTTTCGCCCCCTGTCGGCGGCGGTTAAAATAGAATCGCCCCGTCAAAATTGAAATCCCCTGTTAACGTATTGATTATAGGTCCGGGTCCGTATAGCTCGGCGTCTGGATCCGGACCGCGGTCCGCCTGTTGCCGACCCCTGTGTATTAATATCGTTTTTTTTTGCATGTAAATGTTCTGCTAGCTCTCCAACAAATTGCACGTGATGGCTAAGGGGCGGGACATCTCTAAGCAGTCGACCTAACACTACAGAGCCCACCAATCAGAGCAGACTGGGCTCTGGTTTCAGACAGAGGGTGAAAAGAGGTGCTGCAGCACAGGCAGTATGAGAAGAATAAAGAGCTTTCTGAACCTTGAAGCATGGAGACATGTCTCTACATCCCAGTAGAGACACTATGAACATAAACAATATATATAATCCTCTTTATACTTTATATTTCTGTTCATGCACTTTTAGAGTGTTTCATGCTGACTCAGAGATCAGACTAGACCACCGGCTAAACTCTCAAGCCTCCCTATTGAATATTATGAAACTGGCTTTAAAATATGGAGCAGCAGCTCACCAGGGCTTTGGATGATTTGAGGCTAAATATATGAAAAAGGCAGCTTGCTCCATGGGCTAGAGTGGGATCTGGGTGGAAAGCAGCCAAGGCCTTTGGTGCCTTTTTATTGAATTGCTCCACATCTCACTTTGGTGGGAAGAAGCTAGACTCACTCTGAAGTGAAAATGACGGTTAAACCTGTATGTCTTTTCCTGGGTGATGTCGATGCCCAGAGGCAGGTGGAGCTACTTTTCTTTCAGAACAAATCCCACCGTCTCAACTGCCTGAAGAGCGTAGAGTTTATTGGGAGCAAATCGAACGTGATATGACTCAGACTTCCTGAATTCCATCACCGTTTCCCCTCCCCAGTCTTTTAAACATGTCTTTTTTGAAGCCGTCTTGAAGCTATTGAAACTCGTTTCCTGATCTGCTGTGGCACTGAAAGCCTGTCATTCAACTCATTTTCTAAAAGCGCAGTTGGAGTTCTCCAAGGCTCACAGGTGGCTCATTCACTGCAGGATGGTTTCCCTCACAGTCTGATAAGCTTCAGGTGTGATCCTCACCTGCGCCTTCTCTGATAAACCCCAAATGTTTTGAGTTATTGTGTCTCCATTTGTCTGCGTCTCTTTTCAGCCACCAAATAAGGGATTAGTTAAAGTGGGGCCTGTTTATGTTGTTCATTCAGGAAGAAAGTGATGTGGAGGCATTTCCCTTTTTCACATATCAAGATGCACAAACCGTTTCATTCACACACAACTGAGCGAATACTGCGCTGTCAGTTCCCTGCACCTGTTCACCTGAGTCTCTTCCTTTATCATGTGATTAAAGCAGCATTAATAATAGGTGCTGATGCAGAAAGCCTCCGTGCTGCCGACGCACCTGAGCCACATCTTCTCCTTTCATGTTTCGTATTTGCTTTGAAGTTTGCTGCGTCTAAGCCTCTTGAACAATGAACCCACAGTATTGAATGTCCAGATCGTGTGGGGCTTGTTCTGTGCTTGTGTGCACAAGAGGAGTGGTCTCCAACACATGGTGCTCAGACTAAACAACCAGATGGATGTTTCCTGAGTGCAACCTGGCACAGACTGAGGGAATGAATCGCACTGAAGCGAGAAGAGTAGATCAAATTCGCTGGAGGAGACGGTTTACTTTGTTACCACCGCATTACAAATTGGGTCCTGGCTATTTCTAATTGATGTTTTAGCTCTTGCAGCGTTGTAGCTACATATATAGTCAGACTGTTAGGACAAGATTTAAAGGTGCTTTCCGAAATGTTTGGAAAACCCCCAAAAGCAGAAAAGGGCCGCAGTTTTCCTTTCGTTCACATCATAGGCTTTCCGCTATTGTGTTTTTATCCATCCCATTTAAATGAAGTGGTTTGGATATTCCAGCTGAAACGTTGGCTTGTTAGGAATTTGTATTGTCATCATGTTACTGAATGTCAGTAATTACAAAGTCATCACAACCACACAATAAAAAAAAGGGCCCAATGTAATAAACCCAAATGATCCTTTTAAGTTAATCGTCTGACTCTCATTTCAATCCGGGCGTAACCACGATACAGAGCATATCTGTCCTGAGCTTGGTCTGAACTCTTCTACGACCCTCAAGGTGTTTCCATGCTGCGATGACTGACCTGTTAACAACACCAACAAAAGCTCAGTGTGCTGCTGTCAACCTGTCTCCTCCCACTCCTCACCTTTCACCTCCCTACCCCTCACCCCCATTTCCAAACTTTTTTGAATCACCCCCAAAAGCCTGGAAAGAGCTGTCCACCTTGGATTGAGTGAAATTAGACGCTGGGGGCTTTGGGAAAAAGGGTTAGGGGACGGATAGTGGTGAAAACGTTTGGCAGACTATGGAAAAAGCTCCTTGTTTTTGGAGACTCGGAGGCTCTCAGGGGGCTTCGCTGGGTTGAGCCTCGCTGCGGTTTGTAACAACAAGCTGTTGGATTTAGAGAGAAAGTTCCAGAAACACCCCCGACCCCTTACTGCTACCCCCTTTTTCTCCTCATGCTTGAAAAAGCGTGTATCGTCCGTGCAGGAAACCCCCCTCCCATCCTCCATCTTCAACTCCTTCTTCACTCTCATTCTCCTGATTGAGGCGAGCCAGTTTGGTGATTCAGGAACACACACACACACACACACACACACACACACACACACACACACACACACACACACACACACACACACACACACACACACACACACACACACACACACACACACACACACACACACACACACACACACACACACACACACACACACACACACACACACACACACACACACACACACACACACACACACACACACACACACACACACACAGAGGTCTACGTGTGACAAGCAACAATGACTGTTAGCTAAGGGAGAAGAGGGGGGAGCAGCAGCTTCTTGGATGGCCTGATTGGAGCATAAACAGCAGCCCAGGAAGTGCTGAAGTAAGAGAGAGAAAAGGAGGAGGGAGGGAGTAGGGGGAGTGTGCAGATCTGCCGGGAGAGGGCAAAAAGTTTGGGAGTGCGACGGAGTTAGTTTGTGTCACTCTGGTTCTCCTGTCAGGACTTTTTCTGAATTGCAGAGAGCAAGCAAAGAAAGGTGAGTAGCTGCATCTAGAAGAACACACACACACACACACACACACACACACACACACACACACACACACACACACACACACACACACACACACACACACACACACACACATGGATGCTCACTCATACATGAGGACAAACAACACCCATTTCTCTTTCCTCTGTGGATTCAAACTGAACGGCAAACATTCTTGCATGACTTGAGAAAAAGGCTTCTCGTTATTATTGCACACAATGTCATTTTAAATTCCACAGGGCTTACACAGTGTTTCTTAACGTGTGTGTTGGTTGCTGATGGCTTTCCCCCCGGCTCTGCTTGTTTTGCATAGCAAGTTTTTTGTGGTGCCTTGAATTGCAGCCAGCTATTCAGTGTGTGTGAAGCAACAGAAGAGACTAGGACCATCTCATGTGTGTGTGTGGCTGTGTCTAATTAAGCTAATGGGGGAGACGAGTGGTGAGGGTCAGACCATGAGAGGCTGAACTTGAAAACATCACGGTCACTCGCGCAAAACAACATGACTCTCAGATCCAGCTCGGAGGTTCTCCTCGTCTGTTTGATGCCTCTGAATCTCCCTTTTGTTGATCAGAGGAGTGGCTGATTTCAGATCAGTTCACTCTACATTTACCCATGTATGGTGCTGTGTGCTTTCTGGATGAAACGGATAAATGTTCCCACTGGGGAGATGCTGAGTTCTTCCTCTCAAAGTGAACATCAACGCCAATTTGCACATTTTAAGACTCTCGGATCACATGGATTCCCAGGCATTAGGAATTTGTAAACAGTGAATGCTTTTCTCTAAGTGCTATGCCTCTCAGTTACTGCTATTTGACTGCAAATAAAAAAGCATTTTAGGACTTAACAAGGCCATTTTCCTGTCTGGAGCTCTCCAATACCACAGGGAAGTTTTTCCATTATTGAGTAGATTTACATCTGGAAAGGACTGGCCTCCTCGAGTGGAAAAACAAAGATAATTCCAGAGGCGTCCACATCGGAAACTCCCATCATGTCAAACTGGGTTTACAATGTGCTTTTTAACACCATTAACATGTTTTATATATGCTGCGTTTGCCCCCGTAGGTTACACACGGATTAGCATTGTTTCCACAATATGCCATTTGATGCATTGTGTACCTGTCAGGTGTTCAGTGGTGTGTGTGATTTGTTGTCTCTTACAGCAATGAGTACATCAACACCAGCTCCCCCGCTGTAGGGAGGGAGTAAACAGGTCGCCTCGTCACAAAGACAAATGATCTTGCACCCTTGTGCCCCTTTCCAGAGCCCGCGGACCTCATCTTTCATCACCCGTTCTGCGCTCTGACAGCCTCAGACGGCCTCTCATAAGTTTCCTCTGTGGCTTTGCTGATGTAGCACGGTGTCAACTTCTCCCCAGACCAAAGGTTATTAACTCTGAGGCTCTGCTTTGACTGCCAGTCGAACTCAGCCCGGCTATTTGTCTAAACGGTAGCACATGAGTTGATTCTGGCACGGGAAAAAAGCACACAGTAGCTTGTGTTTGTCTGACTCCATTATGAGACCGCCTGATTACCTTTCTACGCGGCTTCCTTGCTTCACATAACAGATCATGTGTGGATGTGAGCAGGAGATCAAGTGCTAACCTGGGCCATATGTATTAGCTGATGCAAATCCAC
This sequence comes from Notothenia rossii, assembly GCF_949606895.1. NCBI lineage: Eukaryota > Metazoa > Chordata > Actinopteri > Perciformes > Nototheniidae > Notothenia > Notothenia rossii. The sequence goes on along the minus strand of NC_136911.1, from coordinate 22,356,653 downwards.
GAAGTTTGATGGCTGCCACGGGACATTGAGCTGGCTGGAAACACACCTGGACCAGTGGCATGTGGCCGAGTAGTGCTAAGAGAGGAGGGAGGTGGGGGGGGGGAGGGGGGGGGGGTGACCAGGTGTTTCTCCTGAGAGCTGTCTGGACTGTCATCTCTCATCGGGCCCCCGGCCAACTCGTGCCACGTCTCATTGAGCTTCAGGAGTTTGATCAAACCTCCTTACAGAGCTTTCTTCCTCAGCTCCTAGTGGAAGTTGACATAGGGGTTATGAAAAGTTCCCACTGCAAAAGGCTCTTAAAAAGTGCATTTGTTGGTGAGAATAGATTCAGAAAAGGTTAAACTGACGGATATTAATGCATATTTCACTTTAGAGTCATATACTGAACTCAGATTACACAAAAAGGTGACGGACAAGTATTTAGTGTCTCTACTGGGACATGTCTCCATGCTTTAATGTTCAAAAAGCTCTTTCTTTTTCTCTCTGTGCTTCAGCATATGCTTATTTCACTTTTGCATTCAAACAATATTAAAGTATATAAAAGACTAATTTTTCATAATATTTAGAAGAGTGAAAAGTCTTTGTTCATGGAATTTTCGTCCGGAAAGAGATGTTGATTGTTTTAAATCTCATAATGGCTGAAACTGTGGAAGATGTACCAATAAGTAGAACTTTATAATAAGAACTTTAGTCAACAAACTACCACTGTGAAGGTCGAAGTGACCCTTAAAGCTCATCACAATTTGGTAAACTGACCATTTAAAGCAAAACCACTGCTGATTTCTTCAATCCCAACCACGGTAATTACTTTGAATATTTATATAACCCTCCACAGGGTCACCTTTCACACTTTGGGACAGGACAGTGCTTTGTTTCAACAGTTCTGTTCAATAAGCTTGTAAGATTCTTCCTGAATTATCTTCTCAATTAGCTGCTAATAACTGATCCCGTCCTCGAGGAAGACTTACAGCAGCTCAGACAAGAAAATGTCCTGATGGCCAAAAACAACTTATAGAGGTGGAGATGAGTGCAAGGTGTAATCAGACTAAATCTCTGTCACGTTAATTGACTTCTACTCCGTGTAAATTGACCTCATTTTGAGCTAAATCGTTTTCTGCGTAACAGTTGGGGAGACTCTTTGAAAATCTTACATTTCTGCCATAGTGGTTAGAAAGTATATAACAGCTTATCTAAAGGTCCGTACGCATCAAACTGACACCAAAGAACACGTCCCGACGGAAAGTCCCCTCACGTCCCCTCACGTCCCCTCACGTCTCCCATGTCTTGGCCATGTGTCGCACTGGAACACACCGCAAAGACTTCAGCCGACGGCCAAGTTAGGCAAGGCAAGTTTATTTATATAGCACTTTTCAACACAAGGCAATTCAAAGTGCTTTACAAAAAATGAAAGACATGAAGAAAATGGCATTTAAAATGAGTCATTAAAAAGAAAAGCTAATAAAATAAACATTAAAAGAAAAAACACATGGATAAAAGTTACAGTGCAGTCTAAGATGTGAATAGTTCAATTAAAAGCAGCGACAAAAAGAAAAGTCTTCAGCCTGGATTTAAAAGTAGTCAGAGTTGCAGCGGACCTGCAGGTTTCTGGGAGTTTGTTCTAGAGATTTGGAGAATAATAACTGAACCAGGTTTAGTTCTCACTCTGGGGACAGAAAGCTGACCAGTCCCTGAAGACCGGAGAGATCTGGATGGTTCATAATTTAGCAGGAGGTCAGAAATGCATTTTGGGCCTAAACCATTCAAAGCTTTATAAACCAGCAGCAGTATTTTGAAATCTATTCTTTGACACACAGGAAGCCAGTGTAAAGACTTCAGAGCAGGAGTGATGTGATCCACTTTCTTCTAAGTTGCACGTACGAACTGCGCATGCGTGAGTGGCAATAACTCTCCTTACCAGCAGGTGGCGGTAGTGTGTATTCGTCATTCAAAAGAGGCAACAACCGGAAGACAGGCTGCGTGATAACCGAGAGAAGAAGAACAGACTGCGTGATATAAACAAACAGCGTGTTAGTTCCATTGTCCCTCTACAGCGAGAAGCTCACGGGGCTTTCCCCAACCTGTATCCAGAGCTGGAGTTACATGGAATCTCAGATTTGCCTTCTTAATGGTTTGTTTGGGTCCCTCACTTCCGTTTCGCTTCTCATGCACTGATTCGCTAAGCTGAACAGCCAATCAGAGTGACTTCTTTGGCCAACAGCCTTTAGCCCCCCGATTCAACATGTCGGTGGCGGAAGGTGTCGGCGCGGCCGAAAAGACACAACGGTGCGGGACACGCCAAGACACACCAATCTGAGTAGGGCGACACGACGCTCATCGGCTTGGTGTGTAAGGGCCTTAAGGGACTTTAGGGACTTTAGCAGCCTTTAAAGTCCTGGAAGATAAGATATTTCCATTGCTCACGTTTGGGTTTAAATGCCTTTGTCAGCCACTAATGTCAACCTGAGAAATCTAAAGCAGACAATAATAAATTCAGCTTCAAATAAAGATCGTAGGATGCAAGAAAAGATCTCTCCTGCAGAGTAGAGGAGGCAGTGGCGATGGAAAAGTGTTCCCCTGTCTTTCTCTGTCCGTGCTGTTGGGCGATGGCTTACATCAGACCTCACATTTGCTGCAGTGGATGCTGGAGGCTTTGCTGTGACAAGGATAATCCACGGAGGAAAATCATGCTTCCTGTCGTGACGTCGGCGCTCCTGGAGCGAATGGAACATTTGCCAAGACATGAAATTAGATTTTTTTCGTGCAGTAGGCCTCACTGCAGAGAGCCTGCTGGAAACATCTCTTTAGGTTGAACTACGGGAAGACAACTGTTAAACATCTGGTCTTAAAAGTGTATTGTAATGCAGGAATATGTCCTAGTTCTTGTGGAAATAATCTACTTGGATGACAAACACTATTTAATCTTTTTCCTCACTATTCACTCCCTTTTGAGGCTCAACAATGAACTGTGTTTGGGGTCGTTCACAGCTACATGTAAGTGGCTGGTAGGAACAGATGTCAAAATTGCCCAAATCTTAACATTTCTATATCTTACCATCCATCCCTCCAAAAATCTTACTTGCTACAGCAATCAGCATATTGGTGACCGTCGTAATTTAAATAGTTATTATTTAACACATGGTTCAACTTGCAGTGTGGACCCGTGTCTAACGTTCGAACAGTGATAGTAATTATAAAAACATTGTTGACATGTGCTTTTTTTTTAGCCGACCGGATGCTTTCAAACAGCAAGCATCTCCTCCTCTGCATACATTCCCAAATTTGCAAAGTTTGGCTAAACTAATCACATATTGGTAATCGAAATAGGTATTTAACTGGAAGAGCCAACACTTAATAAGGCCATGTGGAGGATTTGTTTGACCCTGGCACTCATAAGGAGGGGGGTAAGACAAATGTTACCCCGCCACAGGCTCAGTCTTGACACTCTTCAGTCGCCATTAACCCCCCCCAGTTCTTTTCTCTCTGTGTAAACACACCTCCGTCCACTCCTGAAGGCATTTGGTTTGACGTGGTTCCTCCCACTTCACACAGGAACGTCCCCGGCCTGTTTGTGTCCTCTGACAGACGAGCTTTGTGCACACACGAGCAGGAGTTGGATGTTTTTGTCCGTACGTCAACAGCCGTCTCAGCACATCGATCACGAGGTGAAACGAGGTGTCAGGCCTGCTTTGACTAGAGCTCTCCAGGTTTCCTGTCCTCTCAAAGTGATGAAGCAGAAGTTTACATTTGAGTATTAAATCTGCCTAATCCCAATAAATATGTATGAGCCTTCTGTACCTATTTAACAAGCCTTTTTCCTTACATTTCTACGCTCTCTATCGACCAAATTGACCGCTTGCTAATGAGTCATTGTCGTGGCATGATTTTGTAATTACTCCCCTGCCTGACAAACTCTCATTTAGCCACACTTGAGATTATAAAAGTCTGAACATCTTCTGCAAAGTCTGGGACACAGGATGTTTTCGTTCAAGCAGAGCTATTCTAGGAACAGCCGCTACCTGAGTTGAAGTTTTTGAGGAAAGCTGTCGTCGACATGCTGTGTTTAAAGAACTGCTTCCTGCTCTGACTGATAAATAGACTCAGCCATGTAAACACTGGAAAACCGCCATTATCAAATATAACCATTACAGGGTGAATGTGATGACAGACGTACAGGAGTTTAAGGATATGTTGAGTTACAGGATTAAGGATTATATAAGTGTGACACCTTTAAAATGTTGTTGCTTGTGATGGACTCAGCATTTGGTTACAGTGAAGTTACAAAAGTTAGTTTTTTGGGGACTATTTTCTCTCTTGCTCGCTTGAATTGACGGCACCTGGGTGTTGGATTCACTCGAAATAAACTACAGCGCCAACTTTGATGAAGAAAGAAAGAAATGCGTGCAATAGTGGAGCTCTCGTCTGAGTTCCTGGATCGTTTTTGGATAACAATGAAGATCTATGACGCAGAGGAATAAGCTAAACTTTGAAAGTATGTTTTTTGATGCTGTGGAAATGTTCAGACTGATGTATTCCACCCCAGGCTCCCCTCATAGTAAAGAAAGCCATCTTGTAAAACCTGACATTTTTAACGATGTAGTAAGTCTTTTACCTTTCTGCTTTCTTCACCTCAGCACCCTGAAGGAGTTTGTGCCAGTGTTATAAAATATGTCCCCGTAGTGTGGAAGTTATAAATTGCTGAAAATTATTATAACTCTTAGTTTCTTTTCCATTTCCAGTGGTGACAGAGTTCTGGTCTGAGCTTGACTTTGCAACGTTATATTTTAAACTGGCCTTTACAGATGATATCTATATTACGGGGGAAGCCATAACAAGCCTGTCATTACATTTCCCATAAATGGGGGGGGGGGGGGGGTGTAATTGGTTTGCTTAGAGTTTCCATTCCCCCAAGAACCCTCTCTGCTCCTACCTTAAACTTCGAGGCTGCAGAACATTCCAAGATTGTTTTTTATAATGGCAGGAAGACGGGGAAACGGCTCCTTTAAAAACGCATTCACACACACACCAACACACACCAACACACACCAACACACACCAACACACACACACACACACACACACACACACACACACACACACACACACACACACACACACCAACACACACCAACACACACCAGCACACACCAGCACACACCAGCACACACCAACACACACACACACACACACACACACACACACACACACACACACACACACACACACACACACACACACACACACACACACACCAACACACACCAACACACACACACACACACACACACACACACACACACACACACACACACACACACACACACACACACACCAACACACACACACACACACACACACATACACACCAACACACACACACACACACACACACACACACCAACACACACCAGCACACACCAACACACACCAAAACACACCAACACACACCAGCACACACCAACACACACACACCAACACACACCAACACACACACACCAACACACACCAACACACACCAGCACACACCAACACACACCAGCACACACCAACACACACCAACACACACCAACACACACCAACACACACCAACACACACCAACACACACACACCAACACACACTAACAGACACCAGCACACACCAACACACACACACCAACACACACCAGCACACACCAACACACACACACCAACACACACCAGCACACACCAACACACACACACCAACACACACACACACACCAACACACACCAACACACACACACACACACACACACACATACACACCAACACACACCAACACACACACACACACACACACACACACACACACACACACACACACACACCAACACACACCAACACACACACACATACACACCAACACACACACACACACACACACACACACACACACCAACACACACCAGCACACACCAACACACACCAACACACACCAGCACACACCAACACACACCAACACACACCAACACACACAGATCCGCCGGTCTCTTGAGGCCTTTATCACCTTTTCTTAGCACTTTGTTTCGAGGTTTCCTTCCCGTCCGGATTTCCTTTCACAACTGTGTTGTTTCCTCACCGGCAGCGACACAACAATGCCCCGCTTTATATCAGCTCTCCAAAAAACCTGGAGACCACAGGAGCCAATGGGCTGCCAGGCACATGCTAAAGCCATTAGCCGGTAGTTAGCCTCAGAGGCATCGCAAAAATAACCACGTACATAATGAAGCGTGTGTGTGTTGGTGTGTGTACATACCAGCATGTGTGTGTGCACGGGAAGCCGTGTTGAAATGTGGCGAGTTTCCTGACTGATAATCACACTCCGAGGCATTTCATAGCAGGAATGTGCTCGACGTGGTTTGTTCGAGTATTAAGATATCAATTCCTATTTCCAGTCTGTCGGAGCTTCCTGTGATATTAGCGAAGCAGCTCGTCAGGATCTGTTCAGGCAGACAGATCCAGAGGAGGTCTTTTTATTATTAGACTCAGATACGTCCCATTTGGACGCTCAGTCAAGCTCAGACAGTTTGATGGAGGACTCTCTGCGGAGCTGGAGAACGGCTTCATCACTTTCTCCATCTGAATGTGGTGGTGGTGCATCAATAAAGCACGGGGCCCCATTTAGAGTCAATAGACTTGTGCATGTGCAGCAAGGCATTATGTACAAACATCTGAAGTATGTTGCCTCAGGATGACTTTAAGACTTTAACATGGTCATTTTTGTTTTGTAACATTGAATACAACATTTAAAAAAAAGTATTTAAAAAAAAAAAAAAAAAATCCCGATCCCCGATTTTTTTTCTCCCGATTCCGATCTTTTGAAAATCACGTGATCGGCTCCGATCCCCGATCACGTGATCGGATCGGGACATCTCTAGCTGTGACAAATGCTCTTACAAATGAAGTTGACAGAAAGGGTATCTGTAATCTTTAAAGAGGACTAATAATGCTGATGTTCAGGTTTGAGTAATCAGTGTCTCTCCTGTGACTTGTTTCCATGCTTTAATGATCAAAAAGCGGTTTTCTTTTCTCATACTGCCTCAGACCACAGGAAAGGGGGAAGTAACCATAATAGGGTTTAGCAACTGTTGTCTCCTTAAACATCCAGATGAGTTTTGATATTGGTAATCTGACTCAAAGAAAGTCCAATATTCACTGTGCTTGAGCTCTGTTTGATTTCAGCGTCTCCTGAGAGGTATCTGACTGTGTGTGAAGCGTCACATTTCTCCTCTATGTTCCCCAGCTAGTCACTATTTGAACTTGTTTGCCATTTGATGCAGGGCCAGTGATGAACAGTGGGTTTATCTGGGCTTTATTCTTCAAACACGCTTCCTGTTGCTGCTGGAAACAGAATTGAGTCTCAGAGGAACTGCAGAGGAATTCTCAGTGGATTTGTCACCACTCCTTTCCCATTACTCAAATAATATTTTTCACATACAACAGCAAATTGAAGTTGCTTACTGCCAAGATTAATAATAATACATTTAATCCAGGGATAAATATGTGTATGAATGTTGGCAGCTGCTAATGAACCATGAGCCATACCAACCGCAGACTTCTTGATTGTGTTCGTTCTGTAAACACAGTCAATATTATCTTCCCTATGACTGGCACGGTGAAATAATCTTTCTGCTACGTTGAGCTTTTTGTTGTTGTAAGCTCTGAACCAAAACATTTCCCCATGTCACCGGAGGATTCTCAAGGTTCCCAGGAGTCTTTTCAGAAACAACCAGTCAATGCAAGTTTCTACAGGGCAGCTGCTTGCTTGTTGACAGCTCTTAGTTTGAGTGTTGCTTCTCTGATTTCCCGCAGAGTTGTTCCCTTTGACCAGAATTTGTCCGAATGATCGTGAGGACATCTGAGAAACGAGTCCCTTTTTGAAAGCGTCCGTGCTGCATTGCAGTCGGAGGTCTACATTGGGCTTTTTGAAGCAGCTACACAGTATCATTTCCACGGGGGTTATGTGTTACACAGTCAGTCCCAGTAAACTGGATTCTACGCTGCTTTGATCAGGGGTAGAGTCCCCCCGCTAATCCGCTTGAGCGCTGGATGCTTGCCCAGAACACACACACACACACACCCACACACACACACACACACACACACACATTCACAAATTGTGATTAAAAAGCAGATGTGAAGGGCGAGCCAAAAATGGTCAGAATAAATCAAGGGAACACTCAGATGTTGGAAACACATTCGTGCAAATTTAGTACCTTTTTTATGTAAGTTAGATGTTGTTTCTGGAGGGAAAGTGATCCCATTACACCCTTTCGATAGTGATTACGAATAGTGCTGGTGCTCTTTATCCATAACAGTCAGGTTTAGGGTGACCAGGTCCCAACAAACCAAATGTGGGACAAGGAGTATGTTTGTGTGGGACAATGTGGGACACCCTCTCAACAGCACCCCGGAAAAAAAATCTCTATTTCTATTCTGTTTAATTTGGTTTATTCAACGGCATCCAATAAACAATGACAGAAAGTGAAGTCAAAATGCAGTTACAATTTAGTATCTTGATAAAGAAAAGTAAACTAAGGCTAACCAAGGCAGCAGGCATTATTCACTTCAAGTGTTTAGAAATGCATCTTCCTAATTCAACTAGTATTACCTGTAAAAGTAGGCACAACATAAATTAATAGATCAAATAAAACCGGGCAGGAGGGAACAAGAACATAATAATACATAAAATAAAATAGTTTTCAGTTTTGTCCATCACAGCAACAACAGGTGGGCCCCCCCCCCCCCCCCCCACAGTGTGTGGGCTATTTTGTCACCTAGAACCACTGGTGTCTTTAACTCTGTCAAACAACTCTCCACAGAGGCAGGGGCAAGCACATCTGTTATTATGGACGCTGTTTTTGTACGACCACATGACATTTTCTTTACTATCTCAGAGTCTGGAAAAATGGTCGGCGCTAGCTTGTTACCACAGTCATTTGACCTGTATGATTGGGAGTGTTGCACTGTATGGTAAACACTTGTTATTTCTGCTGCTGTTACCTTGTCTGAGTGGCCATCATTTTTTGGTTTGAGTAGGAATGTCTCCATAGAGTGGGATGTCTCTTTTTGAGCGACACGTTTCTTGTGAGAATCGCATTCTGTGTCTTTTAACCTCGTATTCACCGCCATGTTAAATTTGAAAAATTACTCTTGCAAAGATTGCAAAAAAATCTGCAGTGGCTTCACCCACGGGTAAGTGTCTTCCCAGTCTTTGTTGTATGTGCATCTTCTTTTCTTCTTAGCTGTAGTTTCAGTTTCCTCCATTTTCCATAACCTGCTGCGTCGCCTGCGTTATTGGCTGACTTTCGTTGTTGTTGTTTGGCGGGGCCGCGGCGGGGTGTGTGTGAGTGAGTTACTCTCATTGGTTAACACTTGACCAGCACCCGGCGTGTGTTACAGTTTGATTGACAGCAAACACACCCCCGTGATGATAGCCTTCCCTGCTTTCTCAACAGCCATTTGATAAAGCTGATTTTAAGAAAAGCGTTTTAGCCAATCAAAATGAAATATGCGGGACATCGTCTCAATTTGCGGGACGCACCAAAAGTCGTGAAAATGCTGTGCAGTCCCGCGCAAAGCGGGACATCTGGTCACCCTAGTCACATTCCATAACAGTTAGGCTACATTAACGACGTCACGCCACTGGATTTTCACGTCTTTATTCACACCTCGTGGGAAGAATCCAGGCTTGATCTCCAATCAATATTTTAATTACAGCTGCAGGACACAGACAGGATTAGGAACTGTAAAAGTTCTCCTCTTGCTCCGAGCTTTACTGTAATCTCCGTGTTTAAGCGCTAATAAACAGGTTGGATGCATTTTTAGCTGAAAGGGTGTAATGAAAGTGGAGATGGAGAAAGGAGATAAAGAGAGGAAGGATAAGGGGGAGAAAGAAGGGGTGCTACTCCCTGAATTACATCACTGAAATGCTTCAGCACTGATGACATCGTCGCGCTCGCCCTGGGGATGATGTCATTAATAGCCAATCAGAGAGCTCGGGCCCCGGTAGACTCCGGCTAGATCCCGAGGCTAAAACAAATTATTTTCTCCCCCTCTGCTATTTTTAGACTTGTGTTAAAACAAATGTGTTTCAGACCTACCATGGAGCAAAGGGTAAGCTCCCAAAGAAGACAGGGCAGGGTACATATAGCCAGAAGGGAATTAGTATTTAACTTAAAAGCACTTGAAGGAGCTGCTTTGTTCCTGTCCGATGAATAGACCACTCTCTATTTGTTCATGGTGGGTACAGACAAAGCACCAATTTCATGCTAGGGAGGTCATGCCTCTGAATTGGCTTAGACTATTGTTTTGAAGGACTGTAACTTATTTAGAGGAAGTAAGAAGGATTGACATTGACATTAATTATAGGGGGAAAAGTTCTTAATGGACTCGACATTCGACAAGTTTAATTTGCAAGACAGTTTGGACAACCACTAGATTTAAATGTGTTTTATGATAACCTGTTAACTACTACATTTATTTACAGCTTTTTGACTTTGGAGACAATTCAATTTGAGCTCTATTTAGGTCTCGACCAACTTCTGAGGGACATATTTGTGTCTGTAGCTGCTAAATGCTATGTTTAGCAGCTAGTTGCTAACTAGCTGTTGTACTGGGCATCAGGGGCCCATCCTAAGAAGTGAGGGGAGCTGCAAGGTCAGGTGCCTTTCCTCCGTCGTTACTTTCACATTACATGTAGTCATTTGATCCCTTGTTCATTTCAAACTATTGATTATTATAGCAGCTTTAAAGTTGTTACTCTCTGTAATAAGGACTCCCGATGCCCTCCCCTTCGTGTCAACGTTTTATAGTGAAGGTCGTTAAGTTAGCATGCTGTGAGTGCTGCAGGGAGAGGGGGGGGTGATTACAGCGCGGAGGCCAATAACTCCACTGGGCAATATGATGCCAGGTAACACAGAGTTACATAAATCACTGGCTCTGCTGTGCTGTTAGCATTGTGCCACACACACACACACACACACACACACACACACACACACACACACACACACACACACACACACACACCTCACACACCCCGTGATCTGGTCCCTGCTGGCTGTGCAGTATAGCCCCTCTGTGGCCAAACTATTAAACTTTGCCGGCACTCAGTATTTCTCCTGCTCTCCCATGGGAAAGCTGCAACATTTCCATTGCTGAAGCCACGCCGTAATGAAGCTGGTTCCCTTTCTTACTTTCTCACCTGCATTCTTGTGATTCCTCGAAGGAAAATATACGCACGTGCACACCATGTGTTTCAGGTAAAGAATAGGGTGAGGGGAAGAATGCACTCACACCATTATTAAGCATGCATTTCTTGCTCCTTTCTCTGGTTCTTATTCACAAACCCTGCAGCCCCTTCTACATAGATGGATATACAAATGGAAGATCTGCAGTGACATCAGAACTTATTAGTCATGTGACCACATTGTTCAAATAAGCCCAGAAAACATTTTAGGTAAGTTTCCTTTTTAGTGTCCCCTGGTCTCTCAGCTGTGTGCTTCACTCTTTAGTGTCCCCTGGTCTCTCAGCTGTGTGCGTCACTCTTTAGTGTCCCCTGGTCTCCTGCTGTGTGCGTCACTCTTTAGTGTCCCCTGGTCTCCAGCTGTGTGCGTCACTCTTTAGTGTCTCCTGGTCTCCCAGCTGTGTGCGTCACTCTTTAGTGTCCCCTGGTCTCCAGCTGTGTGCGTCATTCTTTAGTGTCCCCTGGTCTCCCAGCTGTGTGTGTCACTCTTTAGTGTCTCCTGGTCTCCCAGCTGTGTGAGTCACTCTTTAGTGTCCCCTGGTCTCCCAGCTGTGTGCATCACTCTTTAGTGTCCCCTGGTCTCCCAGCTGTGTGCGTCACTTTTTAGTGTCCCCTGGTCTCCCAGCTGTGCGCGTCACTCTTTAGTGTCCCCTGGTCTCCCGGCTGTGCACGTCACTGTTTAGTGTCCCGTGGTCTCCCGGCTGTGTTCGTCACTCTTTAGTGTCCCGTGGACTCCCGGCTGTGTGCGTCACTCTTTAGTGTCCCCTGGTCTCACAGCTGTGCGCGTCACTCTTTAGTTTCCCCTGGTCTCCTGCTGTGTGCGTCACTCTTTAGTGTCCCCTGGTCTCCCAGCTGTGTGCTTCACTCTTTAGTGTCTCCTGGTCTCCCAGCTGTGTGCGTCACTATTTAGTGCCCCCTGGTCTCCCAGCTGTGTGCGTCACTCTTTAGTGTCCCCTGGTCTCACAGCTGTGTGCGTCACTCTTTAGTGTCCCCTGGTCTCCCAGCTGTGTGCGTCACTTTTTAGTGTCCCCTGGTCTCCCAGCTGTGTGCGTCACTCTTTAGTGTCCCCTGGCCTCCCATCTGTGTGCGTCACTCTTTAGTGTCCCCTGGCCTCCCAGCTGTGTGCGTCACTCTTTAGTGTCCCCTGGTCTCCCAGCTGTGTGCGTCACTCTTTAGTGTCCCCTGGCCTCCCATCTGTGTGCGTCACTCTTTAGTGTCCCCTGGCCTCCCAGCTGTGTGCGTCACTCTTTAGTGTCCCCTGGTCTTCGTTGTGTTTTGAGCTTCTTGCAGCGTTCTGTATTTGCAGCGTTTGGTTTCTGCAGCTTTTAGTAAACGCTGCGCATGTCTCCTCAAGTTGCTGAATGTTTTCTAAATGCTGCATGTGTTGTCAAGTTGCTGAAGATGTTTCTTCATGTGTTTTGGTACATTTGTGTTTATTTATTTGCATTGTTTCTGAAGCTGCCGCCAGTTCTCCTAAAGGCCTTGTAGCACGTTTGCACCTGTGGACCACGGTGCCCTTCTGCACCACAGAGCCTCAAAGCTTGGCTCCAGTCCACCCACTGACCCCCACAGCCAGCAGGTTTCTCAGATAAAGCCTGGGACAGAGGCTCTTCTGTTCCCAGGATCCTCAGAGTGGCTCCCCCTCCTCAGGGCCCATTTCACATCCCTCCACCACCTGCATCACTTATCAGCTCCAGCAGCACCCACCTCCCCAAAGCTGGGACCGTATGGAGCCACTTAGATCCATCAGCTCTCACACACACAGTGATGGACACTTTGAGAGCCCGTTTTTGGTTGTTTGAGCAGTGCAGTGCATTTTGAAATAATACAGCTTTGTCCTCAAGCCTAATGTCACACAGTGAATAATTGCTGATCTGGTGTTATTTGATTTATTACTTTTAATTTTCCTGAGCTGTTTGGTAGTAATAAGCTTTACGCTGTGCTAGCAAGCAGAGAAAAAGCCAAGAGGAAGAGATACACAGTGCAGGGAACACATGATTGACTGGCTATAAGCTGCTTATCGCTATGAAGACAGTCAATTGCTGCGTAATCACTTTTTAAGAAAGTTGTATAAGGGCAGGAAAAGTCAAAGGCATATTTAAATGCATGCTGAATGCATAGTGAGCGTACTGCAGCAAAGTGGACAAAAGTTGCTTTCATTTGCTAAGGACACTTATAAGTGCATTTCCTTGTATATATGACCTCAAATGTATCTTCTAGCATCTCATTATCACCAGTTAGATTATTCCCCTACTGTTTTAAGACTGTTTGTGCAAAGCAAGCCATATATTTTATTTACTGTACACATGTGTGCTTCTGTTTGTGTGTGTGTGTTGATATCACCAGTGCATTTCTGCTGTGTGCACTGCTTTTTTGAAGTTGTTGAAAGAGTAAAAAGATAAGAGATATTATTATCGACAGTTTACGAGAGGCCTGAGAGTCTGATTTTTTCCTCACTTCATGCATTGCCTCGTTGCAATCCCTAGGAGATACTGTATCCTGGAGAGTCTGCAGTAAAAGTCTGCAGGACGATCTGATGTCCACTTATCATCACATGGCCAGAGCTCAGCGGAGAAATGATGGCTCCTCTAGTCGGGAGAAAACTAGCAATGTGGGACTTTGATGGAGTGTCATGCAGCTGCAGGCGTAAGGAAGCAGTCCTCCAAAAATAAAGAGGAAATACAAGTTTATAAGGTCCACCAAGCCATAAGTAGTGAACTGCTGGAGTCTGCATGCATAGCAAAAGCACTGCATGAAGATTACAGACATCTCTAAGTGGTTGACCAATCACAACAGAGCCGGCCAGCTAACCAATCAGAAAAGAGGTGCTGCAGGACAGGCAGTATGAGAAAAATAAAGAGCTTTTTTAAAATTAAAGCATGGAGACATGTAGAGACACTACATACTGATATACATCTGAACATCAGCAGGAGAGGACTCTTTAAAGTAGAGACACTACATACTGATATACACCTGAACATCAGCAGGAGAGGACTCTTTAAAGTAGAGACACTACATACTGATATACGCCTGAGCATCAGCAGGAGAGGACTCTTTAAAGTAGAGACACTACATACTGATATACACCTGAACATCAGCCGGAGAGGACTCTTTAAAGTAGAGACACTACATACTGATATACGCCTGAGCATCAGCAGGAGAGGACTCTTTAAAGTAGAGACACTACATACTGATATACACCTGAACATCAGCAGGAGAGGACTCTTTAAAGTAGAGACACTACATACTGATATACACCTGAACATCAGCAGGAGAGAACTCTTTAAAGTAGAGACACTACATACTGATATACACCTGAACATCAGCAGGAGAGGACTCTTTAAATGAACTCTGAAGAAACAGTTTGTAGCCCATTCAGGGTGGATCTCCTGGATATCTTAGTCAGGGGGGAAGAGGAAGCATGTCCTCCTCCCTTTTGCAGCTGTTCTCAGCATCTCCCCCCCTCCCTCCTCCCTCAGGACGCCACCGGCCTCACTGTTGTCAAGGGAGACCTGCAGACATGTGATCCGCTAGGTTTGCTTACACCTACTCTGGCCGTGAGTTAATGAAGTGTACACACTCGTGGGGTTTTCTGGCAAACACATGTGTGGCTCACACACACACACACACACACACACACACACACACACACACACACACACACACACACACACATAATTGCAAACTAACAAACACACTGGTTCATTAAGCAGCACTCAGTGTCTCAGTTAATAAACGACCAAAGCAAGGGTGTATTTCCTCGTGCAAGATTGAGGATCTTCTTATTTTCTCTTTCACACACTCACATCATCTCCCCTGAGCACTGCACATCATGCACCTGCAACAGCACCCCCTGGTGTGGGGAAGATGCAGTGCAACAACTTGTTGGTATAGAGAAGGGAAGCAGGTTGGTTGATTTGAATTCATCCTCTGTGGATGTGTGTGTGTTTTGTTCATTGTGTGTGGGAGAACACAGGGATGTTAGCCTCTGCAGACCATTTACATGCACTAAAACCTATATAACACATTAAAGGAAAGGGAAATGTATGTATTCAACCTTTATTTTGCAACGTCCCCCTGTCATGGCTTTTTTGATATCCCATCCTCTCACCTCAGCACTGCTACTATTCCCAGCACTGACACCCACACTCCCACACGTCTCTAACTCATATCTGTTGGCAGCCATTTTTGTTTACAAGGCTTCACCAGAGCGGAAAGTTTGGACAGGCACGGGGCTACACACATTCCTACAGTGCCGTATATCCACGCATAAACACATGATTTTTAATTGGAAGGTGCCTCGCTGTGTGTGTGTGTGTGTGTGTGTGTGTGTGTGTGTGTGTGTGTGTGTGTGTGTGTGTGTGTGTGTGTGTGTGTGTGTGTGTGTGTGTGTGTGTGTGTGTGTGTGTGTGTGTGTGTGTGTGTGTGTGTGTGTGTGTGTGTGTGTGTGTGTGTGTGTGTGTGTGTGTGTGTGTGTGTGTGTGTGTGTGTGTGTGTGTGTGTGTGTGTGTGAACCACAGAGCAGATGTTGCGGTGATCTCAGATAACGGGGAGGTGGGGAACCAGGGTTCATTTACAGTAGCACAGCAGCTGGGACGTGTCTCATTAAGTTAAGTGAGAGAAAGAGGAAGTGAAGAAGAGATTACAAATAAGAGTGGAAGAGGGACATCCCGTCATGTGGTGAGGAGTCAAAAGAGTTCACGAGAGAAATCTGGATAAGATATATACTTTGTTTAGACATTTTAATTGTGTTGTCACAGCAGAATGTTGAAGGTCAATGGACAAGGATTACATTTCCTAAAAGTAGAATACAATACAACACATATCGTCAGTAGCAAAAGACATATATTCAGAAGAGTATCTACACACTAATGGAATAAATTAGAATACTCTTTAATATACTAAAGGGACAGAAACATATAAGCAAAGTGTACTGTATACATTAAACAATTGTGCACAGTAACCTTTAATTAAAAGTAAAATAATGACATTATACTTCATATGAATAATTCACAAGTGTTGCTTTATTTTGTTCGTGGAGGAGTGGGCAGCCAGTGAGGGGACAGTGGAATAACAACAGTGTGTTGACAGCGCTGTAGTTTACAAGTAGGACAGTGTCCCCGAATGGAAATCACAGCTAAGGGTGAATACACACCAATAACAAGTCTCTTGGATCAGCAGGTCACACACACACTCAGAGAAAAGGGGAAGGAAGTAGTTCAATCATGAGGTAGAGTGTGTATTTAGCAGCATTTATACACAGCCCATTTGATTGGTTCATTTCAAATGTGCACAACTTCAAATCAAAGTCAAATCCCTCCTATGGATGGGAGGTTTCCATTCCTCCTCTCTAATTCTTTTTTTGGATGAATCACTTTTACACATGGCGTGTTTTTCACATTGTGTGCGAATTTCACAAGTGTTGACATGCCTGGAAATTGTCGTTTTTATGACTTGAACATGCAAAGAGTGAAACAGATCCCTTAGAAAGGAAGCCAAATATTCCCTGCATGCGAGTGTTGGTTAGCGCATGAATGTCTGAGTGAGTGTGTGTGAAAAAAATGTGGCTCGGCCGCATTTCGGGGGCATTTTTGGACCTCTGGTGTGAGTTACCTGCCTACCTACCTGGAACCACAGCTTATCTGTCGAATCAGCAGGCAGTGACAGGTCGGTGTAGAAGTCTTTGTCTGAAGCTTAAAGCGGGTCACACACACACACACACACACACACACACACACACACACACACACACACACACACACACACACACACACACACACACACACACAGAGAATCAGGTGGTTTCTGCCTGACAGGAAGGACAAATAAGGGCTCTTTCAGGACAAGATGGGGAAATATGTCCACAGTTTTCAGATGTCTAACAACTGAAAAGATTATTTCCTGATTTGTATGTGTTGCTTTCAGCTTAGTTGAATGCTTGATTCTCATTGGTCAACTTGGGCATTTCAGAGGTTCTTAATTCTCACTAACAGACCGCTGGAGGATGAAGGGACTGTGTGCAGTCGGGTCAATCGGCAGAAAGAAGTCCGGTCACTTTAACGTCAGCTGTGGACAACAAACATTAGAAAACACAGTGGAATACTACATTGAAATCAGCAGAAGAAGAAGAAGATAGACAGGAAGTAAACAGTCGAATAATTAGACGATTATTTTATCCCTCTGGCAGCGTCTCGGTCCAAATGACTCACTATATTATTGCTCTGTGTAACAAACTTAATATATTCTAATCCTATTTAAATAAGATCCTTTTGTACATAGGCTCAGTTCCACATGAGCGGATCATCTGATATCCCGATAACTGCGACATAATAAAAACAGTCAGTGAAACAGTGCTGTCATGTGTCTCTATTCATGGCTGCAGGGTCTGTGAGCCCCGCTTTTATTGCACACAACAGAGCTTTGTGTCCCGCCACATAGTTATGGGACAGTAATAGTAGGGGAGGGTGGGCACAAGGATACATTCCTCCATAAATAAGTGAGAAGCAAACAGCAGGAGGCCCCGGAGTACATGTCGCAGGATAATCAGGGTCCAGAAAAAGGTGCAATACATTTTTTAAGTAACCCTCCCAGCCCTTTCCAACTCACTCAGTGGACAGGCTGTGAAAGACGTGCTTAAGAGATGCAATTCACTCGCAGATCCCCTCGTGACACTCTGGTCATTTTTCTGGTTGGGAATGCTGACAGAGAGGCAGGTTAAACCACCAGGGTGTGGCCGTGGGTTTGCTTTAATTATTGCTGAGCGATAGGAGCACAGGCTGACTGGTGGTTGGAGGTGAAGCTGTCATTGTGAAGGACTGTGACACAGAAACACTTGGCCTAAAGCACCTCAGAGGCATTTCTTTAGGAGTCTTCAGTCCATATCGCATATGTGTTTGGATTATATAGTGTCAAATGTGCAAGTTAAATGTTCAAACTAAAGGGTAACATCTCAGTTCCATAATATGAACCTGGGATAGGAACGTATAGGCCCGTTTAAGGTTAGCTTCCCCAATGGCTGTGCAAAGAAAAAGCAACAATCAAACATTGCTGCCGTTATCTTTGGGCTCCTTGTGTTGCTTTCATCAGAAAAAGCAAAGTAACATTTTTAGTACAACGTGTAGCCTACAGCCAAACTCAACATGAGTTCTGGGAGTTGTAGCAAATAGTTCTGGGAAACGTAGTAGAGTAGATGAGACGTGCTTTTAGTAACTTCCCAAAGAACTCTTGGGATCGAATGAACATTGCAGGTAGCTGTGTAAAGGTGAGCATGGAGCGAACCCAGTCTATGACAGGATGCCTGCTCACTGTGTGCCTGTTGTGGCTGAGAGCCTGAGCACGTGAGCGTCTGAGAGCAGACAGTGGGTGGAAGCAGATTCATCTCCATGTGTTAGACATCTCCCGTCAGCTGCTGTTTGTTCATGCGCTCACACCGACACTTTCAATTACATGGCCCACAAACTAGGCCATTGATCCCCTCACGCTTTCCCGTTAAGGTACGCCCATTCTTCTTCTTCTTCTTCTTCTTCTTCTTCTTCTTCTTCTTCTTCTTCTTCTTCTTCTTGGATGTGTGGGCTGTTGGGCAGGTTCTGTGCTCACTGGGGGAAAATGACTCTCTAATATTGAAGTTTTAAAGGGTAGGTACAAAAAATTGTTTTTAAAGTGTGTAAAAGATGATGTTTTGAAATGGGTAAAACGTTTTCAAATGACATTTATTTGGTAGACGTGAAAATCTGTTTATTTATTTGATTTGTGTAATGTTTTTTGTTTTTTGTTTCGGTGTATAGTTAAAACAAATGGAAATAACATTTTGTTTTAAAAATCAAAATCTTCTTCTTCTTCTTCTTCTTCTTCTTCTTCTTCTTCTTCTTCTTCTTCTAACGTGTAGATCAGGTCACTTACATCAGCAGCTGCAGATAAATGATCTCATGCAGCCCCCCCCCCTGTCCCCTGTCCCCCGTCCCTTTCTTCCTTTACATATCGACTACAGATGATACTGATGTGTTTGCACACTATATGAAGGCGCCGTCAGACGAACTAGACACTGTACAACAAAGAGCAGAGTGTCCTGTGAGGTCCTTCATTTGAAACAACACCATCTACAGGACACACACGGGCCATATCCAGGCGTTGGATTATGTTGCTGATTACGTTTCTTCAAGGCTTTTTATTGCCATGTGTGCATACAGTGTAGCTATGACGATGACACTCTGAGGTCACAGGCTCCTCCGACAGTGCAACACAATACCATTTGACATGTAACTCGTTATTGTAACAGATTACATTCCTCCCGTCCCAACCCTGTTTTTGACACATTTGGCTGCCTCTGCTGGGCCTCTGTGCGGGGATAGAGAGTTTGTAGACAGGCCTGATAAAGACTGTGTTTGAGTTTGATTGACACCAGTTTGTCAGAGACTTCTTCTGCTTGCCTCACACACATTTACATGCAGCGTACGACCACTGCAAGGTAGCTTTCTGCTGGGTCTGTGTCCTGGAATGCAGTTCTAAATCCCCCTCCCCGTCTATACCGGGGCTTCGGGGGGCCGGGCCAATCTCAAGCCCCCTTTTTCCACGTGAGCCACGTCTGGAATCTGTAAGCAAGCCGATTCTCCAGCAGCTCCGGCAGTGTGTGTGTGTGTGTGTGTGTGTGTTGATTCCCAAGTTGCAATGGACGAGCAAATAGCAGATGAAGACAAAGATTGTGGGGAAGGTAACAAGCTTTCTGACGTGCCACTCGCACAGTCACTCTGATTCGTGATTCTGTCGGCTGAGTGTGATTCGGTTAGCTGTTTGTGAGTTAAAAATAGGTTTGGAAGTACATGAGAGTACTCCGGCTCTGGTGGGGGTTGGTGGGCTTGATTATGACGCACCACCACTTATTTTATTTTCAGAAAATAGGCCGGCTTTTTCTGCTTTCATAGAAAAAGTCTGCAGGTGAAAACAGAAATCATAGAAGCTGAATCCTCTGCAGCTGCTCAGGATTTGTTTTCTCCCCCAAGTTGTTGTTACAGCTACTCCTCTGTGAGTCCTAACACGTTTTTGAGACGCAAACAAGAAATTCGTTTTTCATCTGCGGCTCACAGCGTGCTTTTAAAGCTTTCAAGAGAAGAAAGGCCATATTAAACTCGCCTCAAATAATAGGAAATCGTTGAAATCCATCTTCAATTTTCAAAGGGGCGAGAGGTCCTTTATTATCTGCCGTTACTCACTGAAGATCCACGTCAAAGCTCTACCTGCACGCATCGAAAACAAGTCAGCCTACCCTTCTGCTTTAAGCACATATAAGGGAGGACTCTGTGGGTTAGGAAGAAAGCACTCCTTCAAACACTTACCATTAACTGTAGAATAAGACACTCAGATATATCATTATATTTATCACAAGGTCGCTTTCAGATTGTTTTTTCTGTATTCCTGAGGTTTGATTTAAAATGTCCCGATTATGCTCATTGTCGGTTCACTGGGACAAGTCTCCATAATTTAATGTTCAAAAAGACCTTTATTTTTCTCAGCCTACCTTTTCACCCTCTGTCTGAAACCAGATTATTTGAATATCATTTTGTGCACTTTCTTCTCTATCTCAACGTCTGCTATTACAATCCTGTCTCCTTACATTATTGGACCTCTTTGTTCTTTTAAGGTAGGAGTCTGAACAGCTGTTTCAATTCAGTGTTTTCTCCACCAATATTCTGTCTGGCACATTAAAGTGTGGGTTTACTGCTGGAATATATAAATGGAAATATGCGTATCAGACACGGGTTATCGTAGCATATGAGTTGGGCGTTTGTCTCCTTATTCTCTCACATGGAGTGTGTTACAGTTCCAGTTCATTATTTCTGTTTCTGTCAGGTTTCATAATGGTGTGATCTGCCCTGTTGTGTCTTCTTCATGACCTATGGAATAACAACATACAGGCACGCACCTGCAGTTTATGTTAAAACATCAACAGGACACATGTGTTTGACCCCGTGTTCCTCTGTTTCCCCTCAGAACAAACCAAAAGCAACCTGAAGGTAACGTCTCCGGAGGACGGGCAGCACGTCAGCCGCAGACAGGTGCCCCCAAATGGGACAAAAGGGGACGCTAAAGGCAGCCGGACCGTCCCACGCAGACACACTTTAGGCGGGGCCAGAGGCTCCCGGGAGATCCTGGCTATGCAGCCGCCGGAAATGGACAAGAAGAGGGAGGCCTTCCTGGAGCATCTGAAGCAGAAATACCCCCATCATGCATCAGCCATCATGGGCCACCAGGAGAGGCTGAGAGAGCAGGTCAGTGGGGGGGGGGAGGTCTCAAATTAAACATATTGTCCTGTTTAGTTCACTGTTTTTGCAAAATATTTGAAACTTTAAACAATATATAAAGTCCTCTTACTTAATAACTTTGAAGCACCAGGAGAGGCTGGGAGAGCAGGTCAGTGGGGGGAGAGACCGGGTTTATGCACAATATTTGAAACTCTAAACAACATAAATATACAGTGTACAGTATATGACATGAATATGTGTTGCATGAATACATTGGTGGTTCTAGCCTAGTCTAGGATTTGGCCGGGGTATCTCTGTGTGGGACACGTTACTGCGATGCTTAGAGGTAGCTTGGATTTCAATATAATGTCCTTTTAACCTTTAAAAATAAACATTTCTATTAGAAAACTATTCGCTTAAATATATTGACAAATGCTCATCTATTTTGCAATGGAGGATATTTATCGTTTAAGATTTAAAACATTGCATTTTTTGATAATAATATATAGTTTGTTTCACTTTCAACGAATATTACAATACTAAAATGAACTTTAAGCGTTTTAGCATCTTTCAGTGCTGTGTTTTGTTTTTCCAGACATCCATTAAAGCAGCTATTTTTAGTCTCAAAACATCCAAATATATATATTTTTTATTTCTTTATGATACCTGCCAAGCACAGTTTATACGCAAATTAGCAGCTACTGCAGGCGAAACACCAGAAGCAAAGACTAATGCTGATGTTGGTGTGTCCACTGGATGGTGGCGAAGTCCATAGCAACTGGAATGTCACAGGTTCAAGTCCCGGAAAGACCAAGTGCTACCGAGGTGTCCCTGAGCAAGGCACCGTTCCCTACACTGCTCCCCGGGCGCCGTTCATAATGGCACTAGGATGGGTCAAATGCAGAGAAACTGTTTCGTTAAATAGTACCGAATGACAATCAGTTGAATCTTATCTTATGTGTAAATATGCAACTAGATTATTACATGTCAATTTCAACAGGTGATGATGTCTTTTTAGTTTATTTACCTGTCCCTGAGGGGCAAAAACATGTATTCAATAACTTTCAGCAGAAAAGAAAAATGCTGTTTAACAATGTATAAAGTCCTCTTACTCTTTCCTCTCACTTGGTAACTTTGAGGCATTGTTATTTCTTTCTGCAGACTGAAGCAACAGAGAAATTGCAAAACGATTTCCTGCTCTCTTCTTTTTGTGCCTCAGGTTAAATGTGAAGTCTACCCTATAAATCTGTTCCCCTCCCACAGCTGCTGTGAAGCTGGGGTGCTGGGGTGCAGCAGTTGAAAACCTGTTTGGAGCATGTTTGGATCTCCATAGTTGGACTTTGCTTATAGCTCCAAACCAGAGTGTATACCAGACTTCAGTATACATGTCTCAGGGTTGTTTCGGAGCTTTTTACTGATTATAAATTCTCCAAGCTGACGGGGGAGGGCGACCCAGAGGGAGTCACGTCAACCTGGCTCACCTGGTCATCGTCTTTGTGTTTGCTCTGGGTCAGAGGAGACGAGAGGGGAGGGGCATGCTGGGCTTTGTGGCCAAAACAATCGAGGCAATGGTGAGCCTGGCACCGAGCCACAGGGAGCTGATGCAGAGGGACAAGACGCATTGTGGAGGAAAGAGTGAGGTGCATACATGTGAAGGGAAGCCTCCTCATGAGCATTTGAATAGGTACTAGAAGTCAGCAGGGTGTGTGTGTGTGTGTGTGTGTGTGTGTGTGTGTGTGTGTGTGTGTGTGTGTGTGTGTGTGTGTGTGTGTGTGTGTGTGTGTGTGTGTGTGTGTGTGTGTGTGTGTGTGTGTGTGTGTGTGTGTGTGTGTGTGTGTGTGTGTGTGTGTGTGTGTGTGTGTGTGTGTGTGTGTGTGTGTGTGTGTGTGTGTGTGTGTGTGTGTTGGAGGTACTTGTACATCAGAAATGTGCCTTACATAGTGCACACATGAAAGACAGTTAAAGGAGATTGTTAGAAAAACAACCAAGAAACGACAAAAAACACATTAAAATATAGAGAAATATTTACATAAAATACCCCAAAAAAAATTACGAAAAGAGGAAAGCTGTCCAGATATAAGAAGGTCGCTTTGAAGATGTTTTATTTTATGGTTTAGACGCTGCATCTTACCGTTTTTATGGTAAATAGAGGAAGGAAGGTGTTGTTGTGAGGCTGCAGGTAGTCAGACAGGTAAGTTCAGCTCCAGGATTTGGGGTGGAGTCAGAGTTGCCATGGTGACTGGTGATGATGTCACCGCTGGAGGGGCTCAGTTTACGTGTGAGTGCTTGCTGGAGCGCGAGCAGAAAGAGAGGGAGAGAGGCAGAGCTGTGTGAGGAGGATCGCTGCTCTGCAGATGGACCTGAACGCTGTCCGGAGGCATGGCTGCTAACGGGAATAAGAGATAAAGTTTGCACTCAGACGGAATAAAACTCACATCGGTGGCTTTTGTGTAGACGCAGTAAAAGGTAAGAGACTTTTGGAGCGCTTTTACGCAGCGATATCCCTCATGTTCAAACTGTTGTTGCGCTTTTCAATGCAAAGACTACGAGTAAGGCTGGGAGGGTTTGTTCTGCAGGTGCTGCAAACTTCCAGGAGGCGACTGCAAAAGTTGGCGCACGACTTTTATCGGTTAAAAAAACAAGTCTCTACGCGCAAACGATTTTTTTTCTGGTCCCCTTATGTTTGGTTGAATGAACACCGTGTAGTTGTCTGCAG
Organism: Notothenia rossii; assembly: GCF_949606895.1. Classification (NCBI taxonomy): domain Eukaryota; kingdom Metazoa; phylum Chordata; class Actinopteri; order Perciformes; family Nototheniidae; genus Notothenia; species Notothenia rossii. The sequence goes on along the minus strand of NC_136911.1, from coordinate 22,332,437 downwards.
TAAATCTTCCTTAAAGTATAATCACCTACCAGCAGCTGCCTATTATCTGACCGAAATGCGTAGTGTATTTTTGCATTACAATAGACTATATCGGTATTACGCTCAAATGCAAAGCAGGTTCTCTCTTGTGGACGGAAGAGAAGGAGTATCATAACAGCGTGCTGTATCATGCAGTATATCAGAGATGGATTTCGTGAGTTGTTGCTGTTATTACTGCTTCTGTATGATTTTAGAAGGCGTCATGTTAGACAAAAAGTTATTTTTTTGGTCTGATTCTGAGTGAGTAATTCAATAGTTTCTTAAAAATACGATGGAGAATGACTTGTGGATCAATAGCTCCTGTTGGATTTCAGTTCTATCTATATTTTAACTCTTGGCATGGGAGGTGTGTGGCGCAGTGGGTTGTGCGTTGGTGTTCGGATCAGGGTGTCAAGCAGAGACAGGTTCAAACCCCACTGCAGTCAGCATGTCGTGGTGTCCCTGAGACACTTCACCCCAAATTGCTCCCGTGGGGATTGCTCACAGACTTGAGTATGTAAGTTGCTTTGGATAAAAGCGTCTAACAAGTGACATGTAATGTAATGTAATGCATCAGGTGTAGACTTGGTTATTTACTGACTTTTTTTTAAAGGTTTGACATTTTTGTGGGATTATATTTAATCATGGTGTGTCCAGGATTGTTCGATGTGTACAGCATGACTGCAAGAAGCAACAGCTGTTGTGTGAACTTGAATAGAAATTTATTTTTTCAGTCATTCTGGCTTCATAAATACATGTGTTTGTATCTTAGCCTCCCGATTATCAGGTTGGACACTGCGTCCTTATTGGTAAAGTTGTACTCCAATTTTAAAACAGTTTGTAGATCCTCTCTCAGCAGCTGAAATACATCAAGGAGATAAATCTGATCTGCTGGTGCTGATTTTTAGTTTGTACGACATGACACTCTTAGATTGATTTGGAGGATGAAAGTCCTCATATGTTATTCAGATGTTGCGAGTGAGATAGGAGTGATGATGGTTCCTGAATGCATCATGACATGGAAAAATAAAAGCTGTCAGAAAGCAGGCTGGTTTGGATTTGCTGGCTAATGTTAGTGCTGATAAATGAATAAAAAGATGATTGAAGAGCGTCATCTAATGCAGGAGGAATGCAATCATTCAAAATGGGAAATGAAATGAAACAAAACAAAAATGACAAGATTATTGAAGCGTTTGTCATGTGGTGTCCTGGGGGAGGGTTAGCTTCTCTGTCTTCAGGAAAACACACGAGTCAAATATACAACGCAGGATGAATTAGCTACGGTTCTCACGCTGAAAGAGTGCAGAACAAAACCGGAAAGGTGACGCCACCAGAATGCCTGAGAGGTGAGGAAGAAGCTCTCCGGAGGTTTGAGTTACAAAGGCGCATATTTATCAAGGTCAAGCGGAGGTTTGGAAGATGATATCGCTTCAGTCTGAAAAGTGGATGACCCCCACTCCACCCAGCGTGACTGCACACACACACACACACACACACACACACACACACACACACACACACACACACACACACACACACACACACACACACACACACACACACACACACACACACTGAATGACGTAGCCTTATATATATGAGGGCCCCCTCAATTCCTGCTCCTCTGATCCTTAAACCTGCAACAAAGGCGAGAAGTTTAATTTCCTCCTCCTGGATCCCACCCAGGGGAGAGGAGATGATATCCCTCTGGCCTGACCGCCACCCATCCTCTCACTGTCTACTAACTAACCTGCTTGGATGATCACACACACACACACACACACACACACACACACACACACACACACACACACACACACACACACACACACACACACACACACACACACACCCTCACGCCTGTATGACTTTCTGGTTTCTGTATAGTGTGAAGCAGCCATGTTAGGACAGTCGTCTGCAGCTGTGGGCAGGCAGAACAACACACAGGCAATCCATCGTGTGTGTGTGTGTGTGTGTGTGTGTGTGTGTGTGTGTGTGTGTGTGTGTGTGTGTGTGTGTGTGTGTGTGTGTGTGTGTGTGTGTGTGTGTGTGTGTGTGTGTGTGTGTGTGTGTGTGTGTATGAACTGTGTGTGTGTGTATGAACGTTGTTCCTGTGCAAGTTGCAGGTGCTAACAGGTTAGTTTGTAGGTGGGCTGCCTTGAAGAAAGGTATGCACCAATCAGATGTGGACATTCAGGCTCTGTTCACAGGAATACAGTCAATTAACTTGAGTTTTAAATAATTCACTCCCAAAGATGTTGCAATGGCTGGTCTAGGGTTGGACACTTTACAATATAATTGTTTATCTATTTCTGATCACCTTTCTTGATTCAGACAGAGATATTTCTTGCATTTTCTCCAGACATTGCGACTAACATGCTTGTTGCAGTGGTGGAAAGTGCTTTTCATTTTCCTGCAAGTACGTATAACTATATATGACTTATAATGGAGTCTTTTTCCATTGCAGTATTAGTACGTCTTCTTTAATAAAGGATCTGAACACTTCTTCCACCCCTGGCGCTTTTGTTGGACATGTTGCCGTTTGCCCGCTCTGAAAAGCCAACATGCCGTGCCACTCTTGAAATTGAAAGCACATCATTGAATGCATTGAAAAGTACAACATGTGTTTTGTGTCTTGACTCTTGGCATTTCAGAAGTATGTTTTTCTCGTCTTTTTACACTTGATCTATCGTGGGCTAACTGTCCTGCTTCAAGCATCAAAGTCTATCGTGCACAACATGTTGTTTTTCAAAATTGCAAAGCTTTATGGGGGAAACTAGCTTGTCATTTCCATGAAAAAAGGAACAAAAACATTGGAAAGGGATCACATGAGAACAGATCCCCTTTCAGAAGTTGTTCAAATCTATAACACTTAGTAACATCATCAATAAAATTGCAGGGTGGAGAAGATCGGCACTCTCTCACCGGTTAATGTTGAACAAAGCCACATAAATACGCCTCATTTGTCATTATACTCAGTAAATGTACTGTAAACTCCCCCCTGGGACTTTTTGCAGACATGCTACATTTGGCCGGCCCCCCACACATCTCTCTCTCTTTGGGCTCCTGGCCATGCCTCACTCTTCTCTATAGTCTCAGATCCAAGGTCAGCTAGATAACACTGGAGCGTGCTTTACCTCCCTGCAAGAAACTTGACCATGATCAAAGAAACAAAGATTGGAGAGGGAGTTTTTCAGGGAGTGTTGGTGTTGTTTCTATCAGCTCAAAGAAGAAGAATCGTTCATTGTCTTCACCTCCTGGCATGGCATTCATGAGAGGTGACCTGGTAAGAGAATATGCAGATCTATAGGGTGGTGCAGAGATTTGTAGGCCGACCTGGAAGTTAGCATCCGACTGGGATTTCCAAAATCCCCAAAATAAGCTGTGTGGCAAACGCATGTTTATGAAATGTACTCGTTTTGTTCAGCAGGATGATATCCACATATTAACACCACTTAAAGTAAAGTAAAAAGCTAATGTTGGGCTATAAAGGAACTACAGCACGGTCACATGACTTCACGTCACCACCGCTAAGCTAAAGGAGGCTAATGTTGGGCTATAAAGGAACTACAGCACGGTCACATGACTTCACGTCACCACCGCTAAGCTAAAGGAGGCTAATGTTGGGCTATAAAGGAACTACAGCACGGTCACATGACTTCACGTCTCCACCGCTAAGCTAAAGGAGGCTAATGTTGGGCTATAAAGGAACCACAGCACGGTCACATGACTTCACGTCACCACCGCTAAGCTAAAGGCGGCTAATGTTGGGCTTTAAAGGAACTACAGCACGGTCACATGACTTCACGTCACCACCGCTAAGCTAAAGGCGGCTAATGTTGGGCTTTAAAGGAACTACAGCACGGTCACATGACTTCACGTCACCACCGCTAAGCTAAAGGTGGCTAATGTTGGGCTATAAAGGAACTACAGCACGGTCACATGACTTCACGTCACCACCGCTAAGCTAAAGGAGGCTAATGTTGGGCCTGATGAAGTTTAGTCGTCTCATTTAGACACTTGTTAGCAATCGCAGTTTTTAAATTCACCATATTTTATGTCGTAGAACAAAACGTTAACATCTCTAAAGCTTATTTCAGGCTTTTCACCAAAAACACATTCAATAAAGCTCTTAGTTTGAATTTGTATTGCACTTATTGTAAGTCTCTTTGGATCAGCTAAATGAAATGTAATGTAAGTGGTCAGTCTTTTGGGGGTTTAGGACTCCTTCCTGCACCTCTCTCTAGCAAACATTGATATGCTTATGATATTTTCACAGAACGCCTCTTTGTGTTAGCTTTTATTGAAATGCACAATCAGACACTGTGCAGCACGACATCTGTTGGTAATCACCGGACCTCCTCCACTGCCCATCAGGAGCTTTTAATAGATCTGCCGCCTCTGCATGAAGTACCACTTTTAGAGCCAACACAAACAAGAAGCCCCAGGTTAATGACGGCGTAATGAGGGGTTATTCAGCTGGGTTTTTTGTGTGTTTTTTTGGTGGGTGCAGAACTCCAACTGAGTGGACATGCGATCCGTAGAGTGGGCGCCAAATCTCTGTCTAATCCTGAGTGTCACTGGGGGGTAGGGGGAGGTTAAGCCGCTATGACAGAAGGCCCTGATGGACCCGCATCTGATCGCCGCTGATAATGAGTCAAGCCAGACAGAATTTGACACACTAACGCAACGGCAGTGTGTTAATCAGAGCAGCTAATCAGGTCTGAGCTCTTCTCAGTGTTCTCAGCGGACGAACAACACAGCAGAATTAGCCCGGGCTTTATCTCAGTCTTCTTTATGTTGTTGCTCCTCTGGTTCAACAGGGAGGTCGTCGTTATTCCTCCGAAAGATGGTCTTGACAGATTTGCAGAGGTGAAATGTCTGGAACCTCGTTAACCTCAGAGGCCTTCGGGTGCAATTATGAGCGGTGCCGACGCAGCCTGGGGAACATTCCTCGATTTATAAGACTCATCTCGCAAAACTGCAAATCAACTTAACAATGTACGAAAGATGCTTTTCTAAATCACAACATCTCCAGGTCTTCAGTATGTGAGGTCAAATTGGCACGCATACATAATGTAGTGGTGGAAATGATCTGAGGTTATTGTGTCCAAACTGATGTGCAGTATTTATTGACTGTTAGCTAGAAGCGTGAGACTCATTGTGAGTTAATAGCCTTCGTCTCCGCCCTCAAATGTCACTAATTTCTCAATGTTTGAAGGAAGCGCTAGCCTGCAGGCATCGTTGTGTCCTTTTGTCGGTCTTCATCAGAGAGCCAGTCATCACAATACATTGAGTAAATAATTGACTGAGTAAGTATCACTAGTCACGATGAAGGAATGCAAATGCTGTTGTGTTGATGCTGCAGTTTCAGAAAACATGCAAATATAAAAACACCAACATGCAAATGAAGAAATATCTTCACCAACTTGATCAACGTTTGGTGACGCTCAGGATTATAAAGTTGATAACGGTCTGTGTTGCAGAGTTATTCTGTCTCACAGTCAGTATATCTGAAAGGACTAAGTTAGTGACGTGAAACTGCAGAACGTTTCTCCTAATACAAATGTTTTGGGTCGATGTGACGTGCTTGCACCTGTCCGTCACTGTGGGATCTCCACGACTGACACATTGGCCGTTTCTCTCCTAAACTTTATGACCTTAAGAAAAGAAAGACAGGTTTTCTCCTCCTTTCTCTCCGTCTGCACCTTTGCAAGTCTTTGCACGCACCCTGACATCTGGCCTCCACCTTGGGCCAAAGGTATGAGCTTTACTTCAGAGGGTGAATCAGACACATAAGCAAAGCAAGAGAAAGATTGAAGCCACGGACCGGCTCCAAGCATCTGGCTCCAACATTATTTTGATCTCCTGTGCTTTATTTCCCTTCTTGTTGGAGACAAAGGGGGGGGGGGCAGTGGGGGTAAGCGGGGGGCAGTGGGGGTGTGGAGAAGCATGGCAGCAACTCCACTTTAAGTAGCTTTTGTACATGTTTAAAATACATTCGTAGCGATAAGAGGAGAAGGCAGGGTTTTTGTTTTAAACAAGATGACGGGAAGCACCTGGATTATGAGTAAGTGTACAGTGGGATAGTATATATGAAAGGCCTCAGCAGCTAATGGAATCAGTCATAAATAACATTATTTGACAGAAGTGGAGCATGTGCTGCACTTTGTTTAAGCAACTCCTCCCCCAGCTGACACTATAATCTAAATCCACTTTGGAGAACTGTTTTACACAAGTAAACATTTGAGCTACTTTACTGGAGCATTTTTGTTTAGTGCCACTTTATGTATGTATATATATATCTATAGATTCAGACTGACACTGAAGAGCTTTTCAAATAAGATAACTTATGGTAGATCGAGCCATCTGAAGCCCGTGTGTGTGTGTGTGTGTGTGTGTGTGTGTGTGTGTGTGTGTGTGTGTGTGTGTGTGTGTGTGTGTGTGTGTGTGTGTGTGTGTGTGTGTGTGTGTGTGTGTGTGTGTGTGTGTGTGTGTGTGTGTGTGTGTGTGTGTGTGTGTGTGTGTGTGTGTGTGTGTGTGTGTGTGTGTGTGTGTGTGGGGGTAGTGTTTCCTATTTAATCAGTTAGAGGTTAAACCAGGTACAACAGTTTGACAATCAAAATGGATGTGTATACATATTCAAAAAATAGCATTGGATGTATTTCTTTCAAGCTAAATTTAAACTTTAGTTTACTTCTGATTATCGGACTCTTTCCACACACACACACACACACACACACACACACACACACACACACACACACACACACACACACACACACACACACACACACACACACACACACACACACACACACACACACACACACACACACACACACACACACACACACACACACACACACACACACACACACACACACACACAGGCCTGAATAGCAGAGCCATTATCAGGGCTGCTTTCACGGGACTAAAGAAAAGGACACTTGACAAAATAGTGAGATTTAACACCAGGCAACACGTCCGATGTGCAGAGAAGGCCTTTAATGGCGTTAGATTATATGTGTGTGAGCAACACGATGTAGAGGATGCAGGACTCTGGTTTCTCCTGAGGAAAGAAAGCGCTCTTTGTTTTGGCGACCATGGGCTCGGAGCCACACACACATCCACACTCTCTCAGATACACACCCGGAGAGGCTCAAATTAGACCTGCAAAGGCTTTTCTTTTACACCAGGAGAGACGCTCTCTGGGGGCCGAGGTTCATTTAAGGACGTGTCATATAAACCCTCCATCTGAAACAGGAGCATGGCTTTGTGTATAAAAGGGTGTGTGTGTGTGTGTGTGTGTGTGTGTGTGTGTGTGTGTGTGTGTGTGTGTGTGTGTGTGTGTGTGTGTGTGTGTGTGTGTGTGTGTGTGTGTGTGTGTGTGTGTGTGTGTGTGTGTGTGTGTGTGTGTGTGTGTGTGTGTGTGTGTGTGTGTGTGTGTGTGTGTGTGTGTGTGTGTGTGTGTGTGTGTGTGAGAATTCATCAAACATTTATAGCGCTGTTCTTAGTTTCTATAAAGTCCGTTAAATGTGTTTTTGCTCCTGATGAAGTGATATTAAAAACAAGTCTCGATCCTGCAGCCCCGTTGGGAAATAGTTTGTATTTGTTTGGTTGGAGAGAGAGAGGGGGGGGGGGGGGGGGGGTTGAGATTTAATGTGTGCACTCTTTTGGGAGAGTGCAAATCATTTCATACAAGACTAGCAAATGATCTGCGAGTCTTGGTGTGAGTCTGGACTTGTAGTCTTACGTAACGCCTTGAATTGCTCAAATCACAACAAGGCACTTTGTCAATAAGAAAGGGAACATGCTCTTACTTTAATTATCACACGCAGTGGGAAAATCCAGCATTGGTGTTAGGCTGTGAGGGTGTGTGCTCCATAGGACGGCTGTATCTTGCAAAGTATTTTAGGATCCCTGAGGCTGGAGGGGTCTTATCTTCTGGGGACACAAGAGTCATCTCTCTGTGTTCAGGGCAGGGAGATGGCTGCTGAGATTGTACACACGGATTAGTGTTCGAGCTGCCGCTTTAAGATGAAATGTGCACTGAACGGAAACTTTATGGGAGATTTTAAAAAGCCGTTTCAGGGAATCAGATTTCCTGCTCATCGCCAGCAAGTTAGAAATACTTTAAAATGATTCCTGCAGCTTAATATCATCGTCCCTATCAAATCAAATCCCCTTAAAGAGGTGTTGAAAGCAGGCAAACAAGCGCTGATTTCTCCTGTTGTCCGCTGGGTGTGTGTTGTGTGTTTTTGAGGTTGGATGTGGGGCAGTTTGTGCATGGAATAGAGAGGGGGGGGGGGCATCCGCTAGAGCAGAAAGGGAAGGGAGCAGGACAGGCCAGTTGTACAGAGCAAGTTCACAAGGACTGAAATAACAGAGGAGGAAGTGACCCTGTTTCCAGCCTCTCGTGGAAGTCACCGCTGCAAGGAGATCGATGCTGCTGTGAAATGGTAAATACGACATCTTAAGATTTGTTTTTGCTTATGCGAGAGATTGAAGAGCTTTTAAAAGCTGTTGGCAACTCAAGACATGGTCTCATATCTGATGGTCACGCAAAGTTGACTTTTGTAACCTCTCTCATTCAGAGCAGTGGGCGATGTCTGCTGGTGATAACCGCGACTAAATCATGTATGCATGAGTGGGGGAAATCAATTGGACGGTGTGGCTCGGTTGTTGTAAATGTCAGCGGCGGAAGAGATAGCCATCTTGCCTCCTATGTGTGATAGCGGACAACAATTGTAAATCTGTTCGACTAATCTTCTATTAACGACACAGGAACAGTCCTTGTTATTGTGAGTTTTGGGGGGGGGGGATTATGAACTTGTAGACAGTGGGTTTTGAACTTCTAGCTTCACCTTCCCTGTCAGCTCTGATACTATAAAGTCATCTCCTTTTTATCACGCCAATTAACCGGCGAGCCCATCTCTGAAAGGTCATCTGGGGATTTGGATGCAGGGATTAGAGGAGGAATGCATCGCAGGAGGGAGGGAGAGAGGGATGTGGCAGCCATGAATGGGAATGGATGACTAGGGGATTTCAGTATAATGTCATTAAGGCTAGGGGAGACAAAGGGTGATGGTCCGTCCACAGACAGCATACGGCCCGGCGCTGACGGCTGGATTGACGGTGGCTTTATGATTCCAAGTCAGCAGGAGAGGACTCTTTAAAGTAGAGACACTACATACTGATATACAGCTGAACATCAGCAGGAGAGGACTCTTTAAAGTAGAGACACTACATACTGATATACAGCTGAACATCAGCAGGAGAGGACTCTTTAAAGTAGAGACACTACATACTGATATACACCTGAACATCAGGAGGATAGGACTCTTTAAAGTAGAGACACTACATACTGATATACACCAGAACATCAGCAGGAGAGGACTCTTTAAAGTAGAGACACTACATACTGATATACACCTGAACATCAGCAGGAGAGGACTCTTTAAAGTAGAGACACTACATACTGATATACACCTGGACATCAGCAGGAGAGGACTCTTTAAAGTAGAGACACTACATCCTGATATACACCTGAACATCAGCAGGAGAGGACTCTTTAAAGTAGAGACACTACATCCTGATATACACCTGAACATCAGCAGGAGAGGACTCTTTAAAGGATAGACACTACACACTGATATACCAGTCTTGATTCAGTGTTTTGCTCAAGGACACTACCTCCCACTCAAATGTGATGATTACCACATAAACACTATACTTTTAAGTGTCAGAATGAGACGGGTTAAGTAAGGGGTTAACAGTCTGCAGAGCTGTGTGTTTATGTGTTTGCCATTCAGATCAGGCCAGGTAATTACAGTTAGCTCTGTTTCCGCTCCCAGGAGCTCGAGCCAAATTAGCATGTTAAGTGGAGAAGCTCACAACACTGCAGTTTGTGTTTGAAACCACACACAAGTTTCCACTCTCATGTTTACATTCTTCCCTGTCTGCAGGGACAATATAGAAAGAGTGACAGAAACGAGTTCCCCCTGTTAGCTGGGCGTGTGTGTTCGACCTGTGTACATAGGACATGAATTTGCTCTATTGTCCCCTTGTCGAAGCTGCAGATAAATGGCCCGACGTGTGAAACCTGTATCTTTTGTCACAAAACGTTACAGCTCGAAAGGTGGAAAAAAATCGACGCCATTGCAGACATGTGAGGTTATGAGAACGCTATTAAACTGCTGATTATATAAGAAGGTAGGCAGCAATCAGGGGGCTTTGTGTAGGCTGGCAGCAGGTGTGGTGCATTATGCTCTGGCAGCTTCTCAGTCTATAGTTAAATCTCCTGTCGGGTGCCGTCATTACTCCTAACAATTTACTTTAATCACTCTGTCTGTCAGGAGCCACGGCCGAGCTGCATGATATAACTGCATGGTGAAATCATGCAACATTAAAGGGCTTAAGAAAAGACAGGTGACAGCCAAAGAGAAAGAAGCCCTGCAGGTGCATCGAGAAGTCAAACTTATTTGGGAAGAAAAAAACACTTTCTTCACGGCGGCGTGTTTGACCGGCCGCTGTTGCATAAATGTTTTCAGGATGTCCTGAACGGGTCAGACTCTCTGGAACAATGGCCTGACTCACTCATGCATGCACCCAGTCTCCCTTTGTGTCCCATTCTTTCAAACACACACACACACATTTTTCAATTACTGTCTTTATCTGTTGTTTTCCACATGCATGGTTTCTTAATCATTGCTGAGGCACATTACATTAAAGCTGCTGCAAAAGGCCTTCAAGACCACTAAATACTTTAAAGGGGACCTATCATGCAAAATGCACTTTTGTACGTCTTTTCTACATGAATATGTGTCCCCGGAGTTCCAGGGAACTCACCAAGTGTCAGAAAACACAACCCTCTCTCTTTCCCTCCATACCCAAATCTCTTAAAAAGGGGCTGCAACGGATCTGATACAGACTGATCCAGATTTGAACACTTCTATGACGTCACAGAAGTGGCGCTACGGCTATGGAGCCAACTCCACCAATCAGGAGGAGACAGCCACGGACATTGCCGTTGGAAAGCGCTGGAGACGCTGTAGTACATATGCCAGGCCTGTAGATGGTGCTGTTCTCACAGAATCAGCCCATGATGCAAAGACAGTGTTCAATTGAGCGAAATGAGGAATGGCTAAAATGCATGATCTGTTTGGTATTTTGAAAAATAAAAAGTATAAATATGCCTTATATAGGTATGGTCCTACACTATATTATTCAAATATAGCATGATAGGTCCACTTTAAGATACACAATATAGCACATTTGTGAGATAGGGACCAATGGACTAAGGACACTATGTGCTGTAGCAGAGCAATTAGCATTTAAGCTACACAACATGTACACATTTAACATTTCTATGAGACTGTATGCAATGTACTCACACTGGGTATTTGACAATCAATCATCCATCTTTGGCACTTCCCAAGATCTAGACACGTTTCTTCTCAATGCCTCTCTTTTCATGACTCTATAACTTATCATATTCCATGTCGCTGTCTCGGTTTCACATTCATCACGGGCTGTCAGAGCAAATGTGAAGGCTTCTCAAACAGCTAAATCAGTTCGGGTTTGACTTTGAAAAAGGAGGGGAATCTCTGCTGAGGAATGTGCTGAAGGTACGAGGCGCAGGTTGAAGCAGGTTTTTTTTTTTTTTTACGGAGATAATCAGCGGTTAGTCTGCGGTTTTCACATCTGGACCTGAAAGTGGGAAGTGGTGAGTCGGGACAGGAAGTGGCTTTTAGCATGTCGGCCATATCAGACGTAGCTGTGGTCAGGATGATATCTGCATGAGGAAGAGGAAGAGAGACGAGGGAGTTCATCAGAACTAACAGCTAACCTTTGGAGGGGACGGCTCACTCGTCTGTCGAGAGGTTTCACTTAATTACATCTTTCCACACGGAGGCAGAAGGTCTCATTTGCAATTCCCTGCACTTTAAAACACTCGCTTTAACTATCTCTTTCTCCTACGCGGCACTTCTCCAGCTGTCTCATCAAGGATATTTAAACGTTAGTCTTGGACTTGACAGAAGAGGAAAAGCGACAGGTTCATTTAGAGCACTTAGTAAACGAAAGTAAATTATACTTAAAGAGGCCCTATTCTGCTTTTCGTGGTTTCCCTTTCCTGTTATATTGGTGTGTGTAAATGGTCTGCAGAGATGTTCCAATATCATTTTGTGTAATTGTTTTACAATAATGATGTTTCTCAAAGTCCTAATTCCAGCTGATTGTAATAAAAAAAAAACAGAAAACAACTATTTAAAGTTTTCACAAGCATCTTATATTCATTTGAACTATATAGCAACATTTACTTCTATAGGCGCGTTCACACCAAGTACTTTTCCCACAAAGGTTCCTGAGAACTCTTTAGTTCTCAGGAACTAAGTACAGATCGCGTTCACACCGGAAATTAGTTCCTGGGGGAGGATTAGGCAAATGAAGCCGCTGACGTCACTTCTTCTTCTTCTGCTTTGGGTTTACTGGCAGGCCGCAAACAACTTCACGACGTATACTGCCACCCGGAGTCCCCGGCCGGAAGTCCCCGGAGTTAGGGACTGGCTTCAGTAGAAGCTTTCCGAGTAAACGGCCAGAACACCGACACCTCCTCATCTCCACCGCTCCCATGTTTTCTTTTGTGTTGTCATAAGTTAGTCTCTGCGTTTCTGCGCTGGGCTAATGCTAATGCTAATAATGCAATGCGAGGATAATAAAATGGCGGCTTCACAAAAGTTTTTGGGAGTTTTACGGAGTGTGGTTTGCATTCCGCCAAGCCAATCAGACACAGGAACCTTTCTCTCCCACGAAAGTCCCTGCTCTCTAGCAGGGACTGAAAAGGGGGTACAAAAAAGTTTCTCTAGAACTAATTTAGTTCCTGGGACTTTTTGGTGTGAACGCAACTAAATCGTAGTTCTCAGGAACCTTTGTGGGAAAAGTACTTGGTGTGAACGCGCCTATTGCCTTCTGTAGCGGCCAAAATCCTATAGAACTAAAACAGCCACTGAGGCACTAGTTAGCAGATCTTACACAGGGAAATGATCATCCATGTCCAGACAAGAACCTCCATTTGTGCATTTTATTCCTATAATAAAATACAATGAACAGGTTTCCTCTCTTTTCCTTAAGCCGTTCCTATGGCTTTCCTTTGTGTGGCTTGAAACACCCTGGTTAAAAACCGTTTGCCTACTAGTGCTCTGGCTCCCACCTCCACCTGTCTGTCTCCAATATATACAATTACGCCCCGTCCACACACCAGCTTTAAAAATATCTTGGAGGTGGGCGTGTCTGAAAGCTTGGGGATTTTTTGCGACCAACAACCAATCGCATGATTCTCCCGCCCCCGACATACAAAGCAATAGCAATGTTAAAACGAAGTAAACTGGATATAAACTCTCCAAACAGGCGAAAACCTACCAGTTTCACCCACTGTCTCTGCCACCTCCCTCCATGCCTGGTTCCTCTGGTTTGTATCCCGGTAAATAGTTCTGGTCGTAAAGAACCGGGTGATTTGCTACCGTAATTTCTCGTTTGGAATATGAGGAAATGAACTCTCCCAGAGTCTCTCCCAGCTTGCACGCGGTTTGATTGGCTAGCGCTTGTACTGTCAGATTTGCATAAACGGGATTTGATTGGCTGACGCTTCCAGCTCAGCTTCAAAAGTTGAACATTGCTCAACTTTTGAATCCTGAAAATCCTGGAAATCCTGGAAATCTCCGCTTTGCTTCCCCACAATGCAGTTCGGCGAAAAGCGAGGCAAAGTGACGTCACCCCCATTCAAAGTGAATGGGCAGAAGCGTTGGAAGATTTTTTTAAAGCTGCTGTGTGGACGGGGCATCAGGTGCTCTAATCACCCAGTGCCCAAACATGCCTTCAAATAAAAAGCATAGAAACTACTTTAACTTATGACACTAACTAAGAACACATTTACAATAAACACTATAAACAGCAAGAAAATAAATGTTAAACTATTAAATATAAAGAGATATATAGCTCCAACACCTTCCATGCACACATTTGTAAGCGTGAATGCAGGTTGGATTAGGCTGATATAATTACTACGTTCATGTGAAGCCGATGTAAGGTTGACACAGAACAGCAGTGTGTGTGAGGGCATCGAATTCTCTCATGAATCTTTCATCGTTCAGATTAGATTTCGCAGAACATGTCTGCTCTCAGGTGACTCGTCAACTCCGTGTGACCCCTGTGTTTTAAAAGGTCATTATCAGCATGTATTAACAGTATAAGGGCACTCTTCACATAGTTTGTAATCTGTGGGGGTTTGCAGCCTAAGCGAGTTACAGGAGTTGAGTGATGGCTCAGCGGCTCTCCCTGCGGTGTCAGGTCTTCATTCATTTGCATCAAAAACACTAAATGCTTGACAAGTTTAACACAGAACAGTCGACTAAAAAGAAAGCGAGGATACGTTAGCACCTCTTATTAGCCTCCTTTTCTCCTCAGGCCTCTGTGGATGTGTTTCCATGGTTACTCTGTTTTGTCTGATTTCTTTTCCCATCTCACCTCCCACTGGCTTGACTTTATTCTTTATTTGTTCTCATGTTTTTCTCAGTCTTTGCAGGGCATGCTCTTCTCCCTTCACTCTGAGCTTGACATTCAGAGGTACTTGATGAAAATCCAATTGGCCCACAGAGTTAGTCAGCCTTTTATCTTATCTGCATCGTGTGTGTGTGTGTCTGAACTGTGTGTGTGTGTGTGTGTGTGTGTGTGTGTGTGTGTGTGTGTGTGTGTGTGTGTGTGTGTGTGTGTGTGTGTGTGTGTGTGTGTGTGTGTGTGTGTGTGTGTGTGTGTGTGTGTGTGTGTGTGTGATGCATCTTCATCCTCACTAACACCTGCTGCTGCTTCTGTGTGACCATTTCTACCTAAAAAGTGTGTCCCGCCGTGCCTCCCAGAGTCTGACCTGCTCAGGATAAACCAAGAACTACATTTCATATAAAAGCTTCAATTCTTTATTTGCCCGTATGTGTGTGAGAGAGCAGCATGCAGGTGTGTTTAAGGTAACCTGGTGGACCCGTCTTCAGCTGCCAGGAAATAGGAGCGTTTCATAAAGCGCCAAGTGTTCACTGACCTCTCAGTTATTGTCCCGCCTCCTCCACTTCTGCCGATCACCTTACAGCGCCTCACAATGCCTCTCTGGCCTCATCACACTTTGAGTTATTGAAGAGGATCTGCTTACAGAGTAGCTCACCTATCTACAAGTGATGTGACACACTTCTCAATCCTTAATCAGTTTGAAAACTTATTTTAAACACCGTTAGCATTATTATTAGACAAGCCCTATTGTGCTTTAAGGGCTTCTCCCTTCCCTGTAGTGTGTTAAATAGGTTTGTGTGCATGTCAATGGTGTGCAAAGGCTTCAATCCCAAAGACATGTCCCAGTAGAGACACTACATACTGATGTGAACCTGGTGAATATGGAAAGTAAAAGTTGACGCTCTTGTAGAATGGTTAGAGGCTTACTGATGCTTTCAAACCCTTATTTACCTTGAGGTGCTTTTGGGACAGAGCTGCGTGGTATTTGATAGATTCTTTTATTCAATTTTGCATGACTGCTATGGTTTGGTTTATTCACTTCTTGTTGTTCTGGAGTCAAGCTTGACATCAAAGGTGTTTTTATTCCAGTGTGACTCACAGCACATGACATTGACAGATACTGTTGTTTCCTAACTCCCCCGAATGCACCGTATCTCAAAAACTTTGCCACGTTTCTTTGTGTCGTTTCGATATGAATGCATGTATTGTTCAATGTTTTGTGTCCAGTGTCTCCACGGTCTCACCCTTTTACTGTATCGTGTTTCCGTTGCCTCCCCCCCTCCAGAGCAGAAGCCCAAAGCACGGCCCCAGCAGCGTTGGAGAGGCGGACCACCTCTCCCTGGCCTCCCTGGAGTCACTGGACACCATGTCTGAGGCCGACTCCCCCACAAACTTCACCCGCGGCAGCCGGGTTCGAGCTAGCCTGCCCGTGGTGCGATCGACCAATCAGACGAGGGACCGCTCGCTAGGTACGTTAGCTGTTGGTTTTTTTATCCTACGTTTTTTTTTATTGAAGTTTTCAAATATAACGAACATTACACATACATTAAACGGTCAGTCTAGGTGGCAGATACAGTGGCATAGGCATGTAAATAAATACAGGTCAGTATACAGATGATACAGGGATAACAAAGTACAGAAATCTGAAAGAATATGACGTGGGCTACTACACTTAATAATCTTATTCCCGTTGCCCCGGTCTTTGGTTTTATTGAGCATTTTACCCTACGTTTTTCATCAAACTTTCTCATACTTTTTTTCTCCCATTGTCTACATCTAGAAAGCCTAAACAAAAAAATGGAAGTTGTTTATTAAGTAAAAGAAGTGTAGAAATACTCTGTTACAAGTCAAACTCCTGAATTCAAACTGTACTTGTAAAAGTACAAACGTTTTGGCGTACAAATATACTTTAAGTACCAAAAATAAAAATACTTGTTATGCAGAATGGCCCATTTAAAGGTGGGGTAGGTAAGAATGGAGAGACCAGCTCGAGTGCGCTAGAATTTGAAAGTACGCAGCCGGAAACAATCTGCCACTTCCTCACAGAGCCCCTCCTCCAACACACGAACGCGCACATGACCAATGAGGGCACGAGATAAGTTTGTGCCCAGATGGAAGGCTGACAGGCAGGCAGGCCATCCAGTTACTTTAGCCGGGCCGGCTCAGATGATTGGTCGTGCTTTTTACAGCGCCACGGCTTCAAGAGATGACATTTTGTTAATTTTATTTATTGTCAAAGCATTTAATATATTCATTGCTATCGGGATGTTAAGAGCATTCCATGGAATATAACAAAAAGTGTTTTTTACCTAGCCCACCTTTAAGCACCATATATTTTAAATGATTGTATTAATAGCTTGTGAATTATTGTGTTCACTTCAATGTTGCACCTGGTAAAAGTGGGGTTTATTTTGAATGAGTTTATATACAACTAGGTAGCCTAATAATATGTGGTAATGTCTTTGTTGATTCATGTTAATATTAAGAACCTAAATCTACAAACTACCTAACTTAATGTGTGAATAAAAATGAAGTAATGTAAAAAAAAGTACCTACATATTTTTCAAAAAGTAGCATACCTGAGTAAATGTCCTTTCCACCTTTGATATCTAGAAGTGATTATGAATAAAAGCTTAATCTCAAATCTGAATGAACGTTGTGAACAGAAAGTAGTCCTCTTGGATAACCTGGTTTTGATTTTGCATAACTCTCTGAGAAACGTCTAAACACACCTTGGTTTCACCTTGTCCAGCTCTCCTCCTCTCACTCCATCCATCTCCTCCCCTCTCTCCCCCTCAGCTCACAGCTCCACTTTAATTACACTCCTTCCCTCTGTAGTGAAAGATTAGGGAATCCTTCCACAATGTGCCATCGTGTTATTGACAGGATTAGAAACGGGTCGACTTATCAACACACACGCTGCTTCATTTGCATCCAAACGCAGAGCGATGTGCAGAATGAGGCCGCTGCATTAGGGTCGAGAGGAAAAAGTTAGAAAGAGTTTGAAAACTTCCTGAAAAAGGGTTAGGTGAGTTGAGTCTGTCGTTTCTTTAAGGATATAGTCTTCAAAGCTTCTGCGTCTGAATGGCACGTCTTTTGAACAAAGTGAAAGTGGATAAAACTATAGGGTGCCATTTAGCATTCTTTCTCGTGCCAGGAACGCCCCCCCCCCCACACACACACACACACACACACACACACACACACACACACACACACACACACACACACACACACACACACACCCCCCAGTTCCTTCCCTTTCCCTCTCAAAAACATCAGGACAAAGCGTTATGACAGCAGGGGGTCAAAGTGTGATAAAGGGGGAGGAGAGAGAAAGGGGCACCCCTCAACTACAGTGTCCCTCCCACAGCCTCACACACACACACACACACACACTTTGCCGAGTCCCAACGGACATTTGGGTCTTAGTATCTTCAGCCTGTTCTGAAGGAGTTGTCGCGTGGTGTTTTCCAGAGCATCAGAAAACAGGAAAGCCCCTAATGTGAGTATCAGATTTCATGTAGAGCGTGGCATCAGATTTATTATATTTCAAGAGGTTTTAATAACAGCATGTTTCTACTCTGTTTGTCTTAATTTTGACGGACATAGATTGAAGTTTCTAGAAGTTAAAGCCTTTCCTTCCCAGTGGAAAACATTTGAAAGAGCAGACAGTCTGCAGTTGTTCTGTGCCCATTTGGTCAGGAAACCCACTTTGCCATTTGCTTCCAATCCTGAGTGAAACCAGGCGCTCAGGAATGTAACAAGACTCTTTGTTGCAGGCGGATAAAAACCTAATGTTAAAGAATTCAAATCGTCCTAATGCGAGCTCAATCAATGGCGCTTTGTCACCAAACTCCTTAATTGCCAACATCTGGAAGAAAAGCAGCCGAGTGTTAACACAACGCGCTCTCAGGGGAAGGAGGAAGTTATTCTGCGAGTTGTTGGACCCAGACAGACCAGAGAGAGAGCCGTGATGGACTCAGCCATTTTTATTTCCTGGATTTACCCTCTGTCTGTCTCGTGGAGCATGTTGAATCCTGTATAATATTTCACCAACATCTGGTAGCTTTTACTGACGCTGTCCTTTTATGGGATTACACCAAGTAGAACTACCGCTTTCCTTTGAACCAGCTATTATGAGTGTAAAGGGACACTGATTTATGTCTGAGCGGTTCATTAAACGTGACATTCTCGTATAATATGACACAAAGCTACAGATAGACCCAATGAAAATCAGTGCCACGCAGTTTGAAATCAGTGTTTTTCCTCTACCCTGGCATTGTTTACACAAGTACAGTGAAGGCGTGTCCAGAAGTGATGTGGGGGAGACATCTGTTTCTTTAGAGTGCAGTACAGAAGCCACACCCAGGGTTCAGAGGTTCAGCCTTTGTTTTGTTTTTTAAATGCATAATTTGTGCTGTTCCATCCCGAGCACACCGCCATGCTTCTGCCCCGAATCACTTTCATTTCAAAGTGATTCACGGCACAACACGAATCAGGAGCAACGTGGCAGGTGGAGAACAAAAACACGGAGCACAAGTATAAACATCTGATGCACAGCTCTTCTGCCAAAAGTAAAGGTTGCTTGGTCTCCTAGCCAAGTTGTTTGTCTGTCCTTTTGACCTTAAAGCATGTAAACATACAGTAGACGCATAACAATACAAATATGAACCTGGAAATGAGCAGAAGAGGGCCACTGTCAGATCAGCTGCCAGTTGGTGGTGTAGATGGCACAGGAAAACGGGATTTATTAATTAGATCACGTGTTGGAGGTTGTTTCAGGCGTCATGGAGGGTAAAAAGCACACCTTTGCAGAAAAAGGCTCCAAATCCAAACTTTTCTTGAGTCATTTATTTTTTTGGGTACTAATTTTAATAGCTGGGAGGCTGTGGCTAAGTGGATAGTGTGCTGGACTTCGAATCAGAGGGTAGCAAGTTCGAATCCCACTGCAGTCAGCATGTCGTTGTGTCCCTGAGACTGTACTGAATTGCTTTGGATAAGAACGTCTAACAAAAGTAATATCTGAGTCAATACTTAAGAGAACAGACTGCCAGTTCTTCGTATTCTGAATGTATTTCTGTTAATCTAATTTAAATAACACTGCAGGAAGGTATGAACTTATTTAGCACCTGAGTACAATCTGTGAACCAACGGATCACTTCCTACAAAGTGTCTCTTAGTCATAGGAAATACTTGATTTAATTCAAAAGAGTGAACCTGTTGTGGCTCACCCCCTGCTCCCCTGCTCTCTGTGCACAGGTGTGCTGTACCTGCAGTACGGAGACGAGACCAAACAGATCCGCATGCCCAACGAGATCACCGGCATCGACACCATCAGAGCTCTGTTCGTCAGTGCCTTCGCAGCGCAGCTCAACATGAAGATGCTGGAGTCGCCCAGCGTCGCCGTCTACGTCAAAGACGACATGAGGAACGTGTACTACGAGCTCACCGATGTCAGGTACAGACGCTAAGCAGAGATTCAGAATGTGTGTTGGGCTGCATGGATCGGGGCATCCGAGGTTATTTCCTTTTCCACTCCCTGAGAACTTCCTGTCTAAACTTCCCACTGCACAGGAAATGTCACTGGCCAGGAAAGTCTTGCTTCCTTTTTCCATTGTGTGCAAACTTAGTATAAATAACATTATATGGAAATGAAGCCAACATTCTAACAAACCGTACGGTGTCCTTGGGTGTCATGAAAGGTGCCTAAAATAGAATGAATTGTTTACATGTCTCCAATAGACCCAAACAAACTGCAGAGCACATTATAAGCTTAGATGACTTGTTGTCCTGTCCTCGCTCTGCAAAGTTTGAATAATGTGAACTTTGCCAATGATTGTCAAGGTTTACTTTCCAAAGTATTGTGCACTGTGCTCTCGAACAGCATGCACTTTGACTTGTTCCTCCCTTATTTGGTATTCACGAGCATGCCTTGTCAATAATACAGCAGACTTGACACTGTCTTTGTTCTAGTTTTTCAGAAACACCACTTTACTCTTGAACACATAACCAACTTTTCCCCCTTCTCTGCACACTCCCTGCTGCAGCTAGATGTGTACTTTGTGACTAATACTTTATCTGGGCTGTAAAACAGTGTCTCGTGATGTCTTAAGGTGGGTGCAGGCGTCCAGGTTGCAACACCACACTGAGTACGACCAGCAGAGGAAGAAGAAGGAGCTTTCTGTAGACGAGTTTCAACACAGTGTTAGTGGATGTTTGGAGATCTTTAGAGGAGATGTCTTATGACAGAGGGTTGTCAGAGTATGGCTGCGGGCCTCAGTCAGGATACGTTCCTCTGTCAGGGCTGAGGCACAGACTCAGATCCAGGCTGAATGAGGACCGCCCGCTGTCTGACGGCGATCTCTGGACTGCTTATTTACCACGGGACACTTCTACTCCCTACAGGAACATCACGGATCACTCCTGTCTGAAGGTGTACCACAAAGACCCGGCGCAGGCCTTCAGCCACGGACCCCGACCTGCTAATGGAGACGCCAGGGTGAGTACTTCACTGACACACATGCTGCTAAAACAACCGTGAAAATGAGCTTCTTGCTACAGATATAATGGCCCGCCCAGCCTTCCGGATATGGCAGAAGTAAACACATACTTCACTCAAGTAGAAGTAAGGCAAGGCAAGTTTGTTTATCTAGCCCCTTTCAACACAAGGCAATTCAAAGTGCTTGGAAACACACTTTCAAATGGCATTTAAAAAAGCTAAATACAGAATAACACACGTATCAAATACATGAATGAAAGTTACAGTGCAGTGTAAGATGTGAATAGTTCAATTAAAAGCAGCGGCAAAAAGAAAAGTCTTCAGCCTGGGTTAAAAATAGTAAGAGTTGCAGGTTTCTGGGAGTTTGTTCAAGATATTTAGACACTCTAAATCAGGGGGGTCAAACTCAATTACATCACGGGCTACATTAGCATTATGGTTACACTCAAAGGGCCGGTTGTAACTATATAAATCTGCAGTACCAGTCAAAAGTTTGGACACAACTTCTTAATTTTAATAATTTTCTACATTGTAGATTAATACTAAATACATCAAACCTATAAAAGAACACAGGGAATTATCTAGTAAACAAAAAATTGTTAAAAAAATCCAGAATATGATTTATATTTTAGATTGTTCAAATTAGCCCCCTTTTGCCTTGATGACAGCTTTGCAAACTCTTGGCTTCTCAATATATATATATATATACATATGTAATATATATTAAATAATGTATTATATTACATTATTGCCTCTGCATTGGATAATTATCAGTTCTCTTAATAACTTCGTAAATAACTACGTCTGAAAAGCCGAAGTCTAGGGCAAATCACTGAAAGTAAATATTCAACCGTTACACCAATTGTATATAATATTCTTTGCAAGCTCTTGCGGACCACATAAAATGAGGTCGCGGGCCGGATTTGGCCCCCGGGCCCTGAGTTTGACACCCCTGCTCTAAATAATAATGAACACGCCACCAAATGCAGATTAAAACTAAAAGCCTGTTTTGAAAATGTGAGAAGTAGAATTACAATCTACTTAAGTACAGAAACGAGGTATTTGTACTTCACTTCTTCCCACCTCCACATCCTGTTTGCAGTAAAGAGAAGGAATGACCCCCTGCTTCTTCTTAATCTTTTTGGCGGGGGTCTCATATTGTTCTCCGAGAGGCCTTCGTTTGGGCCAATTGGGCTCAAATCTCAGGACCTTTTCTTGTTCATTCTCCCCCCAATATCAGCTCTAATCTCTTCCTCTTGTTCCGATGTTTGTTTCCTGCTGATGTAACAGAATTTAAGCCCATTTTCCTCAAATGTCCCTCCCTCTTAATCCGCCTGACCCTCTATCTAACCTGCTCTGTCTGCAGCCGATATCAAGGCAGCATTGTGATATTGCACAAAATGAACTTAACCTCAGCTATAATCCCATCGCCACATCCTGCATGTGTCGCAAGAGTATAAAGAGATATGTATAACTTTTAGAGGAATGATGAGGGGCTGCTTCAGAAACTTTATTTACAAGAGACATTTGATAAAAAAAATATAACAAGTGAAAAGTGACATTTAAAAGGTCCAAGCTGTACAACAGCAGGAGAAATTGCAAGTTGGCCACAGTAAAGAAACGATTGCATCCTTTTTTCGATGCATTTTTAACGTAATTGCCTATTTAACGCTTGCTGATTCAGCACTTTTTTAAATATAACTGGACGTACCAGCGTGCACTAAGCAAAAAGAGGCAGGGCAACTTTACAAGGGCTCTTGTGCAAACATTGTGAAATCTAGATACGCTGAAGAGGGTTGAGCCATAAATGGTTCTGTCACTGTTTAACTAGGCAGCAATTGGCACAGATACAATCTTGTGTGTGTGTGTGTCTCATGGCACTTATGGCTTTAACCTTTCCCTACAACCATATTGGCGAGTAGACAGACACAAACACGTTGACGAAATACCATCTTTTTCTTGGCAGCTGCAAAGCTAGGACTCAATATTTTTCAGATAGCTTGAGGAGACAAAAAAGTCTTTCTAGTTTTTGACAACATCTTTTAATTAGGGAGGAGAATCTTATTAGGTTGTCATTTTTACCCTGCCGCTCGGAGCGAAAGGGTAAAAATGACAACCTAATAAGATGTACACCTGTTCAGACACTTTGAGAGGTGCTATCTGTTTGGGCTATTAGAGCGTCCTTTCGTCTTAGATGCAGGAATGCTAGGCTTTAGATAACATTCTGCACTTTAACTCTATTTGATGGACACATAGAGCTTATGAAAACAACCATCATATCTGTCAGTATTCGATATAAGGTGCGCAGATATACTAAGTAACCGCAGAACAGACGTTAGAGAATAAAGTGGTATTTTCTTGCATTTGAAGCTGCACTTTTGTCATGTTTCAAATATGAATCCGTTCCCATGTAAGGGATTGTGCCAAGAGCATTGCTTTGTATTCATAGGATAGTCAATAGTGGCTGTCAGATGTACACAAAGCTGGAGGAGATATTTTGTAAACAGAGGTTCAGTTTTTGGCTAACCTCTGATCGGTTCTCCTCAGTGCAATCAATCTAATTTTGAGGAAACATTTTTATGAATATTATACCACGATTATAAGTAGAGATGTCCCGATCCGATCACGTGATCGGGGATCGGAGCCGATCACGTGATTTTGAAAAGATCGGAATCGGGGGGGGAAAAAAATCGGGGATCGGAATTTTTCTTTTTTTTGTATTCAATGTTACAAAACAAAAATGACCATGTTCAAGTCTTAAAGTCATCCTGAGGCCTTAGTTTTGGTTTCAAATGACACAACATCATGTATGTGTTGCTTCTTTGGGGCTTGTTTTCATAGACCTGCTTATTTCTCTCAAATCTGGCAACAGAGTGGGCAGGGCGCAGTGTCTAATTGTAGCAGTAAGCTAACGAGTACTGAAAAGCTTTATTTTGTTTTGATCCAATGCTGCACAACTGAACTGATCCAATGCTGCTGTGAAAGAAAGAAGCTATATCCATGTTGGATAGAATATCCAATTTAAATAAAAAAATAACCTTAAGGGACAACTTGAATGCTTTTTTTTCTCTTAATGCATTGCATAAAGATCGGATCGGGAAAAATCGGTATCGGCAAATTGTCAAAATCAAATGATCGGAATCGGATCGGGAGCAAAAAAAGCTGATCGGGACATCCCTAATTATAAGGAGGCCCTCGTCTTTTTTGCACTGCCATTATGTACACAGCAGCATAGCTCATGCAGCCAGCTATTTAAATGTTGACACAGTTCCAGCATGGCAGGCCATCGAGGCGCTGTGTGCATTTCCACCAGACAGGCTGCCCTCATTATTAGAAGCTTATGAACACGGTGCAAACAAAGAGAGGAAGTCAAACTCAAACCATATGCGTCTCAAAGCTTGTCTCGTGTGTTTATTTTTCTAGCTTTTACCCCTCTGTGTTGTCTCCAAGCAGAGGCATGTTCTGCACACAAATACAGACGCTCTTGATAAAGTCGATGTATTTTAAGCATATTTTAAGTCTTATTAAATCAGTTTGGGATTGGCGAGTCGTGCCTTTTGGCTTGATTCGTTCCCATGAGGCTGTGCTGGAGCAGTCAGAGATGTGAGGCTATTCAACGCTCCAGAGAAATTCCTGCAGAAGAATTCAATGTTTCTCTTTGTTTGTGTAGGCAGCTCTGATAGTGGAAGTGATTAGGGTTTGATGAGGGTCTGCAGGGGCTCTGTGCTTCTTAGATGTCATATTAGTTTTCTTGCTTGGTCAGACTTGTTATATATTATGGGCTGTGTTGCTTTCACTGACAACTCTCTTTCCTTCCCCTTTGTTATCCAAGCTTTTGTTACTACTGTTTGAGCGGTTGTTGATTTCCAGTACACACACACACACACACACACACACACACACACACACACACACGTATTAATCTTTGCTGTATTAATCTGTAGTAAATAAAGGCAACACACACAAAAAAAAGTGTCAGACTGAACTGCATTGGGTTTCGACTTGTCTTCTATGTAGGTGTAACCCGTGAGTCATACCTGGAAGGAACAATAGCTTGTTTGTTTGACAGCAACAGAGGGTTTGGACAGGAAGGCAGATTAATTAGATTCAGTCCTGCATGAGACGCTTCTCAGCTCAGTGTTATCATAACCAGCATTTCACATATTCATGGTCTATATCCCTGTTGACATACTGCATTTCAGGTGTGCTAGCTATCAGAGAAATGTTTAAACAAATGCAAAATGAACTCAAACTTGGAATAAATATTCGTTTTAAGTTAACTGGATACTAGATACAGTATCTATCTAAGTAAATGCTAGCATTACTGTTAGCCACAATAAGCTACTGGGTAGTTTGCATTGTTAAAAGTTTACATGTGTCTGTTGTGCTAGCTAGCACAGAGACATTTTTACTTATGTAAAATTAAATCAAGCCTTGAATTAATAAACGTAATATATTGTAGTAATTTTTGCAGGTTTTTCCTCTAAGAATTCAGAAGTTTTAAGTTAAATCAGTACCTGATACAGTATCTAATGTAAATGCTTACATTAGCTACTGTTAGCCAACATAAGCTCATGTAAAGTTGCCACAAGTCCACATGTTCTTGCATCAAAAAACTCTATGCCCCTGAGCATAAGGTTATCAAAATGACTCAATGGGTTACATGACAGCAGTACACTATCTAAACCAGGGGTGTCAAACTCAATTTCATCGCGGGCCACATTGGAATTATGGTTGCACTCAAAGGGCCGGTTGTAACTTTGAGACTATATAAATATTGAATATATATAAAATGATGTATTACAGTATATTACATTATTGCCTCTGCATTGGATTAAAAGTGAGATTTGGGGGGGGAAAGCAACGTTTGGAAAAAAAAATGTAACTGAGAAAAAGTACAATTCTAAGAAAAAAGGCATATTTTGAAGAAAGAAAGTCAAATTCTGATAAAAAAAAAAGGCATATTTTGGGAAAAACTGTCAAATTCTGATAAAAAAAAGTCAAATTTGAGATGCATTGTGGGACATGTAGTTTATGGGCAACATGCTTCTGTAAATCGGCATATAACCGTATGATAAACATATTATATTCTTTGCAAGCTCTTGAGGGGCCACATGAAATTAAGTCACGGGCCGGATTTGGCCCCCGGGCCTTGAGTTTGACACCCCTGATCTAAACCATAACTTAGCTAAAATAAGCTAACGCTAGCTACAGCAGGCTACTATAGCGTCGTATAAGTGTTGTGTGATGAGTTTTTTTTTGCTGCTTATCAGTTCAACTTTGCACTTGCATAAGGAAGACAGCGTAGTGTATTTTTTTTTAAATCACAGTCTCACTTTCAGTACAACCATACATGCCAACCTTTCCAAATCCAAAAGAGGTAGGTTTGCACGCGGCAAATGTGCTCGCCCAAATTAGGTAATCAGAATAAATGGAACCCCAGTAATCACATGTATAAACCATGTATTTAACATATAGCATCATTTTATGCATTTTTCAGAAAAAGTGGTAGTTTGGTAAACAGTGACATCAACGACATGTCTGTAAAATGCCCGAAAAGTGAAAGAATGGGAGATAAATATCCCAAATCTCCACATTTTATTATATTTGTAATTGTTTCTGGTCCTCTTTCAGTTGAGACAGTGTAGATGAAGGATGTGTCAGGATGTAGAACTCTTGTGTGAACATTGGATAAAGCCAGGTTCATATTCTTGTTTCATGTTGTTCACATATTAGAGTCAAAGGTTTGCACAGAGCGAAATATCTTTGTGTTGCGCGATATATCAGAAAATACTGCATTAAAAAAGTCATTTCCTGCATTTTTCTACTGATAAAGTGTGATATAAATAATGGACAGGCTTTCAGATTGCTGTAGTTCACTAAACAGAGACATTAACGACATGTTTGGTGCTGAAAATGTCAGAAAAAGTGAAAGAATGGGAGATAAATATCCCAAAATCTCAACATTTTATTTTTGGTGTGTTTGTGGTCCTCTTTCAGTTGAGACACTGGTGAATGATGCTTCAGGAAAAGACCAAACACTGATGTCTTTCAGTCGCCAACATGTGTTTGAGACACTGATATTAACTGGGAAACCCTGCAGGACTCAAATGCCTCGTCTCTGTTACCTTAAACTCATTTGGGAGTGATTACCCATCAGCCCCGGGGGTAACGCTGCCTTTCCTCTGCAGAGGAAAGGCAGCGTTACCCTCGGTCCGCACGTTGTTTCTCTTTCAGAAACACAGGAGACTGTTGGTATGATGCGATCACAGACACGCTGCAAACGGTGTCCACCAAAAGTCGAGTCCAGTGTCTATGGAGTCTCATTTTTATTTGTTATAGTTTGGGAAGATTGAAAATCGGTAGGGAAAGCCAGCTAAGTCGGTAGGCGGTAGAAACATGTCAAAAGCAGTAGACTACCGCCCAAAAGTCTCACGGCATTTCGTGTTAAAGTCACAAAATTAAACTATTGATTTGTGTATTGGTAGTATGTTTCGTGCCTGCACCAAATAAGAAGGAAAAAAAAAGATTTTAAAAAATACAGATTTCAGTATTCTGAGGCTCTGAGCTCCTTTTCTTTTCCTAATAAACGGCAAAAAGTCAGACATTATACAATTTTAAATAAAAACAAGAAATTCAGTAAGAAAATGTTTTTATGAACCCCACAGCTTCTGGTCTTCCACGACCCGACCGGACAAAAAGACGTGTTGCAGGCACGAAACATACTACCAATAGAAATACATATTTTAAAATCGTTCTGTGTGACACGAAAAAAAGGGGACTATCGCTTTGGTGAACACGAATCAATAGATTAAATGTCGTGACTATAACACAAAATGTCGTGAGACTGGGTTGCATGTATAGTTGCCACAAGTCCACATGTTTTTGCATCTAAAAACTCAATGCACCAGCAAGATAATGCTTCTTTTTCTGAGTACAAGGTTATCAAAATGACTGAATGGGTTACATGGCAGTATACTATCTAAACCATAACTTAGCTAAATAAGCTAACCCTAGCTACAGCAGGCTACTATAGCGTGGTATAAGTGTTGTGTCATAAGGTTTGTTTTGCTGCTTATCAGTTCAACGTTGCACTTGCATAAGGAAGACGGCGTAGTGTATTTTTTTTTAAATCAGTCTCACTTTCAGTTGCCTAGCCACAAATAAGGAAGCAAAGATTCTTACGAAGATAATTGCCAAGAAATGTGATCGAAACTTGTTTTACTTGACACATCGGGTGGTTCACCACACAAACCAGATTTCCTTTTACTTCATCTATGTACATGTAAAGGTTTCACCTCGTTGTTTGTAGTGTTACCACAGCCTGAGCACTCGTATAACCCGGAAAGCCACTGCAGTTAAATGAGGTTTATTGCACACAAGCCTCCAAGGGTCCTTTATGGGTGTTTGTGCAAAAAACAGCGTCCCAAATATGCTGACTGTTTGAATAGATAGATGTGGTTGAAAATTAACCAAAGTACCTCTTACATGTGACCTATTTATAAAAGCACCAATCGTATCTCAAAGACAGCAATCACAGTTTTGTTTGAAGTTGAAAAAAGTAAATTCACTTTAGGAATACAGAATAAATAGTATACCGTTCATGTATTATAATATTGTTTTTATAAAAGCCTGTGTGCATAATAGGGCTGTCCCGAATACCATTTTTCGGGCTCCGGATATTCGGTAGTAATAAGCAGCGAATATTCGATGCGGAGATTAGTCATTTTTTTTCAAAAAGGTTTCATAACACGCTCCGAATCCTAGACACCTGACAATACGCTGTTAAACAGAAGCGCAGAAAGAGCATACTATTACGATTTATATTTATTTATTGTCTCAGTACTCGCATACATTAAAAATAAATGTGTCCTCTGTAGGGTAACTGTAGGGTCTGCTGTATTGTTGAGGATGTTGATGGCTGGGATGCACCTATGGACACAAGTTATTATTAGGCTGAGCTACTCAACTTTATGCCGTTGCCCCAGATGTTCCCACATTACTCCTATTATTTTCACTATTCGGATAAAATTTAAAAAACTAATATAAAAACACAATTCGCTTGCTTGCAACTATTTTCCAAGCAAAGTAAGTGCACGTTTTTATCATGTGTAACGTTACTGTTTAAACGGCGGATAAAGCAGCTTCACCATGGCAACTTGACAACAGCTAAACTAAGCTAGGCTACTACTTACAGCATCCGGTGACTTTTCAGAGTGGTTGTGCCACCGTGGTAGGCCAGTTTCTTGTCGCATATTTGGCACACTGCCTTCTTCTTACCGTCGTCCAATTTAAAATGGTCCCACACAGCTGAAGTCTTCGGCATTTTGTGGGTGAAACGAGGTGAAGCGTGCCGTTTGCTTTCGTGACTGTGAGTGAACGCGATGTCAGGAGCACAGGCTGAGATTGTATATATTTCCGCATTTTAACAGTGCAATTCAAAAGTATAAATATAGTATAAGAATATGGTAATTTGCTTTTATTAATAGCATACATTTAGAAAAAATAAAAAATAAATTTGAAAAACAAAATATTCTTATGAAAAAAAATAAAAAAACGAATATCCGAATAATGAAATCGAAACCCGAATAGTTGGCCAACGAACGAATATTCAAATAGTCGAATATTCGGGTACAGCCCTAGTGCATAAGATCCAGGACTTTGAGTGAAATGTTATCCTGTGTATCTGGGGATTGTAGCTTTGTGAGTAACTATTTTCTGCTTCTGGAGAAATTGCTGACGAGCAGAGTTTCTTTGAAAAGCAACAGTGTAAACCGAGTTGTTTTTGTTTCAAGGCCACTTCAGTCAAGAAATACAGAATATATACAAAATAAACAGTAGCTGAAGCCCTCAAGCTGGCAGAAATATGCAGTCGGGTTTATCGGAGAGACCTAAAAATAAAGGATTTTTTACTTTTCATACTCAAAGGTAACTCAAAGTGCTTCACAAACCAAACACACTCAATTTACAATAACTAAAAACAATACTTATATCAGAGTAACACATAGCTTTGTGATTACATAGAACACGCATGACCGAATAAAACAAGAATAAAATAATAATGAAATACAAGAATGATAACACGGTGTTGAAGGTTGTGTATGTGTTTATACATTTACTGCAAGATTCATAATAAGATACAACAAACCTTTCTCATGGGTGATGTTCCAGTTATAATCTTCAACAGCAGCTTCATGATCTTCCTCTCTTTCTCCTGGGACTCATAGACCTCCACCTAAAACCTAAAAACAGCCATAGAACATGCAGGACTGATCAAAGCAAGAATACAAATAATTGTAAAATATTATTTTTAGTTAGTTTGTCTATCTTTATTATGTGTGATGCACATTTTCTGTGAAATGTCTATGTGAAGCACTTTGGACTAACAGCTTGCTTTTGTGCTTCTACAGATGCACAGTGAGATGGTGCATGCTGTTCGTGATGGGCCTCACCCTCTGAGACAGCCCCCCATGGGCCCCCCCGCTCACCACCCCATGCAGGGAGCACTCCCCCCGGCACCCCACTCCATGCCCCCGTCCCCCTCCAGAATCCCCTTCGGCCCGCGACAGGGCCCCACACCTGGAAGCGCCACCATCCCAAGAGAGCGTCTTCCTAACGCCAGTCCCCGCTCCATCTCCCCGTGTCCCAGCGCCATCCTGGAGAGAAGGGACGTCAAACCGGATGAAGACAGAGGGAGTAAAAGCCACAGTTTGTCCAGGGGCAACGAGGGCTTGTACGCGGATCCATACTTGCTCCAAGATGGCAGGATGGCTCACGGACCGCACCCCAATCCTGGTTCTGATGTGCCAGATCATGGCATGGGGGGATTTCACAGAGCCTCCATCCGCTCCACAGGCTCTTACAGCGGGCCGAGTCCCACAGACAGTATGGAGCATCCCTCCCTCTACAGGCAGAAGTCCAGAAACAGCCAGCTTCCAACTCTGGGATCCAAGACTCCTCCGCCATCCCCGCACCGCATGGCTGAGGTACGGATGATTGACATCCATGGAGGACATCCTCATGGCCCGCCTCCTCATGGGATGCCTATTCATGGCATGCCACCTCATGGGATGCCTCCTCATGGGATGCCTCCTCACGGCATGCCACCTCATGGGATGCCCCCTCATGGGATGCCACCTCATGGGATGCCTCCTCATGGCGTTCCACCTCATGGGATGCCACCTCATGGGATGCCTCCTCATGGGATGCCTCCTCATGGCGTTCCACCTCATGGGATGCCTCCTCATGGCGTTCCTCCTCATGGCGTTCCCATGGAGAGAAGCTCACCTGTGCGCCAGTCGTTCAGGAAGGAGGAAGTGTCAGGAACCAAGCCTCGAAACAACATGGGATCCCCTGTGGTGTCCGACATCCAGGGCCACCTGCAGGGGCCAATCCCACCTGCCAATGAGCACCACACACGGTAAGGAGGACGAACAGGCTGGTTAAATATAATGTTATTTAGACGTCGCATGGGAGCATGGACTAACTCTGCATCCCAGATTCATCCTAACAACGAGCTGCTGACTGTCCCATCATCCAAAACTATAACCCAGCGTGTGTTGAGCGTCAGGTTCTGCAGACATGATTATGCATCAGTGCGGTTTGTGTGTATAACAAGTTCTGCTTATCTGACCCTTGTTTTCACAGTCTCTGTTGGTTATTACAGAATGTGTAGACCCAGACGTAGCTGCAACCACTGAAACCGTATAGCATCTGGAGACCCCATTAATCCACTGTATATTATTCTGTTACTCTGTGGCTATTGTTCTAACAACAAACCCACTGCAGACGCTTCGGTACCTGGGTTCGGTTTATCCAGTCTGACTGAGAGCACATAAACATAGAAAGATGGATTGTTGCCACTTAGCAGGACAAACGTGGGTTTAACTAAAGGCAGGCTATTTGCTTACCTAGGAAAACCAAAGAAAATATTGACCAGGGTTGAATAAGTATTTTAAATGGCTCAATCAGTCAACGCGATCAGGCCGGACCACCTGGGCAGCCGATGCCCTGGGAGAAGAAAGTGTTGGAGTTTGAGTGGGAAAGTACTGTACTTACCTTTCTAAATAAACATAGTCCCAACATGTGAAATATGCTGAGGTCCGGCCGACCTTTTGTCTGTCCAACCACACCGAGTCCTCAGCTGACCGCCTGTCCTTCCTCAAGATAAACAATCTAAGCTTTCCAACCTGTAGGCTCACCAAGCAATCTGGGTGTTAGTTCTACTCTTCATCCCTCTGGTGTTTGGCTTTCTTTAGGCAGTGTATTTATCCAATTGTCCACTCATGGTCTTCAGGGCGACCACCACTTGTGACAAACACTCGTTTTATTTAAAAAACAAAATGACCCCGTCTCGACCTCAGGGCTTTTCTCTCATCTTAAGTCTGATTGTGGAAAGACTCAAGTCAAGGGGTGCTGCATTGTTGTGATTCAGACACTATTTACTTGATCAATATTTACTCGGGGCATAATTGCAAATCAATTCCACTTTGTTATCCTTTTAAAATAACAAATCACATTTAATTGATTTAGCTGTGCCTCCATTTCCATTCTGGGCTGATATTTGCTCTGGTGGCAGCTGTGATACCAAATAGGTCCTCAGTGATAAAAGTAGAATTTTCTGATGTTTCTGCAGAGTGCGAATGAAGGCTATGGAGCAACAGATTGCCAGCTTGACTGGTCTTGTTCAGCATGCACTTTTAAAGGAGCCAAACACTAGTGGCAGCAAGGAGCTACTAAGGTAAGCATCAACAGCATAGGAACGAGTGAAGCTTCAGGAGAAAACAGCGAGAAAGTATTCCCTCTATAACGGCCATAGGAGGTTAGATAGGTCAAGAGGAACTAGGTCTTAATAGGATAACTGTGTTTGGTTTATCTGGCTGCATTTCAACTATTTGCATCTTCTCTGTAGAGATGTGTTAATGTTTGCTGATGAAGCTTGTTAACATCATTTTAACCTCTCTTGTTTGTCTTTCCCATCAATCTTTGTTGTGTTTGTTCTTACTAATACAAAACTCCAAATGCTGATTTATTTGTGTGTGTGTGTTGCCACCAAATTCCTGCTCTTATAAATGTTTCTCTCGGCTGCAGTGAGCGACCCTCGAAGACTTCGTCTCCGGCTCACAGCGCACACAGCTCAGGTTAGCATCTTGATCATTATTCTATTTCATGACTGTTGTTTGTCCTAAGCGCCTTTGTGTCCTGTGCAGACACGCCCACACACCGGAGTCAACCAACAGTCTGTGTTCTGCCCTTACAGCGCGTATCCCTATGCGCTAGCTAGACAGTTAGCTAACATTTAAAAGTCCTCCAATAAAAATGTAAGGTTTTCTTTCTTGATTTTACTGTTCTTCTTTTACTTTGTAAAACTGTAACAATACAGAAATAAAACACATAAGTATGCAGACTTTACATAACATATAAGTAGCACTGTACAAACGACACACGTACTACGATTAGTAATTAGCTATCATTAGCATCACTAATAGCACAGATCACCATTAGCTAAATTAGCACACATTAAACTAGCTTCAGACCAAAAGTTACAAACTTCAAACATTCTGCACATAACACATCCAAATTGCACATGAATAACTCACAGACAAATAGTCCAAGGCTCAAGCCTCACAGACACGAACACAGTTTACATGACGTCTCTGCTCCATGTGTTGATCTCCGTGCTCGTACAAAGATCCTCGCAAAGCAGAGAGCGCTCACTCTGACACGCCCCCAGCAAACCAACAAACCCAAGGAGCGCCCAAAAAACACGTCCCAACTCCATAAACATAGAAATAGGCAGCACAGTCTGCAATGAACAGGGAAAACCAAGTAGGGCTTCTTTGCTTTTCATTACAATCCCTTCCCCTGTACACCCAGTTTAATAGAGCAGAGCTAACACAAGCTCCTTAAAGCGCTACTTAAAGCAAGACGCTATTACTCCTTATCCTGCCAAGATCTCTGCTCTCTAGGGGTCTGTGGCCAGATCAACGCTTGATTTAAAAAAGACCTGCAACCTCCCCACGAGCAGAACGAACACACAACATTATTCACAGAGCTAATCTCTCTTCTCGTGACACGCGTAATGTGTAGCTTTCACAGGGCTTTACTTCATGTCATGTTGTGCTTGGAGCAAACATCATAACAGTTACAGTGAGGGCTTTGATTCCTGCTGACGTCAAACATGATGGACACTGTGTCCCTGAACACTCGCAGCAGTGTTCACTGTAACCTGTCCTTCAGGTCTAGGCAGCTGTCAGGGACTGTGTAAGGAATATGTTGTGAAAAGAGTTTTGGGATTACAAAGACAAAAGATTGTTCTTCTACTACACCAACAGAGGGAGAGTCAGAGGAGCTTAGAGTGCTTTCTGAACATGCCCTGACCTTTTCTGTAACTCACTTTACTTTAATGGACCCCATGTTTCTGAAGGCAACGGATTGGTTCTCTCAAATTACAAAACAAATATTTTGACGCCACTGGTGTTACAAAGCCAAGCACGTAGTATTGGTTGCATTCACCCACGCTGAATGACTTTTCATTTGTGGTTCTCACAGCATCAGTGTTTCCCATACATTGATTTATTTGTGACGGGCCGCCACAATTAAATATCGTCCGCCACAAATTGATGTCATAAAAAATATATATATATTATTATTATTATAATTATTATAATTATTATTATTATTATAATTATTATAATTATTATAATTATTATTAATATTATTATTATTATTATTATTTTAATTATTATTAATTTTTTTATTATTATTATTTTATTTTTTTTGTTGGTAGTCTAATGGATTACTAGTGTGCCCTTGAGCAAGGCACTTAAGCCCTCGGTTACTCCAGGGAGAATGTCCCTGTGATTGGTCATTGTAAATCGCTTTGGAATAAGGCGTCTGCTAAAACTGCTCAACTCCGGTGTGTTTCGCCCCCACAAATAGAATCAAATTCTGTGGGAAACACTGCAGCATTGAAAGCTAGTAGTGTGTTGTATGGGTTTGTGTGCATGTAAATGGTGTGCAATGGCTAAAATCCCCAAGGTTCAAGGTTCTTTATTGTCAAACTAACGTAGCTACAGAGTAATTATGTCGTTGAAAATCTTAGGTCACAGGCTTCTCCAACAATGCAACACAATAATACAGATAAGCAGACAATATTAAAACAACATTAAAATATACTATATTAAAAGTAATTCAAAAAGAAAAATAGTTTTAAAAAAAAAGTGGAATAGTGCAATACGAGTCTATGTACAAGTTATTGGAATGATATATTAGATAATAGATAATGACTAAGTAGCAGTTGAATGTTATGAGCAGTCTTATTGCCAGCGGGATGAAGCTGTCTCTGAATCTGGTTGTTTTTGTCCGGATGCTGTCCCATGTTCCCTTCATGCTTTTTGAACATTAAAGCTTGGAAACATGTCACAGTAGAGACACTAACGAACCTGAAAACACACATAATATGTTCTCTCGCAATTACATTTCTCCGTTTAGGGATGCTCACCCAAAAGCACAAATATCGCTTGCTAGGTTTCCATGGTTTCATCTTCTCCTCCATCTCTAGCGAAATGCCGAAAAATCAGATGACAGGCATCTCAGAGGTGCTGCCTCTTATTGAGCAGGAGGAAAAACACAGCCTCAGAGAGTTCAGGCAATCATTACCGAACATTAGGATTACTCAGAGCCGAGTGTTGCCAGGGAGAATGTGTTTGCAGACATGCGGGATCTAACCAGTCATTTGTCAAGTGAAGTCAGACAGAGTGAGGGTTTGGAAGCGAACAACTCCACCCCCCCCTCAGGGAGGACATATTTCTTCTTTTATCGCTTCACTTTTCTTAAAGGTCCCATGTCATGGCCATTTCCACTGATCATAATTCCATTGTTGAGGTCTACTAGAATACATTTATATTGTGCAATTTTCCAAACTCACTTTGGTTTCTCAAACAGCATCTCTGTAAACTACGTGTATTCACTGAATTTCACTCTCTGCCTTTAACGGCTCGTTGTAGCTCCAATAGCTCCAGCCCCCCCCCTCCCTGTGAGCACAGTGTGCTCTGATTGGTCGGGACGTTGTGAATCGTGCTGAGCTCCGTGGAGGTGTGGTTTCCTTTAGCGATACACAGCGAAACTCACCCTGAGCACACACAAACACTCACAGCCGAAGTAAAAACAAAAAGTGTGGCTTGATATTGAGTAAGATAAAGGTTGATAAACGCTGTGAGAATGGGTCTGCAGAGAGAATGGGTCTGCAGAGAGAATGGGTCTGCAGAGAGAATTTCACCACGATCCCAACTGTCTGTTATCAGCCTGCAGCCAGGGAGGAGAGATCAGCAGAGCTGCCTGCACTGAGTGTGTGTGTGAGGAAGTCTGTGGATTGGTCAATTTGGACCAATCAGCGTAAGAAGCTCTTTGTTTGTCCCCCATGCAGGCGGTTCCCCTGTCTTGGCTCCAAAGAGTGGCGCTCCTCCATCTAACAGGAGCCCGGTTCCCATCAAAGCCAACCTCCAGCAGTTCAGGAAGAATGTTTCTGACCTCAGGATGCAACTCCATCAGATGAGACAGCAACAGGCAAGACCTCTTTCTGCTTTTAATACATTTCCAAGTGTGTCCGTAGCAGGTTTATGGAGTAAAGGACGACAGGATTACGTAAAAAGCAAACCCTTACAGTACTCCCTTCTTTACTCTTAGATTTATTTGCATTGCATTTGAAATTAAGGTCCATAAGTAACGGAAAGTAATCAGGTTACTCCCCCCCCCCCCCCCCCCAGGCTCTATATGTTGAGTGGTAGATCAGGTCTTTCTAATATCTCTTTCCCACTGTCTTCACCCCCTCAGCTCCAGAACCAGGAGGCACTGCGGGTCCAGCTGAGGCGCGCCGAGCAGGAAATCAGTGTGAAACTTGCCGAGGCCATGCGGGGTCTGGAGGATCCGGTGCAGAGGCAGAGAGCGCTGGTAGAAGAAGACCGGCACAAGTACCTGGGCCTGGAGGAGCGAGTGCTCTCACAACTCGGGTACGTTTGCCCAAATCCCCTCTTAGCCGTGTTTTATATAAATAAACACAGCTGTTTCAAAGTCAACTTTAATGTCAATCTTTCAGTTGGTGTGTACAGACAGAGAGATCGAAATACCGTTTCCCACAATCCTGAATAAAAAACTACGAATATATCTATATATAAAAACATGTATACACATATGTATAAGCTATCCTATATATACATACAGTACATATACATTAAGACATAAATAAAAGCACAACAATCAAAATAACAGTCACTTCAATATCTTGAAATGTACATTAGTTCAAGACTGTCCATAGCAGCGTACAAAGTGTAGTTTGCGTCCATTACCGAATGCTTATTGTTGAATATTAGAGATTATTTAGTAAACCCACGTCAAGGTGTTTCGTTTTATAGGAAATCCCCAAAAGGCTTCATTTCAGCAGCTTACCTGTGTCTCTGTTTGAGAAGCCAACGCCCTGCGAACGACAGGTTCATACAGGAGAGCACCGTCTCTACCCTGCTCTTACTTTCATTCTCTCGCGTCACGTTGCCAGCAGGGAGCAGTCATTTAATCTTCCATTATTTGATTTACATGCAAAGTCTAAGAGTGTTGTGTTGCTAGACAGTGGTGAACATATGCTCCAATAAACACTATGTGCTCGTGGATTCTGAGGAATGAACAGGCAGAAGTCGGTGGATTAAATTCTCGATTACTCTTGGTATGCAGCCAGCTGTGAGTCAGCAGAATACGGCTTGGCTTTAACACCAGGGGGAGGAGGCGTTGTGAAAAACCACTGCGCAGTATATCAATCATGACCTGTAGGGGCACATGTTGTAGGATCTGTGTACCTCTGTCGCAACAACAAAAAGGATTAGTATTTTAAAGGTCCCATGTCACGGCCATTTCTACTGATCATAATTCCATTGTTGAGGTCTACTAGAATAGATTTACATTGTTCAATGTTCCAAACTCACATTGGTTTCTCAAACAGCATCTCTGTATAGTATGTGTATTCACTCGCTGTCCTAAACGGCTTGTTGGAGCTCCTGCCCCCCCCCCCTCCCTGTGAGCCCATGGTGTGCTCTGATTGGTCGGGACGTTGCGAGGCTCGCTGCTCAGTGAGCTGGCTTACTGGTGTGGTTTCCGGTTCGGCAATACAGCGAGACAGCACGAAACTCATCCTGAGCACACACACTCACACACACACACACACACACACACACACACACACACACACACACACACACACACACACACACACACACACACACACACTAAGAAACAGGTTTATAACGCTGTGAGAATGGGTCTGCAGAGAGCATTTCTCCACCATCCCAACTCGTCTATTACCAACCAGGGAGCTCTATGGAAGTCAATGGGACTCCTTGTTAGTTTAAAATGTACGCTAAAGGTCCTGGTGTGTGAGGAGCTCCGTGGATTGGTCCATTTGTTTCTAGAAACAAATGGAAACAGAGAAATGTCCAACGAGGCGTTCTGGGGCAGCACAGACAGGTCTTCTCTGTGTTAGAGCTTTACTCTCTGCAGGGTGTACTTTGAGGGTTTGTGACTCTGCAGACCGTTCACATGCAGAGAAACCTTCATAACACACAAGGGGACGGGTAAGAACCAGAAAAGCATGACATGGGACCTTTAAATAATAAAACTGCTACTACTTGTATTAGTTTGCGTATAATCCAAGGACAGAAAATACTTTAAAAAGTGAGGGATAATCATTTTATAGACGAGAGCCAAAATACATGTCTTCTTCTGCCGTTCCCTTTAATGTTGACTTCCTGAAAACCACAGCGGACTTTAAATCATCCAGACTTTTTTTCTCCTTAGCAACGGTCTGTTAGCGAAAAAGATCAACCTCTGGAATGTGGGAATTGTCCAATCAGAGTCGAGTATTCAACTAAGCCGTTTAATCTTAAGTATTTCATGAGGGTTTCTGGAAATGCTGACACACAAAGACAGACGTGCTGTATCTGTTTTTGTCTGAGAGAGGTTTGATTAAAAAAACAGTTTCCTTGTGTCCTCATGTGGAATTTCCCGTCATCCTTTTTATCACCAACAAGCCTTGGCATAGCAGGGCATTTCACACTCTTATTACTTTTCCATTCCCTTTGAGTTGTTTCTCAAGGGTTACAATGAAACACCATCCAACCCTGCACACAATGTTATCATTCAGCATGTGGAGTCGCCATCTTCCTCTGTGAGGAAATAAACCCATATTCAGTGTGTAAGCAGTCACGGTTGTGGGATTACATCCAATCTAGACTAAGCAATCGACAGCACATACACAGGAAAGGGTTCAGTGGGGATGCTTATTGTCTGTGGTGATCCTTGAACTATTTAAAATATGATTTACTTTTTTAGTTTTTAATGGATCTTGTCCCGAGGTCTGCTTTCACCTTTGTCCCATCAGTTTCACCGCATGACCTTTTTGAATAGATAAATGATGGTGTCCTGCCCCCTGGTGTTTGTAAATGTAAATACACTGTTAGAAGTAGTGTGAAAAGCATACTTGCCAACCTTGAGACCTCAGGAATCGGGAGCATTTCAAAACCACCGTGGTGGGGGGGGGGGTGGGTGCTGGTGGATCGCCGGAGCTGTATTAGATTAACATTAACATGCCTATTGTAGAGTAGAGTTGTCGATTCTTGTTCTGTGACTATCTGCCTCACCCTCTCAGTTGCGCGCGCTACTAAAGAGACGTGTTACCATGGAAACCAAACAATGGTTTAGCTGTATTAAAGTCTGAGCGGAAACAGTCCTGAGTAAATCTGATTTCGTCAGAAATCGGGAGAAATGCGGGAGAAATATGACCCCGGGAGGAAACCGGGAGAGGGCAATGAAATCGGGAGTCTCCCGCGAAAATTGGGAGGGTTGAGAAGTATGGTGGAAAGTCATGTCAGAATAAAAGGAAAATATATATATTAAAACATTTAATCATGGTTTTCCTTTTCCATTGTTTTCTGCAGTTGCTGTTTCTGCTTCCAAGAGACCAAACTAACTGACAGCTTGTTGTGTGCTCCATGCTCTCAAATCCAACAGTTGCTGTCCTTATTCATTGTGTGTTATTCTCTGCAGAGATCTGGAGCAGTACGTGGGCTCTCTGCAGAACGACTCGGCGGAGGCGGCACAGAGAGTCGTGACCCTGAAGGACGTGGAGGAGGGAGCGGTGACTCTGAGGAAGGTCGGAGAGTCTCTGGCGGGGCTCAAAGGTAATAATAATAAATAATAATAATACGTTTATTTTTAGGGGGCGCCTTTCATAACACCCAAGGACACCTTACAGGGTTACAAATGTACAATTAACATTTACACATGTTTTACAATTTTACCTTACAAATTAAAACAGTGGATTTAGTGAAGTATCAGCCGGGGTAAGACAAACAACAGGAAATGGACTACAAAAGGACACAGGGTACAGATTATAAAGAAAATGCCAGTTTGAACAGGTGGGTTTTGAATGTTGTCATGGAATCAGACTGTCGGATGTGTAGTGGCAGGGAGTTCCAGAGTCTGGGAGCCGAGCAGCTGAAAGCTCGAGCACCCATTGTTTTGAGGCGAGAGCTTGGGACGGTGAGAAGTCCTACGGAGGAAGAGCGGAGGGTGCAGGAGGTGGGGGTGTACTCCTGAAGTAGCTCTGTGATGTACATGGGGGCTAGGTTATGGACAGCTTGGTATATGAGTAGAATGTTTTTGTAGTCAATACGGTAGCGTACAGGAAGCCAGTGTAGCTGAGTGAGAGTGGGGGTGATGTGGTCAGATGAGTTGGTGCGGGGGATGACCCGGGCAGCAGAGTTCTGGATTATTTGCAGTCTATTGAGGAGCTTGATGGGAAGGCCAGTCAGAAGTGCATAGCAGTCATCAATGAGTGGATCAGGATTTCACTGCTGGCTTGGGACAGAGATGGGCGGAGTCTTGAGATGTTCCGAAGATGAAAGACCACAACTAATATGAAGGATGTATCAAATGTGGACAGAGAATCAAACTGTCATATTTGATGTCGTCAGTCAGTCACACAGAGAGCGTACAGTCTGCAGAGTGAAGGACCAAGAGTAGAGTTTGGGATATTTAAACACAGAGAGAGGAGAAAGGGAGGGGGGAAGCTTGGAGCATTCTGGAAGTTCAGGGAGATAGGGGGGCCGTATCTATATTGAAGGTCATACGGTTGGTGCACATAGAGTGTAACTAACAACACTGCAACAAATCTTCTTAATAAGGAATGTTCCCAAGCTTAGCTAAGAAGTGTGAGAAGTAGTAAATATAGATAAACATTAGCAAATAAGAATCACACAATTATATTATTGAAGTATAAAACAATATTTTGCCAATCGGGCTGGGGTATATCCAAATAGTTTTCCTGCTATATGTTAAAATTAAAATACAGTATATCATCAGATGTTACATGTAAGCAAAGACACGGTCGAATAGTGAAAGCATGAAAGTATTTTCCACTTTCATGGTTAACATACGACCACATTTTGATATGCATGTATGATCTTTAATTGACTAATTTTAGTTGCTTTTAATTAAAGATACCTCTTAATTGTCGAGACAGGTAACGAAACAACTAATATTCATAAGACTCGGTACAATATTATGTACAAGCCAAGAATAGGACTGGGGAATAATGAAATAATGTTTGGGCTAAATTAACCCTAAGAACCGTTAATCATCAGATGTTAAATGTATGCAAAGACACGGTCGAATAGTTAACCCAGTAAAGTACTTTCCACATTTTGATATGCATGTATGATAACAAAGACTTTAATGAACACATTTTAGTAGCTTTTAATTAAAGATACCTCTAAATTGTTGAGACAGAGACATAGTAAGAGAATGCATGGATTTATAAACAAAAATAAAAATGTACTCATGTGTAAAACCTACCATAAAAGTGTAATTTCTTTGAAGTGTAATATTCCCTTATAGACGATGTTTTCCCGTGTGTGTCCTCAGGAGAGTTTCCATCCCTGCAGACCAGGATGCGCTCGGTGCTCAGGGTGGAGGTGGATGCGGTGAAGTTTCTGAAGGAGGAGCCTCACAAACTGGACAGCATGCTGAAGAGAGTCAAGAGCCTGACCGACACACTCAGCGGCCTGAGGAGGTGAGACACCTTTCAGTGGAGACGCAGTAGGGATCAGAAAAAGAGACTCAGAGGGGATTGAAGAGAATCTGCTGCTCACGGGTTTCTATGATATCCAGATAGTTCTATTTGATTATACCGCCTTCATCCCATCAAAGGGTCACTCCGCGTGGACCGAGGAGCTTCACTGAACCGATAAGAGAATTACATTCGGGGACGCTGCAGCGCTTCATTTCCATTTTAATATGACACAGAAACTAGTTCACTCTTGACTTTTCTCCCACTCTCCCTCCAAGTCTTTGACCTAGTTTTAGCTTTTTGGAGTCTTTTTTATTCCCCCATGGTGTTAGAAAAGACCATGAATACAAATGTAGGTGCACAAAAATATTTCTATCATTGTAGTGCATTCATTTATCAGTAACTGACCGAGTGGAAGAATAGACCCTATCGTGCTTTTTGGGGCTTTCCCTTTCCTGTAGTGTGTTATAAAGGTTTGTGTGCATGTGTACGGTCTGTAAACCCCCTACAAGGGAGACTGGGCTGTGGTTTCAGACAGAGGGTGAAAAGAGGTGCTGCAGCACAGGCAGTATGAGAACAATACAGAGCTTTTTGAACATTAAAGCATGGAGACATGTAGAGACACTACATACTGATATACACCTGAACATCAGCAGGAGAGGACTCTTTAAAGTAGAGACAGTACATACTGATATACACCTGAACATCAGCAGGAGAGGACTCTTTAAAGTAGAGACACTACATACTGATATACACCTGAACATCAGCAGGAGAGGACTCTTTAAAGTAGAGACACTACATACTGATATACACCTGAACATCAGCAGGAGAGGACTCTTTAAAATAGAGACACTACATACTGATATACACCTGAACATCAGCAGGAGAGGACTCTTTAAAGTAGAGACACTACATACTGATATACACCTGAACATCAGCAGGAGAGGACTCTTTAAAGTAGAGACACTACATACTGATACACACCTGAACATCAGCAGGAGAGGACTCTTTAAAGTAGAGACACTACACACTGATATACACCTGAACATCAGCAGGAGAGGACTCTTTAAAGTAGAGACACTACATACTGATATACACCTGAACATCAGCAGGAGAGGACTCTTTAAAGTAGAGACACTACATACTGATATACACCTGAACATCAGCAGGAGAGGACTCTTTAAAGTAGAGACACTACATACTGATATACACCTGAACATCAACAGGAGAGGACTCTTTAAAGTAGAGACACTACATACTGATATACACCTGAACATCAGCAGGAGACTGGGCTGTGGTTTCAGACAGAGGGTGAAAAGAGGTGCTGCAGCACAGGCAGTATGAGAACAATACAGAGCTTTTTGAACATTAAAGCATGAAGAACATCAGTAGAGAGCAGAGTACAAATATGAACCTGAAAATCTGCACAATGTCCTCTTTAATGTTTTGCATCACATTCTGTTTCCCCTCCTCTCCAGATGTGCTTCTGAGGGCTCTCAGAAAGGACCCAGTCCCTCTCCCAGCGTCCCCGTGGAGGCCAGCCCTTCAGCAGCGGCCCCTGCAGAGCCTCTGGAGCCCCAGAGCTCCACCATCAAATCTGAGGTGATGCCTTCCTCCCCGGTGATCATCCATCACGTGCAGAGCTCCCCGGTTCTCATCCAGCAGTCCCAGCAGTCTGCAGCCCTGACAGCTCAGCCCAGTCCTCCTCTCACCCCCAGCCCCTCTCACACCCCCAGTCCCATCCCGGGCAAGAGCCAGGGCAGGGAGTCTCCCAAAGGGGCCGCCTCGGATCCACCGAGTCCCCCACGTCTTAAGAAGACTCGAGGGAACCCGGTGAATAACGGAAACGGCCCTACCAGCCCGGGATTCGTCATCGAGGAG
Organism: Notothenia rossii; assembly: GCF_949606895.1. Taxonomy (NCBI): domain Eukaryota; kingdom Metazoa; phylum Chordata; class Actinopteri; order Perciformes; family Nototheniidae; genus Notothenia; species Notothenia rossii. Next base: position 22,288,368 of record NC_136911.1, on the reverse strand, counting down.
CTGCAGAACAGCCAGGGCAAGAACAAGAGCAGAGCCGTTTCCATAGAGGTACTTTCATCACCATATTGTTGTCATTGGGTCATTATTTATTTAACATTGTAAAGCCGTCATTTGTAAAGACTCTCAAACCCTACAGTTCCTTATTTCTCCAATTCATCAGATTTAGAGAACGCAGTGGTGAACCGTCAGGGCCTTCCAGGTATTCAGAGAATACCCTGGAACCCTCAGATAAAACAAACAAAAAAATCGATTTAATTATATAAATAAAATATATATAAAATGAATAAATGAGAATGGTATCTGTGTTGTTGATCTGTAATATCACAGTGTTACGTTGATTTGTTTGTCCTTCTCGGACCATGCACTATGCATTTCAGTGGTTTTGTGTTAGAAAAGAAAGCAACCAATCAGATCTGTTTCTGGGTCTCTGGGTAGAATGTCCTTCAACCAAGGTATTCTACATCCTTGACAGAAAGCCCTGGCCGTTGCACTGAATGAGAGCGAACGTTTGGACTGACAGTTTGATCAACCAATCATATATTGATTTGTAGCCAATGGGCGTGTTCTTTCAGAGTTTCCTCGGTTCCAGGTGCTCTAGAAGGCCCGCTAGTTCACTGGATCGAGACAGAGGATCTAGATGAATGAGACGAAGCAATTCATGCCGTTTTATTTATTTGTTTCGCGGCGGCGGGGGGGGGGTGTGTCTACAGAAGGTCCAGTTCTGATAGACACGGTTCGCCACTGCGTTTAAGGAACTTTCTCTCCTCACATGTATTTATTGATTTTTTTACATTTATCACATTATATACGCAAACACAATTGAACATTACCCAACATTAGACATATGGCAGATTACAAAATAATGCTATAAATAAAAAGTGTGCAGTTTCTAGAAATCAGTTTAAAGTACAGACCAAGAATATAATTACATTTGCAAATGAACAAATTCAACAAAAATAGAATAAAAGCACATCCACGAACAGAGCAGAGTTACAATTCTCCAAATAGATTAACCATACTTCCATCGCTTCTGCAATGTCCCCGTTTTCTATACATTCCAAAAACAATTCCCAAATGGTGTAAAATAAAGAAGCTTCCTTCCTTAGTAGATATGTGAGTTTCTCAAGAGCCAGACTCAAAGTTAAAGTGTTTAACCTGTGGCCCAGGGAGGGGCAACCAACATGTTCCCAACACGAAGCAATTGAGCGCCTGGCTTGTAGAAGGCTTAGGCTAACCATTTGTCTTCCCCTAACTTTCTCTCCTTTTCATTTCCACCCTACAGGCAGCAGAGAAGGAGTGGGAGGAGCGGAGGCAGAACATGGGTCACTACGATGGGAAAGAGTTTGAGAAGATCCTCCTGGAGGCGCAGGCCAACATGATGAAGGGCATCCCCAGTCTGGAGGTGGAGGAGAACCAGGCTCTGCCCCCCACCGCCGCCGCAGAACCAGCAGACACCCCCAACCCTGTGGAGTCACCAACAGGTACTAACACAGATTTAAAGAGGTCCTATTCTGCTTCTTGGGGGGTGTCCCTTTCCTGTAGTGTGTTATATTGTGGGGTTTTGTGCATGTCAATGGTCTGCAAAGGCAAACATCCTTCTTTCCAGATGGGGTTGTCTCCCATGTACAACATAATATGGCCCCTTTAAAGGCACACTAACCCCAAAAATACATTTTATTCCTCTTACCTATCGTGCTTTTAAACAATCCATTTAGTTTGGTGTTGTGCTGGACATACTGTGACAGTTTACTTATTTAGGTTCTTTGGGGTGCCAGTCAGGTCTCTCTCCTGACGTTTGAGATTTGGCTAGTCAGTCAGTTTTAGTAAGTCTGCACAAAGGTGTAAACATCTCACTGCAAACACCCAACATTGAATGACATTAGAAAATATAAGAAAGGACACAACTCAAAATTATAATCACAAATAGCAAGTGTATTTTTGAATACCCCACAAACAATCAAACAATTAGTCTTCCCACAGTTCAATGTTAAATCCAAAACGTTCCACTTCGGGTTTTCTTCAAAATAAATAAAACAGTCAATTTACCACGGGAGAATGTCAGTCATTTTTAGCAATCCAGTCGGTTTTGAAAATCCAGTCCTGGTTTTGAAGGTGGTTGGGAGATGACCGGCTCCTTTCACTTTTGTAAACAATAATCCGGGAAGTGAAGCGACAGAAGGGTATGATGACGGTGGACGGTGGATCAGACAACGGTAACACGGACTTTAAACGACCTAACTGCTGGTCTCTAAACAGATGAGCGTGTTGCTCCACCGATCCCTCTTGCTGCACACACCTTTCCCTTCCTGCTCCGTCTAATTAAATAGGGGAAAAAGGAAATGGAGGCGCCAACCAACAGCGAATCCCTGGCTGGGTGGGCGTTACCGTGAGTGACTACCGGTCACATAAAAACCCCGGTTGTTACAATACGAAGCTATGGATTTGTCCCGAATATAAAGGAACTAGATATATTAAAACAACTCGGCAACCTTTTTCCAGGAGTCATTAAAGGTTATTCAAGATACTCCACTGACAGAAATAGACATTGCCTAAATGTATTGCTGTATGAACACATTTGAAAGAGTCTCCTCTTATATAATGACTTGTTTTGTAACGCAGAAGAGCTCCAGTCTCAGCCTCAGTCCGACAAACTGGAGAAGAAGGCTCCTGAGAAGCTGCCGAAGCCTTTGATGGAGAAACCAGCCAAACCTGCTCTGGAGACACCCCCGAAGACCGCCGCCAAGCCAGCGTCCCCGGACAGTTTTACAACAAAGCAGGGGGGTGAGAGGACCAGCAAATCTCCCCCACCGCCTCCCCCCCCCAGGAAGACCTTCTCCCCCAGCTCCAGCTCAGGCATGACCACCACTCGCTCCGGAGAGGTGGTCTACACCAGCAGGAGGGATTCCGTCTCTGCACAGGTCAGTAACCCTTCCCTGAGTTTCCTGTCACTCAGAAGCCTTTTAAACAGACTCTCTAACGCATCTGGCTTCAAGGCTGAGGTTTAGCTTTTACAAAAGTCCATCAAATCAAAACAGAAGAGGCAAATCAAATAATAAACAAACTTAGATGGTCTTTCTTTCTGTTGTGTTGCACGTTATATCATTTAAAAACTGAGTCCCCACGGCGTCTTCCACACAGGTTGCCCATCTCTGTGTCTCCTAAAAGCTGGATTTGTTTAATTTAATAGAGTTAATTGGATTAGCAAGTACCACGTTCATGTTTGTGTGCTTAATATAGATGAATAACTACTCTAGGAGCCATATGTTAACATGTATAATTTGATATATCATGTGTATATATATACATATACTTGAACATTGTAATTCCTTGTTATAAGTGTTGGGGAATAATTCACCCTGCATGTCCTCTCCTCCTTCGCCCTCAGCTGACCGGCCTTGAGCAGCCGTTATCTCCTTAAGGAGGGGCTGCCCTAGCAAGTTGCTGATGTTACCAGTTTGTGACCGGGCAGCTCTCGGTCAGAGATAGTTGTTGTTGTGGGACACCTGGAACACATCCTTCTCGGGGTGGAGATGACCTCGAGCCATAAGAGACAACAACTGTGATTCAGTGTCCTCAGCTGTTTAGTCTATCTATTGAAGAATGTTGATTATTACACTCTGAGCTAGTTCAACCTGGAGCTACAGGAGGGCTCTTCAGAATTGATGGTGGCATCTCATCCGTGTGATCAACTCGTGGCCCGTGACATGTCTTGTGAATTCTCCGGCCGAAGCTCCAAATAAACCGTCAGTGTTTGCCATCAGAGCTCCAGCTCTCCTCGTGTCTCTTTGAGTCCTGACTCCATCAGAGCTCCAGCTCTCCTCGTGTCTCTCTGAGTCCTGACTCCATCAGAGCTCCAGCTCTCCTCGTGTCTCTCTGAGTCCTGACTCCATCAGAGCTCCAGCTCTCCTCGTGTCTCTCTGAGTCCTGACTCCATCAGAGCTCCAGCTCTCCTCGTGTCTCTGAGTCCTGACTCCATCAGAGCTCCAGCTCTCCTCGTGTCTCTCTGAGTCCTGACTCCATCAGAGCTCCAGCTCTCCTCGTGTCTCTCTGAGTCCTGACTCCATCAGAGCTCCAGCTCTCCTCGTGTCTCTCTGAGTCCTGACTCCATCAGTGCTCCAGCTCTCCTCGTGTCTCTCTGAGTCCTGACTCCATCAGAGCTCCAGCTCTCCTTGTGTCTCTCTGAGTCCTGACTCCATCAGAGCTCCAGCTCTCCTTGTGTCTCTCTGAGTCCTGACTCCATCAGAGCTCCAGCTCTCCTCGTGTCTCTCTGAGTCCTGACTCCATCAGAGCTCCAGCTCTCCTTGTGTCTCTCTGAGTCCTGACTCCATCAGAGCTCCAGCTCTCCTCGTGTCTCTGAGTCCTGACTCCATCAGAGCTCCAGCTCTCCTCGTGTCTCTCTGAGTCCTGACTCCATCAGAGCTCCAGCTCTCCTCGTGTCTCTGAGTCCTGACTCCATCAGAGCTCCAGCTCTCCTCGTGTCTCTCTGAGTCCTGACTCCAATTGCTTCAGTAGTTTCCCCCACAATAAGTATTATTATATCATTTATTTAAACCAGCCTTTGTAAAGTTGACGTCATATACGACTGCAGCTGCTGGTAATTAGAGTGAGAAAAGAATCACGGAGCAATATCGTTTTTTGATCTTTGAAAATATGTGTTTGTACTGATGAGAAGCATCCGTTTAGCTTAGCATAACATTACACGGTTGGAAAAAGTACTAATAAAATATTTTCCTTCTCATAATTCCCAACAGGAGGGTGAAGAGGACACACCACCTCCCAGCCCCCAACCCAAACCCAACAAGGTTCCTCCAGAGACGAAGCCCAAGCCAGCCACCCCTCCCCCCGTCACTGTTCCCACAGAAGAGGAGGACGAAGGGGACAAAATCATGGCTGAGCTTCAGGTAAAAAGCATACTTCCACTCAAGCATCCACACACACACACACACACACACACACACACACACACACACACACACACACACACACACACACACACACACACACACACACACACACACACACACACTCAGTCCCTCAGACATGCAATCAGGACCGATCAATAGGTCTCTGTTTGATTTCTGCGCTGCGGGAGTGGGTCTCTCATTTCATCCCCTGGTGGTTCTCGGGAGATACTTCTCTTCCCTCCTCAAAGTTCCCATTTCCCCTTCACTTTTCTCCACTCTTCAGGTGTTCCAGATGTGCACAGTTAAGGATGTAGGGGTGAAACATTTGGTAGAACCCGCCTCTCGAATTGATCCGCAAATCAGAGAGCTGAGGCCCTTAATGCCTCTCAAAGAGAAAAAGGTAAAATACTTTTCGCCGTGCAGCCACCCTCCTAACCGCCTGCCTCTGCCCACTGTCTGACACTCGATGGCTGACCTAACACTTCCACAAACTTCTGCACCCTTGCTTTGGCTCGAGAGAATCCTGTAACAGCTTCCTCCACAACAAACACTTCCTTTCCTTGCTGCCTCAGTTTCCTTCCCTCTTTTGATTCTGCTGGATATCTCCGCTTGAATATATTTCAGGATTAAGTCTGCATAAAAAAGTGTCCTTTGTGCGTTTTGACCAGACAATGATGTGTGTTGATTTAATTATCAATAAAGACCACGGCACTGTGTTCTACAGGCAATTCAATCGTCTTGTGTCTTTCTTTAATTACCTCCTTCATGCACAAACTGATTGGTAATGAGAGAAACGTTAAAGCTCACTTTGCAGACACATCCTGTTTTAGCAGACTTGGTTCACTAGAGGTCAGTCCGGCCGCTCTGCATGCTACTCTCCCCACTTTTTTCCCAGGGATTACTTTTCTGTTTCCCTTTTCAACTTCACTCCAGTTTGCTCTCCCGGCTTCACACCTACTGTATATACCCAGCAGCACAATGTGGTGGCAGACAGGTGCAAACGCGCTTCAACGGCCTAACACACATGCATGTGTTTTGGCACATTTGTGTTATTTTATGAAACTGCAGTGTGTTTCTCAGAATGACATTTCTTTGGGCTGTTATAGCACGTCTGCACCGGTCGGCCACCGTAGCACAACCCTATATTTCTTCACATATAGGGTTAACCTTTGCACATTTAAAATGATTTATTTATTCAATTGATGTATCAAGTGCACATCCAAGTTAGAACATGAGATCTAAAAGTAAGTATAAGTTAAGTACATGTTAAGCTACTAGTAATAAATAACAAAACAACAAATATTGCCAGCATGGTATAAACATGTAGACTTAATGAAAAGACAGGAAACTAAGTGTATAAAGATTAGTAGTCTCTAGATGACGTGAAAGTGTAAAAAAGTACAGGTAGGGATTTAGCCTTCAGAAATAACCTTATTTGGCTGTTATTAAATAAACCGGCTTATAGTCTTAACAGTAATATGTTTACATTTTTCCTGCATGCATTTTGATATACATGCATTTAATACCAGGACAGCATATTAAAGTGACGTCTGATGGTGTATCAGTCTACACACTGTATATATTTTTAAGGTAAAAGCCCAATGCAGTGCCAGTTCTACTTTAAGCTCCATATGAGTTCACACCTAACCCTTAGCCACCCTACACACAAGTCGCAGAGTAATATTATTCCTTCACACACTGTCCTAGCAGAGCTCAGAGTCCACACGGGAGGATAAAGATCCCGACACAGATGAAAATGGGAACACAACTCTCCGACAGAGCCAAGGGGTAGGACTCGCTTTCTCTTAATAACATTTTATTCATGTATATGTGCAATATCAAAAGAGATATTAAACAGCTACTCATTCATTTTCCAGGTCATTTACTATGTGACCGGGCAGATTCCCAAAGAGCATCCAACGCTGTCCGGAACGGAGGAGATCCACGAACACCGAGAGACCGCACAGCCTCCATCACAGGTGTCAAATGTCAATGTTAACGACAATTCTCCAAGTCAGCAGCCACTACCGTCTTCACCACCAAAATCTCCTGTAACGCCTCCACCGATATCCCCCAAACCTGTGGGACTGAAAGGGTTCAAACTTCCAAGGAAGCAAATCAAACGCTCCGAGTCCTTGAAGAGCAGCGTAGAAATGGAGAAGGGGAAAATCCTCAACAAAATTAACACTGAAAAGAAAAGTAAATCTGTCCTGCAGCATGTTTCTTCAAGTAAGAATATAATACCTGAGCCTGTGGCCACGACCAAAGCCGTTAAGGTGGCGCCAAAGAGTTCACTAAAAAAGGCTCACAGTGAGGATCCGCCTAAAGCAAGCTACGTGGATTTCAACGAGGAGGACAGTCTTAGTCCTGACTTACCTGGAGAAGAGGCTCCTCCCCCTCCTGAAAACATAGCATTTATGATCACTAACACCAAAGTGCAGGCCCTGTCCTGCGGCGAGTACCAGGACCTGGTCAACGCCAAGAAAGGAAGCGTGCAGACGGTCACTGTAGGTAGCGCTCGCAACCGAGGGAACGACCCAATGGATCCCAATTTCCAACATGATAACGGCTACAACAAGAAGCCCGTCATCATCATTTTTGACGAGCCCATCGACATCCGTTCGGCGTACAAACGTCTGTCTGTCATCTTCGAAGGCGAGGAGGAGCTGGACAGGATGTTAGCGGCCGAGTGCATCGAGGAGGAGAGCGAGGAGTCTGACTCTGAGAAGGGTAGCGGGCGGCAGGCTAAAGCAGGAGGGAGCGAGGTGGTTGACGGCAAAGACGTTAGCGCTTCACAGCTCAACGCTGAACACGTTAGCTTGTCATCCTCGTCTTCATCGATCTCTGAGCCCGCAGACAGTGGAGTGAACTCAAACGGTGACGCCAAGACGGACGGAAAGAAGAAGTTCAAGTTTAAGTTCCCTAAGAAACAGCTGGCGGCGTTCACCCAGGCCATCCGCACCGGCGCCAAGTCCGGAAAGAAGACCTTGCAGGTGGTGGTGTACGAAGACGAGGAGGAATCAGACGGTACGATCAAGCAGCACAAGGAGGCCAAGAGGTTTGAGATCACGCGCTCTAAGTCCCTAGCAGAGGCTCACAAGGGCGCAGTGCTGAAGAGGCAGAACTCAGAGTCCCTCTTCAGGACGGACGAGATCCGGAAGAACGCCTACAAGACGATGGACAGCCTGGAGCAGACCATCAAGCAGCTGGAGACCACCATCAGCGAGATGGGGCCGGCCTCCCCCACGGAGGAAGCTAACACGGGGAATGGGAACATCTCAGAAGGGGCGGGGCTTAAGAGGTCTTCCTCTCTGCCCACCTCCAGGGGGTCCGGCCCTAAGGTACCCAGCAAAAGCATTCTGGTGAAGAAGACTAAACCCCAGCTGCTCCCACGCCCTGTAGTCGTCCCTACTACCAGCACCAGCACTGTCCCCAGTGAAACTACCGTACAACAGGTCTCTCTCTAGCTCTTATCGGGAGGCTTTGGGTCCTTTTTTTTTACCTTCACTTAACCCCCCGAAATCACAAAATCATTAATCCACTCCAAAGGAAATATCGGAAAATGTCCCCCGTGGCTTTTCCCCTCTGTGAAATCATGGTGACATGATTGGGGGTGGCATTTTTGTTGGCTTCCTGGCTTCTCCTTTGCTGAACCTGTGTGGTTTTCAGCGTCATCAAAAACACTCTCATGATGATTAGGCTCTGATATTTCCCTGACTGCATGTCCTTCTGTGTATTGAGGGTCCCACTGGGTGCATGATCTTTCACTGGTGTAAATCGTTTGAGGTGTTACCTGTCAGTGCCTTGATTTTTCATACTTCCTGTATGGTGTGTGTTTTTTTCTTTCTTTTGTTTTATTTCTTGTTTTTGTTTTTCGTTTGGATCCCCTTGCAGAACACCAGTGTCGCGTCCCCTACTAGTCGGATGCCCGTCCCTTTGTCTGCGAAGTCCAGGCAGTCGCCGGGTACTACTGACAAAGCAGGAAAACCGCAAAAACTGCAGGACGCTCAGAGGCAGTTCCGACAGGTAGTTTTACTGTAGGGCCTTAGGGGAATCAAACATGAGGCATGTATGATTAGAGGAAGACTACCAAAGCTGTGAGATTTAAAAAAAAAAGTAAAGTCACGAACAAAGTGACGACTGTGGATCTGTTAATGTTTCTCTCGCTCTGACAAGAAGGCATGTTTGACTTTTGACTGTTACCCCATAACATCACTGTACTGTAAGCTTCTGCATGTCCACACTGCTCATGGTTTTCACTGTGTTGGTGACTTAAAAAAAAAAAAAGTGGCACAGAAAAGTGGACGCTGTCATCATCACACCTCCAGTTCCCATCACAGCTGAGCTCCTAAACAGTGTTGCCAAATATCCCAGGATGCTTTTGGCTCTGAAAAACAAACCTAACTGACTTTTCGGCTATGCTCCTTCTCACAACGCACCTTTTTTTGCTCAAACCCACCACCACTGCACCGCTTCCTAATAACCTCACGGTGATATATTTCCTCTCCCTCGAGACCACGCCACAACTCACCACCTTGCACCTTCAGTGGAGGCCACGTCTCCCCTGTCTGCTCCCCCTCCTCACCCTGTTATCTAACCCTCTCCAGCCTTCCTATGCACCCCCACAGCCCATGTTTACGAGGCCTAACTCTAACAAAGACCCTTCCTGTCTGCCATCGCACGGTCTAACTCCTGCAGTGTTTTGGTAATAACTTCAATGTGTCTTCATATAATAACGTAGAAACGCAGCCTTCTGTTCATGTCATTTAGTCTCAGTGATATCATGTGTGTGTAGCATTAGAGTGTTTTTTTAACATCGTCTTGCCTTTGACATGTATCATTTGACCCAGGTTTCCTTTTTTGACGACCAGTCTCTGTTTTGGCATCTCTGTTTGCAGGCTAACGGAAGTGCTAAAAGAGTGGGAGGGGATCATAAAACTACTTCCCCTACTATTCCCACCTCTAAAATCCCTGCTTTTTATCCTAGCTCTCCTAAAGGCAGCCCCCAGTCTGCACCAAACTCAGATGCTACTAATCCCATTAACCCTTCCTCTTCCTCCTCTGCGACAAAGTCCTCCATCCTGTCCTCTCCTCTTCCTCGCTCCGGTTCCCAGCCCTCCTCCCACATCCCCTCCCTGTCTAACGGATCCCTCAAACTCCCCTCACAACACACAGGTAAAACTCTTTCGTTCTCCTCGCAGAATGGTCGAGTGCACTCCTCCTCTTCCTCCTCTTCATTCTCATCATCCTCATCCTCCCCCTCCCCTCTGTCGCCCACACCTTTGGGCCCGGGTGGAAAGAGCATCCGCACCATACACACCCCCAGCTTCACCAGCTACAGGGCCCACAACGGCAGCAGCAACGGCAAATCCTGCATCCCAACAGCCACCGCCGCTAAGGACGCTTCCTAGGCCCCGTTCACCGCCCAGTGGTCTGTTACAGCTCAGAGAGTCCTGATGTGAACCCCGAATGTTGAGTACTCCAAAGTTTTATCCTTTAAATGTATAGTACGGGACCCCAGCACATAGAAACTGCCAGATGCTAACTTGCAGACGTTGCATTAAATAGCATTAATTAGCATCTTATGGTGACATTAGTTAAATAATTAAACGGCTTGGCTCCAACTGTTTTGGGTCGTTATTGGAATAATTGAGTCCATTTCTGATCTTTTCAGAATCAAACATGCCAGTTTTAACCAGAAAGAGGCAATATTTGTACTCTATGGGCTGACTTTTATACATTTTGGGTCAATTTTGAAGATTTAGAGCAGTGGTTCCCAACCTGGGGGGGGGGGGGGGCGCCAAAGATCGCAGGGGGGGGCGCCAGGCCTCAGATGATTTGAGGCCAAATATCAAATTTAGACTTTTTTTTTTTTTACATTTTTTTTTTTACATATAATTGTAAGGCAATACATGATTGTCACTAAAAGCCTTGTCTCAACATTACAATAAAATATAAAAAATTATTGATTAATTAATTTTAATAAAAATTCAAGTTAGTATTAAAGGCATAAAAAGGCAGAAATGTATAATTTTTTCTTTAATAGAAATGTTCCTTCTGCCCGTAAAGTGTCCAAACCGGGCTTTTCTGGATAAGCGCATTTTTAAAACATAGTCATCGTCCATGCCGGTTTCAGTTGGATTATTTGTCCCAGTTGCTCCGATCAGATCGGTCTCCTCCATTTTGTACATTATTTACGATTTTTGAATCCAAATAAACACATCGGAAAAATCCGGTTTACTTTGAGCATGTGTTTTAAACAGTTTAATCCCTTTGTGAATTGTTTCCACTTCCATTGGTTTCCGTCCTTTAATTTCTTCAGGGGAAGAATCCAAATGAATGAATCCTGAGTCCAATAACCATCAAAGTCACTCCAATGGTGCTCCTTAATTACACTTTCATCCACCTTAAACAAAATACTTCACATTGGGGGGGGGGGCGCAACTTCCAACAGGAGTCATTTGGGGGGGCTCTTGGGAAAAAAGGTTGGGAACCCCTGATTTAGAGGACTCAATTGGATTGAACAGATTGCTTATCTATCTGAATATATAATGATAAATTGTCCACAGTAATAATGACGTAATCACTTTCATCTTGTGCTCTGTATATCCAAAGGTCACAACACTACTCATAGTGAATGCTAATTAACACCATTTATGCTAATTGTGCAAATTGTCCAACATATGAAGGTTAGCATCCAGCTGTTTCTATGTTCTAGGGACTCGTACTATATATTTCTATCATTACACTTTGGGGTTCTCAACATTACCGGGTTCCCTCTGCTGGCATCTAGACTAAATGTGGCTTTAGCAGGTAGAGCTACTCATGTTTTTATTTTTGCTTAGTCATGGTTTGCTGTTTTTGAACATTTTGTATAAAAGTATTAAGTGATGCACTCCCCACTTCCTGTTTTATTTGACACTGGCATTCTCGCACCCATCTCCTTTAGATCTCCCGTTTTTACTGTTAAAGACTATTTTATAACTAATAAAACATTACCACTTTGTAGTAGAAGTGGACGAGTTTAATGGTGTTTAAAAATCTATTTTTCTTGCTGTAGCTCTGAATAGGGAATATAGAGTTGATGTACAATCACCGTGTAAAAAAATGTTGTTTTATTTTTCAAAGCAGAGATTGAATAGTATATTTAATCTATGTTTCTTATGTTGCCGGACATTAAACACAGCCCTTGTAAATGCCTTTTTCTGAGTGTATACAGACGCATTGTTAACTTCTATTTTCTAAGAGTATTTCCACCCATATGAACTGCCAATTTATTTTACAGATGGTATCATAAGTAATACAGGTTTTATTTCAGTGTGCCTCTTTGCCAAAGTTGTTATAAAATGACTCACTTCAGGCCTCACCCGGTCACAGGACTCACTCTCCTGTGTGACGCCTGAAGAGACCTCAGAGTGTCCTGCTGGTCCCGGTTTGTTAAGTTAACATGTCTCGTTGTCTAAATGTACTAAAGTGAGTCGGTTCTACCACATGTACATAGAAGCTTCTACTAAGAAAAATAAGTAGTTTTGTTAACATACCAAAGTTTATTTGTATGCATGCCTTTCAAATCCTTTAGGAGAGTGGCGTTAAAAGAAGAATTATGTTTGCACAGATAGATTTTGTAAATATCTGGTTTTCTCTTGTTTTTTTGTAAAGCTTTAAATCATACTATTAAGGAGCAATGTGGTAAAGACAAAAAACTGTGTTGGAGTAGCAAAAATAAAGAACTGCATGCTTGTTATGCACCGAGCGTCAAGGTTTTTATTGGTGTTTGTTTCTTGCTTCCTGTGAAATGTGTGGTGTGTGTGTAAGTAGCCAAGGTTACAATTTGTCTTAATTCTGCTCGCTGACAGGTATTCACGATCATTTGGGAAACGCTCTCTGTCTTCTGCCTTCAGGTCTCAGCCCAGATAGCCTTGGATTTCATTTGTAGATCTGATGCTTTACACGCCCCTCTGCAGGGCGTCAGTGTCTCAGACAGTTAACACACGATGGGGTAACCCTGTTTGTTGGGAGGGTTCATCAGATCAGTGAAGTCCGTACACCAGCCAGAGCCACAGGCACACTTGCTTGATGTTTACAATATGAATAAATAAATGCTACATGTTGTTTTGTGACATGAATCCCCTTTAACCGATCCTCAGTGTATCGTTTTTATTTATTAATTTTGCTTACTTGGTATTCTTGGTTACTTCGAGTCATCATTTTGTGACTGTAACATACACTGCAGTGTTCGCAAAACACTTATCTGTAGGACATGTCAACTGTGTCTTCCTGTTAGTGTTGTGGTGACAGCAGCATGGTGACGGGCAGCCTGGGTGCAGAAACACCGCAATTAGACATGTCAAAAGAACAGGAAGACATCGCTTTATTTATTTTTAGATATGCTGCTCATGTCTTGCTCCTTTTTCTTGTGCTTAAATCTATGTTCCTGTTAGCACTGACTTAATTTAGTGTATGAACTTTGTTCCTGTGCAAGTTGCAGGTGCTAACAGGTTAGTTTGTAGGTGGGCTGCCTTGAAGAAAGGTATGCACCAATCAGATGTGGACATTCAGGCTCTGTTCACAGGAATACAGTCAATTAAGTTGAGTTTTAAATAATTCACTCCCAAAGATGTTGCAATGGCTGGTCTAGGGTTGGACACTTTACAATATAATTGTTTATCTATTTCTGATCACCTTTCTTGATTCAGACAGAGATATTTCTTGCATTTTCTCCAGACATTGCGACTAACATGCTTGTTGCAGTGGTGGAAAGTGTTGTGCTTTTTATTTTCCTGCAAGTACGTATAACTATATATTAATTATAATGGAGTCTTTTTCCATTGCAGTATTAGTACGTATTCTTTAATAAAGGATCTGAACACTTCTTCCACCCCTGGCGCTTTTGTTTTTAACCAGTTCTCAGCTGTTGACTGCCCACATGTTGAACAGCTCTATGCGGGAAACTAGCGTGTCATTTCCGTAAAAAAAAGGTGTGTGTGTGTGTGTGTGTGTGTGTGTGTGTGTGTGTGTGTGTGTGTGTGTGTGTGTGTGTGTGTGTGTGTGTGTGTGTGTGTGTGTGTGTGTGTGTGTGTGTGTGTGTGTGTGTGTGTGTGTGTGTGTGTGTGTGTGTGTGTGTGTGTGTGTGTGTGTGTGTGTGTGTGTGTGTGTGTGTGTGTGTGCGTGTGTGTGTCGTGTCAAAACATTACAGAGTAGTTCTCACTTCCACCTTACCTGACTGTTCTTACATGAGTGATTAGTGAGAAGAAGACATTCGCTATCCATCATTCAAGGTAAGAATATTAATATAATCTAGATTAAATAAACTATTATTGATGAAATGCTACATTTGAGGGCCAGGAGCTTAAGGCATACAGGTTGAAAAGAGTTGCTTGGAGACATTAGAGACACTAAATACTAATATACACCTGAAAATGACATAAAAAGGTCTCTTTAATTGAAAGCGGAGGTAAAAAGAAAAGAGATTGAAGTCTAATTTTTTTTTTTTTGATCACGCTCGTTTTCACGACTTATGCAGGACAATTAATTGTGGGGAAGACTTCAATACATATATTTGATATTTCTGTAATTCATCTATATTTTTAAAGATATAAAGGTTATATGCATCAATTATTTGATCACCTGGCTATAACTGTAACTACTGTATCATAAAAACACCAATAGCATTCATTGTAAACTAGGAACTGGTGTCTTCTGCATCTCTTACTCCTGCGGCTTTCACACATTACGTTGCATGTGTTTTTTTATATGTTATCATACAAGCCATCTTTATATCATGCAAAGGTTTTGAGTTGTGTTGTGATGAGAGACTGTCTTCATGACAGGTTGTTTGTGTACGCTGCCACAGGCCGACCCTCTCCACAATGAACATCTCTGAGGAGGAGACACAGAGCTTCTTCGGCAGTGACTCCCACCATGAGAACATTATATTTGCCACATTTTACTTCCTGATTTTCCTCATTGCTGTGCCTGGGAATGCTTTGGCGCTGTGGGCCTTCTTTCGTCAGCACAGCACATCTCCATCTAAGGTCTTCCTGAGGCACCTCTCTGTGGCAGACATCTCCTACATCCTCATTTTACCAATGCGTATAGTTTACCACCTGTCCGACAGCCACTGGCCTTTCGGACACGTCATCTGTCAGCTAGCAGGCTTCCTCTTTTACCTCAACATGTACTGCAGCCTGTACCTCATGAGCTTCATCAGCCTGCACAGGTTTCTGGCTGTGGTTCTTCCTATAACATCTCAGTCAGTCAGGAAGGTTTTGTACGCAAAGGTAGCAGTGGGGATACTTTGGGTGACTGTTATTGTGTCTATGAGTCCTACACTTTTCTCTAAAAGGGATGTGAGGAACAACTCAACTGGGTCATGCAACAAGCTGTACTTAGAGAAGACTTCTTCCTCTGCTTTAGTGTCAACCGTCGTGGCCTTTGTGATTCCCCTCACCACCATAGTGGTTTCCTACATACTGATTCTGCTGAAACTGAGCGGAATAAAGCAAAAGGAGGTACGGCCGGTGAAGAGCAAAGCCATAAGAATGATCGTCCTGATTGTCATGAACTTCCTGTTTGCATTTGTGCCCTACCATGTGAGCAGGGTGATCTATATTAAAATGCATGGTAATCTGACTGCAGCAAGCCATGAGTCGCTGGGAAGAGCCAATCGGATCACATCTGCACTCACCTGTGTTAGTGCTGTCCTGGATCCCGTCATGTACTTCTTCCTGAACCGAGTTTACAGGAACAAACTGCTGCAGCTGTTCTGTAAACCATGAAGATGATCAATAAACAACTATGTTATGTACATAATACATATGTATATGAAAAAAGTTTGATGTTCTTTGTGCAATTCGCTAAGGATAAAAACAATGAACTTCCACTTTAGTTTATATGCAAGGCCATAAATAAATACTTGTGAAACTGTGATTATTTCTATTATTTTCTATATCTTCTAGATATGCAGACAATTTACTGCACATGAAACAATAACAGACTATCGAGGTATTTCATTACTTAAAAATATGACACCAACACATGTTTTTAAATATTGCTATAACATATTATTACATATATTAGCAGGCTAGCATAGCCTTAATACATTATTTAGTAGGTGGGCTCTGCATACTTGCCAAACTACAATATCACTTTTCTTAACTTTTTTGTATTTTAATGGTTGTTTTAAAAAAGATGCACGAAATGAAACGTTAAAAATATATTATTTTATTGTGTGTTGCATGCATTTTTCTTTTTTCATCATTGAAGGGGTTTTAAAAAGTAAAGAAACTCAATATAAAATACACGAAAAAAATGTCTCCTCCTTTGCCCCCCTTGAACTAATGTCATTATGAAAATACTGTATTTTACTTTTAAATGGCTCTATATCCTGTAACTCAATGGGTTAAGGGGTGGGATTGAAATGAAGTTTTTGATTTGTCAGCATGTGTGTATATATATTTACTGAATCAATACAAATATTTACCATAATAACATACACAAAAATGATGTTTCACCTCCTGAAACTTGTCTGTGTATATATTATGTATACACAAGAGAATAAAATAATGAATAACCAATAAGTACTATAATAATATATTAATAATAACTTCTGTAACGCGAGTCTCCTAAGTTTGACCTGAGCGGTCACCCGTATTTTTGACCTGTTACCAAGGCAGCCAGGGAGAAGCTGTGAAGGGAGCGGACTGTGAGTGTGTTTTTATTTGTTTAACGTAGCTGCAAGTGTCTTCACAGAGTTTCATTCAACGTTATGACCAAGCTAGAATATACAAAAGTACACGTGTAAAAGTCTTGACACCAAAACATGTCGTCATGGGCGTGTTAAGAAGTTTTTTCATAGGTTTTAGCTAGCTAACCAAGTACGTTAACTTCAACCCGTGTTGGAATGGCTAACTAATTTAGCTAGCATCAACTGCAAACATTTGAGCGTTAACCGTTATAAAACCAACGGTCGTTTTTAACCGTTGGTATAGTAGGAAATCATGTTAGATTTGTGGCTGTAGTTACACATTAATTAGCTGTTTTGCATTAAAAATACAGCTCGGAGAATCCAGATGTACCCAGACATGTCAATAACAATCATACTTCACAGCCTAGGCTGATGACAAATCTTCATTACTTTTCATAGACACGACATGACTACAAATGTACATGAATCGTTTTTAAACCTTTGCTTTAGTAGGAAAGCATGTTAGCTTTGTGGCTGTAGCTACACATTGATTATCTATTTTTGCATTAAAAATAAAGCACGGATAACTAAAATAAGGACTCAGAAATGTTAATAACAATCATACTTCACAGCCTAGGTTGATTAAATCCCGTTGCACAGGAGCAGCCAATGGTGGAGAAAGTATACAAATCCTTGACCTAAGTGAAAGTACTAAGACTATAAAATCTGAGAAAGTACTTAAGCCAAAGTATTAAAGTATGAACAGGAAAATATACGTAAATTATTAGGAGTAACGGTAATTATTGCAGAAAAAATACTTTACTCTTAACTTTTGAGAAGCTGAAACTGAAATGTTTCTTAACTACTTGAACAATTAGCAAATAGCTACCAGTTTATTTTTCATTAACCCAATTATTGTTTCAGGTACTTAAATACAATGTTGGATGGCATCATATCACACAAGTTTTACCTAAGTGTTGTGTGTAAAAATCTGAACTGATCAAATAAATGTTGTGTAGTGAAATTACAATATTTCCCCTTGAATTGTAGAGAAGAAAGAAATAAATTACTTCTACTTCCAGTACCTCAAATGAGTACTTAGCTAAATATATTTAAATCAGAAGAGACTTAGTTTGTAGTTGATAACATCTTTATTGCCGTATGCACAATAGCGTTTTGGAGATTAGACCCCATCATACTGTGATGAATTAAGGGGGAGGAGAAGCCGAATAGAAAGAGAAACCCCCCAGGGTCTAGACACTGGTGGTGGTGAGTGAGTACTAAAGGGAAATACAAATCAGAGGTGATGAGGGTTCTCCTGGGCTATCCACCTCTGTGATCAGCTATGGACTTCAGAAGGCTCACTGCTGCCACCTTTTCTGTTTTTAAAGCTAAGGCTGCCACCATGGGCACCGCGTCGTCCCTGGTCAGCCCAGGAGAGGTGATAGAGGACGGGTATGGAGGTGAAGGAGGGGAAGCCTGTGTGATCCCGGTGGAGGTGAAGCCCAAAGCCAGGCTCCTCCGAAGCTCCTTCCGCAGAGCGCCTCGCGTGATCGGGGCCAGCTTCAAATCCACCGGTTCTGTGGATCTAGAGTACGCTGCTGAGTATGAGCGCCTCCGGAAAGAGTATGAAATCTTCCGTGTGAGCAAGAACAACGAGATAACATCCATGCAAAAGAAGGAGGCCAAGCTGGATGAGGAGAACAAGAGGCTGAGGGCTGAGCTACAGGTAACACGATTATCCTGTATCGACTGAGATTCAGATGCTACCAGGTTTCCAGATGTTTTGACTGTTCTTTGAATGATGTTAATGTGACAACAGGCTCTGCAGAAGACCTACCAGAAGATCGTAAGAGAAAAAGAGAGCGCTCTTGAGGCAAAGTACCAAGCCATGGAGAGGGCTGCCACCTTCGAACACGACAGGGACAAAGTCAAACGACAGTTTAAGGTAAATCACACCTGTAACGATCAACTATCTAAAATAGTTGTGTTAAATAAACGCACAAGGGGTTCTTGAATGAAATGATATTATAAAGAACAGAACTGATAAACGCCGAATCTACTCCACAAAATAAACAGAGACAGGTTTTATGCGTTATTCCATTATATTGACAGTTTTCCAGCCAAACAACATTAAACAAAAAGTCCGCTCTGCGATAACCCAAAAGTTTCTTTACTGCTGTGACGGAGCGGATCACAGAGTGACTGACTCCGCCACTGACAGCCGCAGCGGCAACACACACACACACACACACACACACACACACACACACACACACACACACACACACACACACACACACACACACACACACACACACACACACACACACACACACACACACACACACACACACACACACACACACACACACACACACACACACACACACACACACACACACACACACACACCAACCAATTCCTGCTCTCTTCCGTTCATCAATGAATCAGGTTAAATCCTCACTAAAACGTCCACTTTTTCCCCTTCCTTTCTGTAGCGCGACCATAAGTGCACGCTTGTGAGTCCACAATTATTTAAACATACATTTAAACTATGTTACACGTTACTTACGTGGGGAGCGGCGGGCGGAGTGTCGCCGCCGTCCCCCCAGCAAAGGGAAGGTGGAAAAGACGGAGGCGCATCACTTCCATGATTTAAATAGGATGCAATTTATTATTTATTTCTCGTTTATTAATTATGGGGAATGATTGTGTTAAGAGGAAGTTAACCTGTGTATGTTTGGGTCGGATAGTTTCCTCATGTTTGAGGGATTACATTTATGTTGACAAGGTGATTTGGAGATAATTGTACAACCTGTTGACGGTAAGCCTGTGGGGAGGGGCTATGGGTACAAAAGGGACGGTGTGGGTCCGGGAAGATTCATTCGGCAGAGTGTTGCAGTGAAGGCAACAGCCAGGATGTGGTTAGAGGGACAGACAACCTAATTTGGTGATCTTTGTTTTTGTTTATTTAAGTTATACTGTTTCTTTTTTTTTGTTGAACAGTATATATATATTTTGTGTGCTGCTGAGAATAACGTTTTTTGGAGCTTAAACAACTGACTAAGCCTATATATTGAAGAACCCCGTCACAACTGCCTAATCCAGGCCACTATTGTTCATTGGAAAAAACTGCTGCTCGTGTCCCAAAGGAGCGATCTCACCCTGCGTTGTAGAGGATATCTGTCTCTATCCGAGCGCGTCCTCTCCACGGAGACGTGCTTCTTGGTCGGTCGATGCAATATCCACACCTTCAGTTATTTTCATTTACTTCCCCGTTGCATTTAACCACATATATACATGCTAAGGAAAACTTCAATAACCTGCTGAATACCAGCATTCGCCACACACACCTCCTCCTCCCGTGAGAAGCGACCCCTGGCATCCCAGTGGCGCACCCACTAAAAGGCCTCTGGGCGCCGCGACAGGTGAATATGCAGATGAGGCTTGCAGAACCACACCCTCAAACCGTACATGACAGTGGACATTTAACAACTGCAGTTGCGAGGATAATATTCATGGCTCGTATTTTCATTTCATTTCAATACAAACCACATGCTTTAACCCTTTTCCCCTGCCACCACAGTTTATAAGAAACACTTAAATCAATGTGCGACCGTCACTGTGGAGCATTCTCTCCAGTGATCCTGATGATCTGGAACCCTAACCAATGTGCTTAATAATACCCAGATCTTCCGGGAGACCAAAGAGAAAGAGATTCAGGATCTCCTGCGGGCCAAAAGGGACTTGGAGGCCAAACTGCAGCAGCTACAGGCTCAGGGAATCCAGATCTATGACTTAAATGATTCTGACTCAGATGACAACCAAACCACTGTCACAGGTAAGATCTAGAAATCCACAATGTTGGATTTTTAAATGTATCTATAATTCAATCTTAACCCGTACTGTTTTGCCACAAGAATACACAAATGAGTTCTTGTTTTGTGTAATAAAATCTGTAAAAGCATTGCATTATTTTTCTCACTCTGTCTTCAGCTGCAGGGACTCAGTGTGATTACTGGTCTGGTGGGGTGCTGGGAAGTGAGCCCTCTATGGGCAGCATGATGCAGTTACAGCAGACCTTCAGAGGACCTGAATTTGCCCACAGTTTGATAGATGTGGAGGGACCCAGACATCTGTAGAATTGTTGGCGAAACAAGAAATGAACATAAATGACCAAATTATTTATCAATATTATTATGTTTCATGTTCTCACACCTTTTCCCCTGTGTGTGTCAGATGACTGGGACGCTGCAGTGGCCAGTCTGCTTCAGGTGTCCCCTCACGTGCCCCAGGCCTTATGGAGTAACACCGTGCGCTGCTACCTCATCTTCACCCAGGAGACCAAACCTGAGCTGGATGTCTTTATTAAGGTTAGATGAGCAATGTGGGTCAAGAAAGTATAAACATATTGTTGTTCAGGAGATCTTGTTCAACACTTTGGGGCATTTTTGAAAAAATCTAAATTAAAATGGAATTGCTCTTCTAAGTTTTTTTGTTGAAATAATAATCATTATGCTTCATTGTGTTTTTAAGTCTTACGTTCCCTTTAATCTGTTTTCAAGAACAAATGGTGGTTGATTGAAGACGTGTCTGAATGCCAGGATTTCAAAAAAGACTATTGTTGCTTTGCTTCCTGTTTTCACAACAGAAACACTCACCTGTGTTACGGAAGATGTGCGAGGGTCTCGGCCATTTCTACCTGAACGTGTGCTTCCCAGAGGAAAACGCTGCCTCCTACGACGTGGAGCGAAAGCAGGAGATTGAAAGGAGCTCTGTGTGTGTGCTCCTAGTCAAATCTACTGTAACCAGGTACAGTGAGTCCTACAGCAGAGCAGAGTAGTGTACCCCCTTTGAAACATTCTCTCAGCCAAGTACCCCCTGACCGACCCCGAACATTTTTGATAGAAAAAGCCTATAATAATAATAATTACAATATGTTGATGTTCCATCAGTGTGTGACTTATTAACTCCTTCATTCATGAATTACAACAAACTAAGGATATTTTCATCTATGCGTGAAAAAAAGACACAACGAAAACAAATTGAAACAGATTTTTCCAAAGAGTTTTTCAATTGAAGTAATATATGTTTAACAAACCAGTGAACAAAATGATATGTTATGAAAAACTATAAAATACAATACACCCATTTGACATGTTTATATGAGGACCCCCTTGGTGGTTCTAGGAATATTTTCCTCGAACCATTTTGTTTTGTTTATCTCACGTACCCCCTGCAGTACCCCAACGTGCCCCTAGGGGTCCCCTCATTTGAGAATCACTGTCCTAGAGTATATTCACCTGAACTAGTTATGTTGTACACTGATTATTGTATTTATTTAAGAAACTCTCTCTTCATGTGTGTAGCTCCGTGGTGGAGGATTGTGAGGAGGCTTTTGTGAAGAATCCAGACGGCCATCCACTGGTGCTCTACCTCAGGACTGAAGAAGAGCACACTCTGACCGGACCCACCAGACAACTGCTAGAGAGAATTAACGCTGCAGACAAGGCTGCTAAAGTCAAGGTTTGTGAGTGCCAGCCAATAAAGCAATATAAAGTGTATTCTGTAAATGCCGTTTATAGTCATTCAAATATGTGTGTGCTCCTGTGTATTCCTGGTTGCCAAATGCCAAACAGTGTTTTTAAAATGAACCCAGGTGGTGGATCACAGTGGCTCTGCAGAGGAGGGGGCTGACCTCATTTATTCTCAACTGGAGAAAGTCATCAAACAGGTACAGACAGTCAGCAGCATCAGTGTTTCATCATTTCTCTGGTGCTGTATGTGATTGCTGCTCGTGATTCTACCTCTTCCACCCTGACGTAGGAGCTGCTGTGTCTTGAAGGAGCAGATGTTGACTCTAAGGACTCTGGGATAGATGAGGGGCGTGAGGAGGACTCGGGAGACGTGCTGTGGGACCTGCATGACGAGCAGGAGCAGATTGAGTCCTACCAGCAGGCCTGCAGCAGCACCTCCTCCCAGCTGGGCTTCCAGAAGGTGGGGCAGATCTCTTAGCTTTGTTACTCTCATCCCCCTATTAGGGATGCCAGCGATTATTCGAATATTCGTTAGAGTCTCCATAATCGGAAATTATTTTTTTAAAATTTGATTTTTTTAATGTATTTTTTTTTTTTTCTGGCTTAGTTTCAACCAAAATATAGACTAATAGTATTAATAATTGTAAATGGCCATTGGTCACACCACCAGTTTGTTTTACTGTAAACTTGGAGGAAGCCAGCAGCCATTCGCTGCGCTGCTACACACCGACCCCCCCCCCCCCCTCTCCGTCACACGTGCGATTGATTTATTGGAGTGAGAACACAACTAAAGATGAACAAAGGAAAGAAGAGTTCCTCGTGGAACTACTTCAAACTGACAGGTGCAAATTCGTTTTTTTTTTTCTCTCCCGCGGGGGGGTGGGGGGGGGGGGTGCGGGTGGCGAATAATCGATTATTATTTGCCAGGGCTGTCCGATTTTCGATTTTGATTGTGGTCAGTTTCTGGCATCCCTACCCCCTATCAATGTTTTATTCTTGAATCTCTCCGTGCTGTCCTCCTCAGTATATAGACCGTCTGAATGACATGATAGCTGCTCCTCCTCCCACCCCTCCCCTGCTGGTGTCAGGTGGTCCGGGCTCAGGAAAGTCACTCCTGCTCTCCAAATGGTGAGAAAGTATTCTTTCAGTGGAGTGTAATATTTCCCCTGAAACTTCTTAAATCAAGCTGTTTTGTATTTAAAGTGTTGTGCATGCTTAGAAGGGAGGAGTGAGTAGTTCACCACTCTCAGGCCTACACTGTGACAGGACATTATTTACTGTTTGCCTTCGTTCTGTGCTCCTCCTCAGGATCGCGCAGCAGCAGAAGCAGTCTCCCAACACCTTGTTCCTTTATCATTTCGTCGGTCGCCCGCTTTCCACCAGCTCAGAGCCGGTGCTCATCATCAAACGCCTCACGGTCAAAGTAAGGGCTCCTTCAAAGGCATACTTCCAGTGAAGACACTCTCTTTCTGATCAACTGTAACTATGAGTTCTCTCTGCTGTCACGTAGCTGCTGCAGCACTTCTGGTCCATATCCGGTCTGTCCATGGAGCCCAGTAAGATCTTAGAGGAGTTTCCCCGCTGGCTGGAACGATTATCAGCACGCCATCAAGGAAACATCATCATCATCATCGACTCCATCGACCAAATACAGGTTCGCTCCACATTAGGCATATGCTGCACATGTTTTGTCATTTAGAAATAGCTCATCGCTCACTTATGTTCTCCTTTTTTCAGCAAGCAGAGAGACACATGAAGTGGCTGATTGACCCTCTTCCTGTCAATGTGAGAGTGGTGGTGTCTGTCAATGTAGAGACGTGTCCTCAAGCGTGGAGGTGAGACACAGCTTGAGTTTATGTCTATGAATTGATTTTAAAGTAGCTACTATTGCTAGTTTTTAAATCATTAGATGGTTTAGGACCAAAGTATATTGTTGATCTCCTACATAATTACGAACCATCAAGGTGCCTCAGGTCTTCTGGGACGGGTCTGCTCTCGGTTCCGAGAGTAAAAACAAAACATGGAGTTTATCTATTATGCCCCGACACTCTGGAACAAATTACCTGAATCATGCACGTCCGCAGAAACGCTTACTATTTTTAAATCGAGACTGAAAACATATCTCTTTGCCGCTGTTTTTAATTGAGCTGCTCATATTCGCACTACAGTGTGCCATTTAAACATGTATTGTTTATTGTATTATCTTAGCTTTTTAATATCTGTTGTAAAATACCATTATCTAATGTGTTTTTATTGTATTATAAATGTATTTTAAAAAAAATCTAAAGCACTTTGAATTGTCGCGTGCTGAAAAGTGCTTTAGAAATAAACTTGCCTTGTCTTCCACTGGTTCAAAATGCAGTTTATTGCAGGGATATATGATTCCAAACATGTACCCGTAGTATCGCTCTCTGTAATTCAGTGATTATGTCTGTTTAGGTTGTGGCCCACTCTACACCTAGACCCTCTGAGTCCCAGAGAGGTGAGGAGCGTTGTGAATGCAGAGTGCCAGAGCATGGAACTCAAACTAACCAAGGACCAGGTCAGTTAGCATCCCACCATCCACATTTTCAAATGAAATGTAAGAGATGTTTGGAATTGGTTCCTGAGAGGGTTTCTTATTTTCTGAGAATGCCACACCTATTTGTTGCAGGAGAAGAAGCTGGAGAGGCACTGCCGCTCTGCCTCCACCTGCAACGCATTGTATGTCACACTGCTGGCAAGAATGATCATCAGGTTAGTTTCAGACACTTTGACAAAGTACATGAATTCCAAAAAGATCTTAAACATGCATTTATCTGGGTCGAATAGAGTTCACCCCTCTCATCACTGACAATGTTATCTCTGATTGTGTGGTGTTAGGAAAATATCACTCCACACCGGGCTGAGAATCAATAGTCAGGTACTAATTTATTCTTGCAAGAAGGAGCAGAGTTAATGTCATTCAAAGAATATGGTTCAACTCACACACACATGATGTAAGCTGCTCAAAGGAGCAGGAAGTAACATCAAGCTTATATAGTGTAAAGTCAGGAGGAACCAAACAGCGTCGTAAATCGGTTTGGCGTCATCAGGTGTCGGGAAGGTGTCGGGACATCTCTGGAAAGTGTGTGTGTGTGTGTGTGTGTGTGTGTGTGTGTGTGTGTGTGTGTGTGTGTGTGTGTGTGTGTGTGTGTGTGTGTGTGTGTGTGTGTGTGTGTGTGTGTGTGTGTGTGTGTGTGTGTGTGTGTGTGTGTGTGTGTGTGTGTGTGTGTGTGTGTGTGTGTGTGTGTGTGTGTGTGTGTGTGTGTGTGTGTGTGTGTGAGGTCACACACAGTATCACGCCCATCAGAAAACCCATAATAAAGAAGACGCCTTGTATTTTCTCCGACATGAGGCTTCGTGTGTTTTAGATGTTGTTGATTGGAGCATGTGCATTGTTTTGTTTTGTTGCTGGCCAGCAGTATATCCGGTTGCCCTCTGGAGAAGAGCCTGGAGCAGTGCCTGCAGTGTCAGGACACCATGTCTCTGTACCGCCTGGCTCTCAAGATGACGCTGAACTCCCTCAACACAGACAGGGAGCGACACATCATGAGAGAGGTGACCTAATAACAATTATTCAAGCAGTGTCTGCAGGTGTGTTTCTGCATCTCACTGTTTGTGATGTGTCCCGGGAAAGACACCCAGCTCCTAATTCTCCAAATGCTTCATTCATTTATTGTGGCCATTGTGTGCCGCAGATCAGACTTTCTGTTTCATTGTGTTCTCATGACGTCATTCACTGTCCTTTGCTTGTTTTGTGTCCCTCTTCAGATCCTATGCCTCGTTTGTTCTAGCCATAATGGAGTGAGTGAGTCTGAGGTGTTAGATCTTTTCACAGAGCTGGAGCTGCCGGTCCTGTCCTCTCTGCTGTACCGCCTGAACAGACTCTGCATCGTGACCCTGCGCTGCGGCCTCATCAGGTTTCAACACCTGCAGGTAACCGGGCCAGTAGCATAAGAATCGATGAGATTCCTGGGTCGGAAGATGTTCGGAGAGACAACTTACTTTGTTTCTCTTTCAGGCTTGGGAAGCTGTAAGGTTGGAGTTCCTGGGTGGAGGAAGTAGCTCGGCTGCTTACAGAGAGAAACTCATTCAGTACTTCAGTCAGCAGCTCAGGTGCATTAACTGTAGTCCTCTGTTTCTCATAAAACAAGGCTTAAAGTCTTTTCTTAGTACTCATCAGGGTTCTTACGGTCATTAACAACCTGGAAAAGTCATGGATATTCAAAATGCAAATTCCAGGCCCTGGAAAAGTTTTGGAAAACAATATTTTTCCCAAAGTTTTGGAAAAGTCATGGAAATATAATTTATATTTGATCTAATCGCCAAAATAGTAATACTATTATAATAAATACTGTATCGTATAGTAATGAAACGTACAATGGCATTTAACTGTCGAGGTGTTTTGCTGGTGAGAGAGTTTAGTAGAAGCTAGTAAGCCTATTTGATTTGTTTTAGATACACAACATGTTTCATATGCAGACCTTATTTTCCTGTTCCATGTTAAAATGAACAATTTTCAGTGGACGCTGAGAAAGAGTAATTGTTTTGGTCATGGAGAATTAGGTAAAGGTCCTGGAGAAGTCATGGAAAATCATTGGTGAATGAACCCTGACTCGTCATTATGTTTTTGTGTGTGTGTGTAGCCCGGACCGTGTGACGTGGCGTGTTGCAGACGAGCTGCCCTGGCTGCTCCAACAGCAGGACGATCGGACCAAACTACAGCTCAGCCTCCTCAACCTGTTTGTCTCCCAGAACCTATACAAGAGGTACAAAACCCGTACCTATGTGCTGATGTAGCAAAGCCTGCCACATGTAAGTAAGTACAGTTTTACTGATGTGTGTTCTCTGTTTCTAGGGGTCATTTCTCCGAGCTGCTAGCCTATTGGCAGTATGTGGGCAAAGACAAGAGCTCCATGGCCACGGAGTACTTTGACTCCCTGAAACAATATGAGAAGAGCTGTGAGAATGAAGACAGCATGACCAAGCTGGCCAACCTGTACGAGACTTTGGGACGTTTCCTCAAAGACCTCGGCCTCCCCAGTCAGGTACGCGCTTGGTTACAAAATCTGAAAGAGTATTATCTTTAAAACAGGTTTTCTTTTTAAGGGGACCTATCATGCAAAATGCACTTTATACATAACTATGTGTCCCCGGTGTGTCGGGGAACTCACGCAGCATCAGAAAATAAAACCCTCTCTCTTTCCCTCCGTACCCAAATCTCTAAAAACGGGGAACAACGGAGCTGATCCAGATTTGCGTCTGATATGACGTAATATCTGAAATGTGGACCCACGGCCCTATCAGAAACGTTCCTATCAGAAACAATGCCCGACTGTTTTGGACGTAATATGGTCGGTGTTTACATTGGCATCGCTAACACTCAGAGCTAACCTGTACTGGAGAGCATGTGTGTGAAGAAGCAGGAAGTAAAAAGGAACTCACCTTGTGGTATAACCGGCAAGAGAGAAAGCCTTTGAGCTCCATACTGTTTCAGAGAGAATCCTTGATAATCCATGATATGGCGTTTCATCACGGCAGCATTTAGTTTAGACAGTAGCTGCCGGGTCCCGCATGAGCTCAGCCCCCTCCTTTTTTAAAGCTTTATACCCCAAATCAGCACTTTAGAAACAGGAAGTGAAATAGAGGGATATGAGGCGTGGCTAGAATGGGTTTTTTATATATTTGTATATATCTTAGACCTATGCTATTGCCTAAAAATAGCCCGATAGGTGACCTTTAAACAAACTCAATATTTTTCTGCCTCACCTTGCGTGGCAGTTTTGTTTTTTCCTTTGCTTACATATCCTGATTTTGCCATTAGGTAAGTGCACATGTTGACGGTTGCATAATGTATCTGTTTGTCTGTTTTCTAGGCTGTAGCTCCTTTACAAAGATCCCTGGAGATCAGGGAGACGGCCTTGGACCCGGACCACCCCAGCGTGGCTCGCTCGCTGCACCAGCTGGCCGCGGTTTACGTTCAGTGGAAGAAGTACGGCAACGCTGAGCAGCTGTACAAGCAGGCGCTGGAGATCAGTGAGAACGCCTACGGAGCCGAGCACGCCAGCGTAGCACGAGAGCTGGAGTCCCTCGCCATGCTCTACCAGAAACAGAACAAGTAAATGGATCTCCTGACCTTTACATGTTTTTTATTACTGTTGTTGTTACAGTTTATCGGTTGTTTCTGCCAGGCAATGAGGCGTCACACCGATGTTATTGATTTGATAACACATATGTTTAATGGCTTACACCTGGCTGTTTTACAATCAGGTACGAACAAGCAGAGAAACTGAGGAAGAGGTCGGTAAAGATCCGCCAGAAGACTGCTCGCCAGAAAGGCCACATGGTGAGCATATTTAAAGATACCCGCACGCTTAGTCATTCTCACCTCATCTAAGCCGTAATGTTCCTGCCTCTGTGGATCCACCTTTCAGTACGGCTTCACTCTGCTGAGGCGCAGAGCTCTGCAGCTGGAGGAGCTCACTCTGGGAACAGACTCTGCAGACTCTGCCAAGACACTCAATGAACTGGGTGTTCTGTACTACCTCCAAAACAACCTGGAGTAAGGAACACGTTCATCACCATTTTTGTATTCTTGAAAGACCTTTAAGATGCAAACCACATTTACAAAGAATTCAAGCAAACTACAAAAACAACAGTCGTATACCGATAGGTTATAGCTAGGGTGCCCACAGATAAGCCTGTATAACACCCCCTGCATTTGGACATGAATAATTATGTTTCCTTTAAATTATATCCAATTAGAAGTGTCCCTACGTCCTTATTTGTGTGTCTCTAACATCCCTCTCTGATATATCATAGCTTGGATGCACACCTATATAACACCCCCTGCATTTGGACATGAATGATCTAATTATGTTTCCCTTAAATTAACATCCCTCTCCGCCCTCCCCAGTGCTGCTAAGCTGTTCCTGACCCGCTCTCTGGAGACCCGTCAGCGCGTCCTCGGTCCGGACCACCCTGACTGCGCTCAGTCCCTCAACAACCTGGCCGCTCTGCACACGGAGAGGCGGGAGTACGAGACGGCCGAGGACATGTATGAGAGAGCGCTGGACATCCGGAAGAGGGCTTTATCCCCGGACCACCCGTCGCTGGCGTACACTCTCAAACACCTGGCCATGCTCTACAAACGCAGAGTGAGACGTGTGTCGGATTCTGTCTGTGGATCGGCTCGTTCTGTGTTGGCGGGGGATCTGATTTGAAGATGTGTGTGTGTTGTGCAGGGGAAGCTGGAGAAGGCCGTGCCGCTGTATGAGCTGTCTCTGGACATCAGGGAAAAGAGTTTTGGGCCCAAACATCCCAGTGTGGCCACAGCACTGGTTAACCTGGCTGTGATCTACTGCCAACTGGTAAGGAGGATTTCATTTAGCCTGTATAATTCTTCAGGACTTTTCAAACTCGTTATTTTAATGACTGAGTATGTGAAGCTTTATTTTAAGTTGTTTAGAGCAGTGTTGATTTCGTCAACAAAAACTATGACGAAAAATGTTCATCAACGACCTTTTTTACATGACTAAGACGAGACGATGACGAGCTAAAAATAGATTCTTGATAATAAAAACTATGACGAAATGTATATTTAGTTTTCGTTGACGAGACGAGACTCAGGTGTTAATGGTGGACTATCGGATATTCAAAATGCAGGGTATTTCCCCCCAAGTGTCCGTCAAAATGCATCTCACGTTTCTAACTTGCAATATCCTTATTTCCGCTCTCTTCACTCGAGAAGAGCTCTCTCTCTCGTTCACTCTCTCTCTCTCTCTGCGGGGGGCGGGGCCTAACTATCTCTGTCTGTGTGTGCGGGGGGCGGGGCCTAACAGACACGCTGCAGCGGCACGCACACAGATTTGTAAGAGTAGTAGTACCGTTAAAAACCTTAACGATACCCATCCCTAGATATTACACAAGTAAAGTGTTGAGAGGGAAATGTTGCTTTAGGAATTCAAACTCTTGATGCCGTCACACTGATTCCAATTCCAGAAACCTGTGTTTGGAACTGAATTGGTTTAAAGAGAGAAAACATTTTGACTAAAACGATTTGAGTTTTCGTCGACTAAAACTCTGAAGGATAAAAAGGACTAAAATGTGACTAAAACTAACAACCATTTTCGACTAAGACTAAATCAAAATGAACACTGGTTTAGAGGAAAGTTAACCTTGCCTTTCTTTTTCCTCCACAGAAGAACCACAGTGACGCCTTGCCTCTTTACGAGCGAGCGCTGAAAGTGTATGAAGATAGTTTGGGACGTTCCCACCCACGGGTCGGAGAGACCCTGAAAAACCTGGCTGTGCTGAGGTACAGCAGCTCTCAGCTGATCAGAAGTTAAATCATGAATGTTATTGACTATTCAAATCATCTCTTGTTTTGTATTTCTTGCTTCATAGCTACGAAGAGGGCGACTTTGAGAAGGCAGCAGAGCTTTACAAACGTGCGATGGAGATCAAGGAGGCGGATCCGTCGCTGGTGTGCGGGAATGCCCCGTCCCGCCACTCTTCCAGCGGGGACACGTTCAGTCTGAGAGGACCTGCCCCCCTCCCACAGGCCCCCAGGTGACTTTAACTACCATGGAGTTTCAACAACATTTGACCCATGGTTTCAAACTGGGAACCATTCTGGTCAACACGGTGTGGTTGGGTATTTTTTAATGTCGAGGACGCTTCCTTGGTAGGACAAGTCTTCCGAGTCAGTTCCTTCAGAGGCTAGGCAAGAATCCTTCCTGGCATTCGGATGGAAGAATGGAACAGGCGAGCAGGTGTGCGTCATATGAGAGGCCCCGCCTTACATTTTCCACCTCAGATTTTAAAAATTGGACCGTGCACAAAGCATTGTGGGGATTTTAAGACCGCGGAGGATACACATGTGCAACCTCGAAATTTCTCTCTACGAAGGACACCGGGCTCGGTAGAATTCCACGGAGCCTGGACATTGGAAAAGTTCTTCGGCGGCACTCGATGACGTAGTATCCTTGAAATAGTGGCTCTGGAGCATCCTTCCTTGACATTGAGAAACACCCGTTGTTCTCTAGATGAAGGGTCAAAGGGTTCGGTCCATTAGACTGCAACCTGGTGGAAGTCTCGCCTGTTAATCTGTGAAACCTGTGTTTTAACTTCAAGTATTTATTATTATTTACAACTTAAAAGGTGTTGGAAACCTCTGTTAAATCTGTCCTTTCTAAATGGAACTCAGGTTTACTCTTATAGTTAATGAAGGCACTTTAATAATATAACTCATAAAACAATTAAGAATAACCAGGAACATTAGGTGCTTTCCAATGTACAGAAGATATCAATATATGCACTTTTTCAAACACCTTAACATTAATATTAGAGTGCACCTATCATGCTATTTTTAGGCATATATTATGGGTCTCAGATATATACAAATATATAAAAACATGTCTGATGTGTTTTTCTCAAAATATAAACAGATCATGCATTTTAGAAATCCCTCATACCCCTCTTTTGCAGCCCTGTTAGAGAAATCCTGATTTTGGGTCCAAAAGAGGCGGAGCTAATGCCTGATCAGACTTCTACCGGAGATAAAGTTAAATTCTGCCGTGATAAAACGCCATCCTGTTCTAAACCACATCAAGGATTATTTCTGAAACAGTATGGAGCTCAAATGCTTTTTCTCTTGCGGGTTTATCACAAGGTGAGTTCTTTTTTTATTTCCTGCTTTTTAAACACATGCGCTCTCCAGTACAGGTTAGCTCTGAGTGTTAGCGAGGCTAGCTAATGTAAACAAAGATGAGATTACGTCCGAAACACGTCAGGCATTGTTTCTGATAGCGACTCTCTGTGGGTCCACCTTCCGAAATCACGTCATATCGGCAGGAAATCTGTATCAGCTCGTTGTACCCCCGTTTTTAAAGATTTGGGTACGGAGGAAAAGAGAAAGGGTTTTATTGTCTGACACTTTGAGAGTTCCCTGACACACCGGGGGGGGGGACATGTTTAGGTATAAAACACATCACAAAGTGCATTTTGCATAATAGTTTTAAAATCCAGTGAAACAGGGCTTTTCAAATGTCTTTTGAAAAGATGAAGTATGACCGTAAACTGATTTGTTAACATGTCTACATCAGACTGACTGAAATACTCTATAGAGCGACTGTCTCTGAGATCAAATGTGCACATGTGATTATTTATATGCCATTATGATTTATGTTCACATTCATCATGTTTACTTTGCAGTATTGAGTACAGTATGTAATCCAAAGATAGGTGTCCTCAAACGTGTCTAAATTGAGTTTGTTTCAATGTTTATGCTTTTATTAATTTGCAATAAGTAATGTGTAGATAGTGCCACTTGTATCAATGTTAAGTACAATTAAGAAATGGTTGTCTGACTGAATGTAAATGAAACCCAAAGGGACCGTGTGCCAAAACCTTTTTTCTCATTGCCTCAATATACATAAAGTGTATCTTAAGTGTTTTATATATTCATGTAATGTAATTTAAAGCTGTACAGAACAACAGAAATCACACACTATATCGAGCAGATTGCATTCCATCTAATAAATACTTTATTGAGACTAAACATGTTGATGCAGTTGATGTTTACTTAAAGCTGAGTGAATGACATCACAGGTAGAGACACTCATCAAAACCGTAGAAAATACACATTGATACACGTTAATGCACTAACTGTGATGTTATCCTAGGTTTAAGGACATTTAAGACCCCCTTCATGTCATTTGAAGCACTTTCATGCAGTTCCGTTCTTTAGCAGTTAGAAGAATTAGATCCGTAGTTAGTCATTAATGCAAAGGGTTAGACATGAAGAAAGGCATGTTGGATCAGAATAACAGAAACGTTTCCGCAGATTTGTGCTCACAGCTTTCTCATCTGAGCCATCAGCTCTTCTAGGCTCTGCTCAGTCTCCCCCACTGTCTCCCCACTGGCTGTGTTCTGGGTCAAAAGAGGGAAAACAATTGTCAGAATTACAATTTGCTAACTCAGGGTATATGCAGGAATCCTGAAGTCAGATGGAAGACCTTTTTAAAGACCCTTTCCATACATTCTAAGACCTCATCGCCACTTTGAGTTCTAACCGGTTACCTTGGCGACACACTTTACCTTACATTGACTATATACAGTATTGATTGTCCTTCCAACCATTTGGACGCAAACTTGCATTTCCCCATAACGATGTTGCTTAGCAACCGGCGTAAACGGGCCTTCGCGCTATCAAGCAGTGAGAGCGCGATGTCCTGTTCAGATGACGTCACATCCAACGGGATGTCATAAATAAACTACACAGAATCACACTACACACCTACGCAATGATTACATTCAGGCACACTGTAGAATACAACCTCTTTGGACCATTTAGATACTTATTGAAAACAAGCTACAAAATGGAATACCTTGGAAAATGCTGTTTAATACTTTTTAATAGCCTTCATTTTCGCTAAATTGATTTATCAACTTTTAATACTTTTAAGACCCCGCGGACACCCTGAAACATTCTTCAGGAAAGTCGATCCGTAGTATTCTCACAGAAGTATTTCAGCGCCTAACATGCAAACTGTTGTTAAGCTGTGTTGTGTCACATGATACTAACCTCAGCTGGAATGGTGTACGCCACAGTGATGCCTTCTGGGAGGTGGGGCACAACGCCTGATGCCGCCTCTAACTCCATATCAGTCACCTCTGACACTACTTCAATGCCTGCACAGCAAGAAGTGTGTGTTATTACACAATGCCAAATGGTTACAGACCTAACAATGATAACGCAATGTGTTGCTCACCCCAGTCATTGTCCTCGTGTACGATCTCCTCCTCTTCCTCCTCTACAACTTCAACTTTAGGCCGCTCGGCTTCTTTCTTCTAAAAAGGGGAATCCACACACACACTGTTTACTTACAAGTACAACACTCTGCAATGTAATGTTTGGTAGGTCCTACTTTGTAATACTTGAAAACAAAGCACCAGACCCCCACCTTGTACTCCTCCTGTTGTATCCTGCAGTAGCGGTCGTTACACTGAGGGTTGGCTTTCATGGCCATGGTGGGGAAGAAGTCCTTCATGGCGTTGTAGCCGAGATAATGACTGACAGTCCCAAACTTCAACAGATACCTGGAAACAAAAACGTAACTTAACATACACGGACAAACCTAAGTGTAAGAGGAGCCACATGTCAAGTGTTTTCTGTGTTTGCTGCTACGTCACATTCTTTAGTAGGCGGTGGGCGTGTCTATTGGATTTGTGTGGTGAGGTTATATCCGGTTGCTTTTACTTGCGCACTTTGTTATAGATGGAGGGGGAGTGAGCTGGGGAAGAACACTTTTTGTTGACAGCATACGCAATCACATACTGGATACGGACTAGAAAGAATTGTATGTTTGCAAATAAAAGGTCAAACGCATACCAGTGGAAAGACTGCTCTCTGCACAGACAATGTTTTTCTCTTGTTTAGTCCCTCGCTGCACTTTGTTTGGATTACAGGTTTCAAAAGGCCAACAACATATCTTACTTGAGGACATTTTGCACCAGGATGCCTGCGACCACACCCATGGTTGTGGGTAAGCTGGCGGCACACACACCATCTCTCTTTAGGGTCTTCTCATCGATGTTTGCGGCCACAATCAGAGGAGGGGCGCACTAACAAAGGAGGAGAAGATACCGTATTACACCGTGAGTACTACCATGCTTTTCCTCGCTGAAGTTCTGCAGGAAGCGAAGCTAAGAAATGTAAAGCAATGTAATGAAAGCGTGTGTGAGTGTGTTCAGACTTACAGCGAAACACGCCGTCTCTCCAGGGATGATGAGCTGGATGTGTCCCGACACGGCGTTCTCACTCACCCCCGACTCCATCCAGATCTGACCCAGTTCATTACAGGCCTGTGACAAACATGACAAAATGAATAGTCGGCACGAGTAAAAAGATACAAAAAAAACTGTGTTTAACATGAAGTTTTTTTATCCTGCACTTACTGTGTTTATCGCCATTCTAGCCTCAAAGTTGTCGACGCAGCTCAGGATCAAATCCACCGGCTTCCCTTCTTCCAGCCCTCCAAAACTGAGAGGACACAATAGGTTGTTGTGAATGAATTTACCACTGAGGGGTGAGAACAATACAACGAGAGAGAAGAAATCCTCACCTGATGCGCTCCATGAAATGTGCAAAATTATCCATTGTGGTGATATTATAGTTGTGGGTCTCGAATGACACGTCTGGGTTGATGTTCCTGTTGGGTAGATTAAGTTCAAATGTAACCAACGTGTCTTTATTTTGGTGGGAAAGTGGATGACTCAGACACTAGTGTACCTGAGTGTGTGTTCTGCTGCTTCCACCTTACTGAGGCCGGCCTGGTGAGGCTGGAAGAACAGTCTGTTCATGTTGGCCAGCTCCACTTTATCGTAGTCAAAGAGGATCAGCTGGGATGGAGAGGTTAGGGTGAGTACAGGAAGACCACTGACCAGGTAAATGTGGAATAAATAAGAAAGGGTTTGCATTACCTTACCGATGCCACATCTAGTGAGCATTTCAGCTGTCACACTGCCCACCCCCCCGACACCAACCACTGCCACTGTGAAGGTCCGGATTTTCTGTCAACACATTTGAGGTGATGATTTAATATTTGCAATGCTTAAAAAACATTATTTCACAACAGGAGCCCTGCTATAAAAGGAAGCAGGCATAGGTGGAAAACTGAAAAAACCGTTAGGTAAAAACGTATGGTTGTGGTATCGATCCCTTCTGTTGGGGATAGAGCAGCAAAATAAAAACGTGGTGCTGTATTGCAGCAACCCTTACATCATACCTCATAATCCTTCACGATGCCCATCCTCTTCAAAGCCATCAGACGACTGCAATAATAAAAACACAGCTGGTTATCCTCTGTGAAGAACCACCATATGGGATGAGTGAGTCATAAGGCGTAGTCTCTCAGTAAGCAGACTGAAAATCCTGTCAAAAGATGAAATAATACAATATAAAAGTACCTGTATGGGTTTGAATCCACCACTTCTGAACTCATCTTGTCAATCTTGGGTCTGTGCTGCTCCTGGTTGTGAGCATTATCCATGGCACTCTGTTTCTGCTTACACTTTATTAATTCATTCTCCAGCTCCCTCACGCGCAGCTTCAGCTCCTCCACAGTCGCCATTACGGTAACAAATGTCCCTTAACAACGCGAATGAAATATAGGAGGTATTTTCAGTAATATAAGAGGTAAACTGACTGTCTATAGGATAAATCTGCTCGGAAAGTACACGTCTTCACAACTGAAATCACACTGCGTGCTCCCGTAAATACTGTCCGTGTAGAAACTAATACAATTACCTCAAAATGTTCCTACATTATTGGGTTATTTCAACTGTTTTAAACGCAATAGGATGACAATTAGAATATTCTGCATTTTTAAACTGCTCAATTTCTATTAGATATTACGAAAAATATATATATGCCCTTTTCCGTTAAAGATGTTAAATAAAGAAGACACGACGTAGGTGTGCGCATGCGCAAAGGGTCCGACTGACTAACAACAGTGCGAAAGTTATCTGAGCGATACAGCTGGAAATGATTAATCAAATCTAACTAACAAACATGGAGGAGCTCACAACTCCTGTCCGACTGCAACACGCATTCAGTGTTAGTAGACTACACAAATATCTGTCCGTCAAGTCAAGGGTGTCAAATGAGGACACACTGACTGTCAGACAGTACAGGTGAATACAGTTTGTTTCTCTGCAACTTTAAAGAGCAGGTAGAGGCTGGTAGTGTAAATGCTAACTGATAAGTGCTAACTGTTTCCTGTTGTCTTCGCAGCGCTGGTCAGTCCAACCCAACCTTCCTGATCCAGACCCCCTCAGACAGCTTTGTGCTCAGGAAGAAACCTCCAGGTGAGCTGCTGCCTGGAGCCCACAAGGTAAACATACATCTAACAAAAGAGTCATTCAAGTTCAACACATTACCAAAACATTTAATACTATGTACTGTGTGTATTATACAATATGTTGGACTTCATGAGTTAAAAGCATTAGTTTTGATTAAAAACTGTATTCTTTTGGGTTAAAATGTTTTTAATGAAGTACATAAAGTGTGTGTAGTGACCATTTATTTGAGGTTTTTCTATTATTAAAACAGTATACATGTATTTGGAATAAATGAATTGGTTGTGTACCAAGAGAATACTGTCTGCAATTGTGTTGTAATAAATGCAAAATAACAAATTCATTTCAAATAAGCTTGCTTGCTACATGCTCCATAGTCAACCCCTCCACTCACATCCGTAACCTTGGCATCATCCTCGACCCCACGCTCACTTTCCTCCCTCACGTCAACCAGGTCTTCCATTTAAAGAACATCGCCCGCATCAGACCCTCCCTCTCATCGACCGCTGCTGAAACTCTGATCCATGCCTTCATAACATCCCGACTGGATTACTGCAGCAGCTTTTTGGATCACCTGCACTCGCACTAAAAAACTTCAGTATGTCCAAAACTCAGCTGCCCGCTTGCTCACCTCCACCCGGCGCTCCGACCACATCCCCCCTATCCTCCATGACCTCCACTGGCTCCCCATCAAACACCGCTTTGACTTTAAAATATTACTTTTCACTTTCAAAGCCCTCAACAACCTTCCCCCCCCCCCCTACCTCTGTGACCTCATCCAACGACACACCCCCACCCGTCGCCTCAGGTCTGCTGAAGCTAACCTACTGCAGCCCATCAGGACAAAGCTCCGGACCCGGGGTGACAAGGCCTTCTCTGCAGCCCCCTCCCCCACACTCTGGAACCCCCTCCCCAGCCACGTCAGATCTCTCTCACATCATTCAAACAATCCCTCAAAACTCACCTTTTCACTCTCACCTTCAACTCCTAATTATTCCACCTAGCTTAGCACTTTTTACTTTTGTTGTTATTTTGTTTCACTTGCTTGTAAGCGTTTTGAGCACCAGGAAAAGCGCTTTATAAATGTAATGTATTATTATTATTATTATCAGTATCTGTGTAAGAAATAGTTTGGGTCATGTGGAATAATATATTGAAGCTAACAGTGTTTCTATTGCTTCTTTGTGACTCTGTTCAGGTGGACAGGGAGTACCGGGTGCAGAAGGCTCTGTTCTCCGCAGGGTTCCCCGTTCCTCAGCCTCTCCTGCTCTGCACTGACGCTGAAATCATCGGAACAGAGTTCTACTTAATGGAGCACGTGAAAGTACGTTTGTTTCACTAAGACGGTGTCCAGTATGTATTGCTGTTTGGTTGGCCTTTGCCCTATATTGGTATGATGAAAGATGGAGTTTGGACCTGTGCTTACCCGCTGGTTGACATGTACAGGCTGTTAAAACGTTACCACCATGTGAAGATGCATATTGTCTTTCTTTCTTTTGATCAGGGCCGTATATTCAGGGATCTCCGTCTCCCTGGAGTGAGTGCAGCAGAGAGGACAGCTCTATATGTGGCTGCAGTGGAAGCGTTGGCAAAGCTCCACTCACTGGACCTGGCATCCCTGAACCTGGAGGGGTTTGGAAAAGGAGCCGGATACTGCAAGAGACAAGTGAGCACAGCGCCATTCATTAAAATAAATGTATGAGTCATCTCAGAACATGGAGTTGACATTAAAAATCTGTCTCTAAAGGTGTCAACATGGACGAAGCAGTACACAGCAGCCGCCCACAGGGACATCCCAGCCATGAACGAGCTCTCTGATTGGTTGAGGAAGAATCTGCCGGCGAATGACAACGAGGTCACGCTGGTCCACGGAGATTTCCGATTGGACAATTTGATATTCCATCCAACAGAGGTAAGTTGTTTAAGAACTCTTATCTTTCTCTTTGATGTGACTAATGCTAAGTGCGTTTTGATCAATACAAATAAATGAAGCTTTATTTGTAAAGCACTTTTAATTTACACAACGACAGCTCAAGCGCAAACATCTATTTATTTAGATTCATAAGATTTCAAGGAATTGAAAGAAGCAAGAGAAATACAAAAAAAGATATAGTAAAAATCCAAAAATTCACAAAATAATTGTCTTGTCTTCTAAAGGTTAAAAAGACACAAGACAAAATGATTAAATACAATTAAATTAAAAGCTAATCTCAAAAGACATGTTTCAGCCGTAGCTTAAAGATATCCACTTATATATTTCCTGGTATGTTGCTCCACTGTTTGTACTGGACGAAAGCTGCTTCACCCATCTTATTCTTTGGGGTTATCTCCTGTCATCAGGCCCGTGTGATGGCCGTGTTGGACTGGGAGCTGTCCACCACCGGGCAGCCTCTGGCAGACCTGGCCTACTTCCTGATGCCTCACTACTGGCCCTCCAGCATGAACATCATCAGCACGCTGGGCAGCTTGAAAGGAATAGAAGGTAAGGAAAGAACAACCCTGTGAGGAATATGGGAAACGACTCAAATAAATGGATCAAACTGGGATCAAACATTTTGTGCAGGTATCCCAAATGTGGCCGACCTGATCTCCATTTACTGCCGCTGCCGAGGGATCCCTTCTTCTTTGCCAGAGTTGAATTTCTACCTGGCCTTGTCGGTGTTTAAAATGGCTGGAATCGCCCAGGTTTGTACCCGTTTATATACTCCTGCAAGGGTTTCTTATAACAGTGATGCAACCTGATATCCATTACTTTTGGATTACCTCAATATCGAATGCAATCTGAATAAAGACAAGTGAACAGACATATCAATAATGCTCTGTTTCAGTTTAACACACACAGTGAAGCTAACACACACTGTTTTCTGAACATATAGGTTCACCTGCTGAATTAAAAACAGAACAAATGAAGCAAAGAAAGTAAAAACCATGAAGCAGATTCAGGAAGTAGAAGATTAGATTCACTCTGAGAGTATTATCCTACAGATCAGAACAGATCACAGAGTAGAGATAACATCTGATGCTTTACAACAAACACTATTCTGTTTTATATTTTTAATAACACTCTAATCCTGCCAGGCCCCCCCATTCTTTAAAGAAATGTAACAGAAATGTTATTTGTTCCTTTATTCCCCATGTTATCTCTCAGGGCATCTATGCACGCCACCTACTGGGCAATGCGAGCGCTGCCAATGCAGAGGAGTTCGGCCAGTGTGTGGAGCCGTTGGCTCAGACTGCCCTGCAGCTTGCTCAGAGGTTGGTCGGCTGCTTGAGTTGCGTGACAAAGTTCCTGTTGTTGTTTTAATACGGGCTTTAACACATCACTCCATGATTACTTTCAGAAGGTGCGTGTGTTGACGCTCTGACTCATTTCGCCTTTGCTAGATTTACTTTAAAGGTCTCCTATTATACTGCTTTTCATCAATATAGTATCGGTGTCAGATATATACAAAACCTGTCTTTGAAGTGTTTGCCTCCAATCACCAAACAGATCATTGCAGCATTACCCATAATCCCCTCTGTTTCAGCCCTGTCTCCAAAGTGCTGATTCTCTGTCTGTTACTTTAGATGAAAATAAGGAGTCCCTCCCCACGCCCCTCTGAGAGACATTTGGTTACAAATAACTCAATGGTGTTCTAGGAGGAGATTCAGGTGATAAGGGGGGGCGGGGGGGGGGGGTTACCTTGGTTGCTGATTGGCTAATGGTTTCTCAAGACAAAACATCGTTATGACATCACAAAGTGGCCAAAATCTGATCAGCTCATTTTCAGACAGGTTTTTATAGAAATGGATCAAAAAGAGAGAGAATCTTTGTTCCTGAAACTTTCAGAGTCTCTTTCCACAGAGGGGACACATGTTGATGTAGAAGAGACATGAAGAAGAGGGGACACATGTTGATGTAGAAGAGACATGGAGAAGAGGGGACACATGTTGATGTAGAGGAGACATGAAGAAGAGGGGACACATGTTGATGTAGAAGAGACATGAAGAAGAGGGGACACATGTTGATGTAGAAGAGACATGAAGAAGAGGGGACACATTTTGATGTAGAAGAGACATGAAGAAGAGGGGACACATGTTGATGTAGAAGAGACATGGAGAAGAGGGGACACATGTTGATGTAGAAGAGACATGGAGAAGAGGGGACACATGTTGATGTAGAAGAGACATGAAGAAGAGGGGACACATGTTGATGTAGAAGAGACATGGAGAAGAGGGGACACATGTTGATGTAGAGGAGACATGAAGAAGAGGGGACACATGTTGATGTAGAAGAGACATGAAGAAGAGGGGACACATGTTGATGTAGAAGAGACATGAAGAAGAGGGGACACATTTTGATGTAGAAGAGACATGAAGAAGAGGGGACACATGTTCATGTAGAAGAGACATGGAGAAGAGGGGACACATGTTGATGTAGAAGAGACATGAAGAAGAGGGGACACATGTTGATGTAGAAGAGACATGAAGAAGAGGGGACACATGTTGATGTAGAAGAGACATGAAGAAGAGGGGACACATGTTGATGTAGAAGAGACATGGAGAAGAGGGGACACATGTTGATGTAGAAGAGACATGGAGAAGAGGGGACACATGTTGATGTAGAAGAGACATGGAGAAGAGGGGACACATGTTGATGTAGAAGAGACATGAAGAAGAGGGGACACATGTTGATGTAGAAGAGACATGAAGAAGAGGGGACACATGTTGATGTAGAAGAGACATGAAGAAGAGGGGACACATGTTGATGTAGAAGAGACATGAAGAAGAGGGGACACATGTTGATGTAGAAGAGAAATGAAGAAGAGGGGACACATGTTGATGTAGAAGAGACATGAAGAAGAGGGGACACATGCTGATGTAGAAGAGACATGAAGAAGTGGATTTTGCGTAATATGTGACCTCTAACACACGGGTATGAGTTCTTCAAAGTCCCAGATCGTTAAACGTGTTATTTCAGTTGAATCCATCGATATAACCAGTCGTAGAATACTCTGTTATGAATGGAAACAGATTGCCTCCACCTGCTGACTGGATGTAAGCCAGTAGCAGTTGGAACTTGGCGTCCACCTGCTGCTTCAGAGACTCCCTGCTGACTTTCTACCGTGTGTTTGTTGCCAGGTCGGTGTCAGGTCCGACAGGAGACGGTCTGTTCCTGCAGACGGCTAAAGGGCGCGCTGTTCTGCAGCAGGTCAAAGACTTCATGAGACAATACGTGCTTCCTGCTCAGGAGGTCAGTGCTTTGAGCTGACAGAGATGTGTTTGTCCAGATGGAGTTTTAACTTTCACAGGAAAGGGTTTGAATGAGCCGCTCATTCATGCAGTCAGGATTCGAGTGGGAGAACAAGGAGGCTATTGATTACGTGGTATTCATGCAGAGGCAGAATCACCACCATGGCTTTGGAAATGTTGTTACTTTGATGTGGGAGCAGTGGGCAGATTGAACAGATTAGTTCCTTCTGCAGGAATAACTACATTAACACCGTAAGTGAGTCAAAATAGTTCACATTTTTATTTTGTAAAAGTTCCCACTAAGGAAGAGCAAGCTCAAGTGAGAGTAGAGTAACAAAAATGATTGTTATGCTTTTTCAAAAATATGTTTTGTTTCTACAGGAAGTTGCCGAGTACTACACCAAACACGCTCAGTCTCCACAGAGGTGGCACACCCCACAAATAATAGAGGACCTAAAGGTATGTCAGGATACTTTTTTTAACATTCAATTTTAAGGTTTTGCTTAATTTAGTGGCCAAGACCTGTCCAGGTTAACACTACCAAGGCAGAGGAGGCGATGCAATCAAACAACATATAGCAATAAACAAAATATAATATATTCAACTTAAAGGGGACCTATCATGCAAAATGCACTTTTGTACGTCTTTTCTACATGAATATGTGTCCCCGGTGTTCCAGGGAACTCACCAAGTGTCAGAAAACACAACCCTCTCTATTTCCCTCCATACCCAAATCTCTTAAAAAGGGACTGCAACGGATCTGATACAGACTGATCCAGATTTGAACACTTCTATGACGTCACAGAAGTGGCGCTACGGCTATTGGGCCAACTCCACCAATCAGGAGGAGACAGCCACGGACATTGCCGTTGGAAAGCGCTGGATATGCTGTAGTACATATGCTAGGCCTGTAGATGGTGCTGTTCTCTCAGAATCAGCCCATGATGCAAAGACAGTGTTAAACTGAGCGAAATGAGGAATGGCTAAAATGCATGATCTGTTTGGTATTTTGAAAAATAAAAAGTATAAATAGCCTTATATAGGTATGGTCCTATAATATATTATTCAAACATAGCATGATAGGTCCACTTTAAAGCTGTCAATCGATTCTACACTTCTATTGACTTGTGCTCTAACACATTGCACGTCATCATCTGTACCTTACAGTTCTCATGCTCGTCTGGAGTGTTTGTATAAAATCAGATGGAAAGAAGATCTTTTTCTTTCTGTTTGACTTCCATGTGAGGCTTCCTCTCTTGTTTGTACATGGATAAAGCTTGTGTTGGAGGTTAACATCCCAAAGCCTCTTCCAGTCAGTACAACATGTGTCTGTGTGTGCAGGTGAGAGCCAGACAGGCCGGACTGTATAACCTGTTCCTGTCTGCAGTCAGCGGCCTCAGTCAGCTGGACTACGCCTTCATCGCAGAGGAGACCGGGCGCTGCCTCTTCGCTCCTGAAGTCTTCAACTGCCAGGCTCCCGGTAACACTTGGTTTCAGATCTAGAGATAAATTGTGTCAACATTATCTCCCTTTTTCTCAGTCACACACTTACAGTATGACCTTGCACTTTACAGACACAGCATAGATTACATTTGACTATGTTGCTGATGAATTTGGCCTAGTTATATGTTCCTCAAAATGGTGACTAATGTCGGCCCCTTGTACATCCTAACGATTTTTGTGTTTGTTCACTATAGCCTTTTTTAACAGTATGATTATGGTCCTCTAGGGCAGGGGTTCCCAAACTTTGCCATGCCAAGGACCGCCATTATGTACATAAGTACATTACATTATGATGGAGAATATGACAAATTCATCATACAGCTTAATACATTTTCTTAATATATATTTGTATTAATAATCATTTATTCTTCTAAACATTTTTTGTATTTATCTTTTGTTTGTCATGCATTGTGTCTTCTATTATAAACATTCTTGACACAATATTAAAAAGTAATATCAACAGTAAACATATTTTTAAAGCATTTTTAAAGTGATTTCTGTCTTTATAATATTATATAATTTTTTGAACAGTAATATGAACAATTAACATATATTTTTAGCGTTTTTGAAAGCTACTTATGCCTTATTATTATTATTATATATAATATTCAATAGTAATATTAACAATAAACATATTTATATTCATATATAAACAATAATATTTGATACATCTGTGCTCTCATCCAGCTGCAGAGCGAAATATTCATTAGCTCTCACTTGATCCAAAAGCTGAGCAGATA
This sequence comes from Notothenia rossii, assembly GCF_949606895.1. NCBI lineage: Eukaryota > Metazoa > Chordata > Actinopteri > Perciformes > Nototheniidae > Notothenia > Notothenia rossii. The sequence goes on along the minus strand of NC_136911.1, from coordinate 22,243,880 downwards.
CTCAGTTTCACTCTCAGTAGCGGCAGCTCGATTCTGATTGGCTTGAAGGGCGGTCGTGTGATTTAAAAACAAAAAAATAAAATAAAATAAAATATTAATAAATAAAAAATATGAAAAGATTGGCATTAAAGGACACATAGATTGATAGATATGCAGTTATTAATTACATCTAAAAAAAGTAACTTTAAAAGAAAACGTTCCCCTTTCCCTCAAACTTTGCGTGACCCCCCTGGCGCCCCCTGGCGGCCCCCCGGGGGGTCGGGGCCCCCGCTTTGAAAAACACTGCTCTAGGGCATACATTTCCCAACTTTCCCCTGATGTCCTGTAAGACAGTGTTTGTATGTTGCTTCTCCACAGACACAGGCAATATGGAGGTGCTCCACATGTTTGGCAGTGAGGAGCAGAAGAAGAAATGGCTGGAGCCTCTGCTCAGAGGGGAGATCCGCTCCTGCTTCTGTATGACAGGTAACTCTTTAAATATGTCCTCAAGCATCAAAGGAACAGCTTCAAATACGTGCAAAATATCACGCGTCAATGTGCTTTAGCAGGAAGGGATGAACGTGTAAGGGATGTCAGTTAAAAGGTACAATGTGTAGGCCTGAAAAGGCATCTTGAAACACTTCTTTGTAAGTACCTTTTAAGAGCGGGTGTAGTTGCTTCTTATGATATTGTTTTTTTTCTAAAAAAGTCAAGTTCTGGTTTCAAATGAGCCGGTTGCACGGTTGCTCTGTCGTTTTGAAATTCTTCATGGAAACAGCAGAAGGCGAATGCCCTATGAGTAATTTCTCCCTGTTTCCCCCCTTTGCTTTCCACGCTGCCTGGAAACCGCGGCATGCTGAGGTGATTACCGTGGGTGTGAACCTCCCTATGGTTCTGCTTATAAACACAGATGGTGATCAGCTGTGCTTTGGTGATGCTTTTTGTCACCAGTTTGGATGACGAGGAACAGGATCCTCCGTCTTGTGCTGATAAACAATTGACGTTGTTAGGAGTCATCTGCTAACCCTTTAGTGACCCTTAGTCTCCACAATATTTGGAAAAAGACGGAAAACACCAGTTTGTCTGACCCATGAGTGTTTCCCTTTAATTGAGTTACAGTTTGTACGTTGTGTTTTGAATCTTTCCTGTGGTCCGCTCCCCAGAGCCGGATGTGGCCTCCAGTGATGCAACTAACATGCAGTGCACACTTCGCAGGGATGGAGACGACTTCGTCATCGACGGCAAGAAATGGTGGAGCAGCGGTAAGTCTGTTTCTGTTTCTGTTGACTGTATAAGAACAAAAATATATATTTTTGAACATTAAATCATGGAGACATGTCACAGTAGAGACACTACATACTGACATACACCTGAACATCAGCAGGAGAGGACTCTTTAAAGTAGAGACACTACATACTGACATACACCTGAACATCAGCAGGAGAGGACTCTTTAAAGTAGAGACACTACATACTGATATACACCTGAACATCAGCAGGAGAGGACTCTTTAAAGTAGAGACACTACATACTGATATACACCTGAACATCAGCAGGAGAGGACTCTTTAAAGTAGAGACACTACATACTGATATACACCTGAACATCAGCAGGAGGACTCTTTAAAGTAGAGACACTACATACTGATATACACCTGAACATCAGCAGGAGAGGACTCTTTAAAGTAGAGACACTACATACTGATATACACCTGAACATCAGCAGGAGAGGACTCTTTAAAGTAGAGACACTACATACTGATATACACCTGAACATCAGCAGGAGAGGACTCTTTAAAGTAGAGACACTACATACTGATATACACCTGAACATCAGCAGGAGAGGACTCTTTAAAGTAGAGACACTACATACTGATATACACCTGAACATCAGCAGGAGAGGACTCTTTAAAGTAGAGACACTACATACTGATATACACCTGAACATCAGCAGGAGAGAACTCTTTAAAGTAGAGACACTACATACTGATATACACCTGAACATCAGCAGGAGAGAACTCTTTAAAGTAGAGACACTACATACTGATATACACCTGAGCATGAGCAGAATGTGACCTCTCTAAATCATTGAGGCAACTCCCCTTAAACCAGTGATTCTCAAACTTTTTCTGTCAGGCCCCCCCCTTTGGAGAAAAAAAAAAGTCGGCCCCCCCAACACAAGTCAGGCTCAGTGGCGGTGCTGTGGGGTAGCTTGACGTTTCATAGAGGGTGCTCAAACATTTTGTGTTTCCTATTAATGTACCGGTCGCTACAGTTGAATGTTCTACTGCAACACTCCCCACGCACACACACAAAGTACCCGCAACTGTTACAATGAAGGCTCGATAATCAGCTCACGGCATATAGGTGTAAGCAGGGGTAAATTGCTATTTTTATAGGTGGTGTGTGGACCTCACATAGGGGGGTCCGGGGGCAAGCTCCCCCGGGAAGATCTTTAAGTATTGTTAAAAAAGTATAAAGTTAAAAGCATCAATCTGGTGCACTTTGAGAGCATAATGAAGAGATCTATGGACACATCTCTCAACACCCATTTGAAACAGAACTGTAAACAGATTTACTTTTTCTTTATGGATATTTTACAAATCACTCTTTTAAACTTTGTTCTTTTTTTAATGTCATAGTATTTCATACCTGTTTTTAATTTATTCTCTTATTTTTTTATAACTATAATGATCATATAAACGTGTGCCTCAGAAATAATTGTTTACATTAATGGTGACCAAAACGTTTGAGACCCACTGAGATAACACTGAGAGTCCTTTAGCTCACTGAGCCTCTCAGTCTGACAGGAGAGGACCCTCCTCCACTTTGTTGTTGAAAAAACTCCTTATATCCGTTAGCGTAGCTCGCTAGCACCAGAAGCTAACAACAATGATCTCCGGTACCGGTGCGCTCGCTCTCTCGCTCTCTCTCTCTCGCTCTCGCTCTCGCTCTCGCTCTCGCTCTCAATTCAATTCAATTCAAAGGGGCTTTATTGGCATGAAAGTTAAATTAAACAATGTTGCCAAAGCATCACAATACAAAATAATTAACAACATTAACATACATTTCAAATGTTTACATTGTCCCTCTCTCTCTCTCTCTCTCTCTCTCTCTCTCTCTCTCTCTCTCTCTCTCTCTCTCTCTCTCTCTCTCTCTCTCTCTCTCTCTCCCCCTCTCGCGCACACACAAGATGGCTCGTTCCACACACACAGAGCCGAGCTGTAATGAAACACAGAAACCCAGACATAATAAGGTATCATATTATTTTCGAATCAACAATTTTTCAAAATATGATTTTTTACATTTATTTTAATTTTTTTAATAACCATTTTTCCTCCTGGTCTCTCCCTGTTATGCCTCTGCGCCCCCCACTTTGAGAACCACTGCCTTAAACCAAAGAATGTTTTCAAAACAGTAAATCCTCAAAGTTTATCGTCCTTTTAATGTTATAAAGATGTGGCCTCAAAGCACTACAGTAAAAGCTCCCAACATGTTGACCGCGAAAAGGGCAGATGACTCATGTAAGGCATTAAAGTGAACTCAAGAAGTTAAAACAATGGATTCATCTCATTCCTTCTGGAAAAGATGTCTCAGAGCAGCTTTGGTTGGAACAGTGAAAGGTCACACGCAGTCAGTGTGTGTTTATCAATTGGCATTTAAACCTCTAACTGATGAGATACATGCCCTTCAAATGAATCTAAATGGATAACTCACTCTGGATTTGTAGTGCAGTTTAATATCTGCCTCTAATTGGCTCTATAAATACATTTGGTTTGTATTACCCTTTTGACATGTTAATAAACATACTGTGATGTAGAGAAGTTTTCTGCAAAGGAAGTCACAAACATCGTAAAGATTAGGCCGTTCCAAAACTCATATTAGTGTTTTAAAATGTTTCATCGAGTTCTCCTAACTCTCCGAGGACGGAAAGACATTCCAGATGTTTCCGCTGACACAGATGTGGCCTGAGGTCTGACTCCCAGTTCAACGGGAAACAGTGGCCTGTTGTTGTTGTTTTTCCCCCCGAAAATCTGCACGAAAAATCTTTCTCGTCGTTGAAAACTTGAAGTGCTTTGGTTTACAAGAAAAAGCATCATTCTAATGTCTACATCCGTCTGTAGCTTCCGTTTCTCTTTTCTTTGGAAAGGACATTTCCATCAGTTAAAAAACAACAACCTTGGTTTGTAAGAATGTTCTCTGCTCGCATAAACACACGTCTCTGTTGGGAAAGCACGCTGACGTCCAAGGTCGTTCATTCTTCCTGTGACCTTGGACTGACTTTGTGGCAAACCATAATATGAAGTGTTTTGTTTCTCTGCGTTGTCCAGTCACTCAATCTGATATCAAAGAAGAATTTCATACTTCTATTGAATCAGGTTCAGAAGCTTTATCACCAGGTAGGTTTACACGTACGAGGAATTTGACTTGATGTCATGGTGCGTACATGAAAGTAAAACAAACATTTAAAACACAGATAGAGAACTATTATAAGAAAATATAGTAACGTGTGTATATCAGTATGTAGTGTCTCTACTTTAAAGAGTCCTCTCCTGCTGATGTTCAGGTGTATATCAGTATGTAGTGTCTCTACTTTAAAGAGTCCTCTCCTGCTGATGTTCAGGTGTATATCAGTATGTAGTGTCTCTACTTTAAAGAGTCCTCTCCTGCTGATGTTCAGGTGTATATCAGTATGTAGTGTCTCCACTTTAAAGAGTCCTCTCCTGCTGATGTTCAGGTGTATATCAGTAGTGTCTCTACTTTAAAGAGTCCTCTCCTGCTGATGTTCAGGTGTATATCAGTAGTGTCTCTACTTTAAAGAGTCCTCTCCTGCTGATGTTCAGGTGTATATCAGTATGTAGTGTCTCTACTTTAAAGAGTCCTCTCCTGCTGATGTTCAGGTGTATATCAGTAGTGTCTCTACTTTAAAGAGTCCTCTCCTGCAGATGTTCAGGTGTATATCAGTATGTAGTGTCTCTACTTTAAAGAGTCCTCTCCTGCTGATGTTCAGGTGTATATCAGTAGTGTCTCTACTTTAAAGAGTCCTCTCCTGCTGATGTTCAGGTGTATATCAGTATGTAGTGTCTCTACTTTAAAGAGTCCTCTCCTGCTGATGTTCAGGTGTATATCAGTATGGAGTGTCTCTACTTTAAAGAGTCCTCTCCTGCTGATGTTCAGGTGTATATCAGTGTGTAGTGTCTCTACTTTAAAGAGTCCTCTCCTGCTGATGTTCAGGTGTATATCAGTATGTAGTGCCTCTACTTTAAAGAGTCCCCTCCTGCTGATGTTCAGGTGTATATCAGTATGTAGTGTCTCTACTTTAAAGAGTCCCCTCCTGCTGATGTTCAGGTGTATATCAGTATGTAGTGTCTCTACTTTAAAGAGTCCTCTCCTGCAGATGTTCAGGTGTATATCAGTATGTAGTGTCTCTACTTTAAAGAGTCCTCTCCTGCTGATGTTCAGGTGTATATCAGTATGTAGTGTCTCTACTTTAAAGAGTCCTCTCCTGCTGATGTTCAGGTGTATATCAGTATGTAGTGTCTCTACTTTAAAGAGTCCTCTCCTGCTGATGTTCAGGTGTATATCAGTATGTAGTGTCTCTACTTTAAAGAGTCCTCTCCTGCTGATGTTCAGGTGTATATCAGTATGTAGTGTCTCTACTTTAAAGAGTCCTCTCCTGCTGATGTTCAGGTGTATATCAGTATGTAGTGTCTCTACTTTAAAGAGTCCTCTCCTGCTGATGTTCAGGTGTATATCAGTATGTAGTGTCTCTACTTTAAAGAGTCCTCTCCTGCTGATGTTCAGGTGTATATCAGTATGCAGTGTCTCTACTTTAAAGAGTCCTCTCCTGCTGATGTTCAGGTGTATATCAGTATGTAGTGTCTCTACTTTAAAGAGTGCTCTCCTGCTGATGTTCAGGTGTATATCAGTATGTAGTGTCTCTACTTTAAAGAGTCCTCTCCTGCTGATGTTCAGGTGTATATCAGTATGTAGTGTCTCTACTTTAAAGAGTCCTCTCCTGCTGATGTTCAGGTGTATATCAGTATGTAGTGTCTCTACTTTAAAGAGTCCTCTCCTGCTGATGTTCAGGTGTATATCAGTATGTAGTGTCTCTACTTTAAAGAGTCCTCTCCTGCAGATGTTCAGGTGTATATCAGTATGTAGTGTCTCTACTTTAAAGAGTCCTCTCCTGCTGATGTTCAGGTGTATATCAGTATGTAGTGTCTCTACTTTAAAGAGTCCTCTCCTGCAGATGTTCAGGTGTATATCAGTATGTAGTGTCTCTACTTTAAAGAGTCCTCTCCTGCTGATGTTCAGGTGTATATCAGTATGTAGTGTCTCTACTTTAAAGAGTCCTCTCCTGCAGATGTTCAGGTGTATATCAGTATGTAGTGTCTCTACTTTAAAGAGTCCTCTCCTGCTGATGTTCAGGTGTATATCAGTATGTAGTGTCTCTACTTTAAAGAGTCCTCTCCTGCTGATGTTCAGGTGTATATCAGTATGTAGTGTCTCTACTTTAAAGAGTCCTCTCCTGCAGATGTTCAGGTGTATATCAGTATGTAGTGTCTCTACTTTAAAGAGTCCTCTCCTGCTGATGTTCAGGTGTATATCAGTATGTAGTGTCTCTACTTTAAAGAGTCCTCTCCTGCTGATGTTCAGGTGTATATCAGTATGCAGTGTCTCTACTTTAAAGAGTCCTCTCCTGCTGATGTTCAGGTGTATATCAGTATGTAGTGTCTCTACTTTAAAGAGTCCTCTCCTGCTGATGTTCAGGTGTATATCAGTATGTAGTGTCTCTACTTTAAAGAGTCCTCTCCTGCTGATGTTCAGGTGTATATCAGTATGTAGTGTCTCTACTTTAAAGAGTCCTCTCCTGCTGATGTTCAGGTGTATATCAGTATGTAGTGTCTCTACATGTCTCCATGCTTTAATGTTCAGAAAGCTCTTTATTGTTCTCATACTGCCTGTGCTGCAGCACCTCTTTTCACCCTCTGTCTGAAACCAGAGCCCAGTACCCTCATCACATAGAAGTGTTCCATAGGGATGTCACTTGGGATCGTAGCCTCTGCAGAGCATCTACTTGCACATAAACCGATAGAACAGACTACAGGAAAGGGAAAAGCCCAAAAAGCACAACAGGGGACGTCAAACTTTTGATTGAAGTTCTGAAGCTAATGTTTTTTTACGGTCTCTGTCATTTTTTCCAAGTATGAAATGAAGTGTTCTCTGCCAGCTCGTCTCTCATTACGGGTCTTTCCTAAACCGCTCTCCTAGGCCCTTGGCAGCCTTCAGGGCATTTTCCCTCAAGGAGGATCTGTGCGTTTGAGTAGATTTGTATTCTTCCACAGAAAGTAGAGAGCTGTCATCTGTTTGGTTCGCTCTCTGTATTTCACTGCAGTTCTCCCGTTAGGCTGAAGTCGTTTTTTTAAATAACTTGTCATGGAATAACCCAACCATAAATTGAGTTTACTGGAATATGGGTTTATCCACTTTATGAAAAAGTTGTGTGTAAGTCACATGCACTGCCTGATGTAGTTTTAAAGTGTGTTGGGTCTTTCCTTTAGAGCAGGGGGGTCAAACTCAAGGCCCGGGGGCCAAATCCGGCCTGTGACTTCATTTTCTGTGGCCCCTCAAGAGCTTGCAAAGAATATAATATGTTTATTATACGTTTACATGCTACTTTACAAAAGCTCGTTGCCCATAAACTATATTTCCCACAATGCATCTCAAATTTGATTTTTTTTCTCAAATTTGACTTTTTTCCCAGAATTTGACTTTTTATTTCAAAATGTCACTTCTTTGTTTTTGTTTTTCCAGAATTTGGCTTTTCTTTTTAAATCATTTTGTGACCTTCTCACTGAAGAGACTTGCCCTAGACTTCTGCTTTCAGAAGTAGTTAATTATGAAGTTATTACCCTATCCGATAATAATCCAATGCAGAGGCAATAATATAATATAATACATTAATTTATATATATTAAATATTTATGTATTTTTAAATAGTCTTAAAGTTACAACCGGCCCTTTGAGTGCAACCATAATGCTGATGTGGCCCGCGATGAAATGGAGTTTGACCCCCCTGCTGTAGATGCTATCAGGGCAGCTCTGTTGTGTGGAAGCTTTAAAGGACCCCGTGGGCATGATAATGTACTAAAATGATTCCCAGACCTGCATTTGCATACATGCTCTCTTAAAAATAAACCAGGTTCACGTTTCACATTAGTTGTTAGTTGCTTGTTAAAAGAAAACGTAATAGTCATCATCATTTTGGTTTTCTTAAAGTACTTACATGAGTTAAAATACAATTGCAGACTGAAACAGCAGAGGGTAACTATGGCTTTGTCCCTTGTTTACCTATTTAGCTATTTAGCCGTGTGACACGCAACTTAAAGAAGACCTATTATGCTAATGTTCAGCTTCATATGTGTACTTCAGCCCTACAGGAAAGGGCAAAAAGCACAATAGAGCCACTTTGAATACTTGTATTTGCTCAGGCCGACTCATTGCTCTCACTGTAAATACATTGTTTAGGCTACAGTTTGAAAAGTCTCCAAGCAAACACAACAAGTCTGTCCTTCAGCTCCCACACATCTGATCTGTAAGCCCTCACAGTGGAGAGGGGATGACTAACAGGTAGGGCAGATGGAAAGAATGGTAAACAATTCAGATCTTTATGGGTCCGGTCAGGAGCTTTTGCTCAATTTAGCTGATCCTCTCTGTAATATTTCCCCCTAAAGTAAACAGTGCTTTAATCAAGCCTGTATACACGACTTCATCGAAGACAATCAACATGTTCTCACAGTTTGAAGAGAGCATTTATATGGAAGTGAATGTTTAGGGAATTAGAAACCGCGCCCATCTCCATAAAAGTGGACATAAACCGCTATAAAATAGTGTTTCCTGTTCAATGACATGGAGGAGTCCCTCTGTTGGGTTTCTCTTTGTTTGCCGTATAGCTTTTTAATTTAATCTGTGGCCCACCGTGCCAACCCAACCCGAATGAGACGCAGGCAGCGCAGACTGTGAGGTTGTATTTGTTGTGAGGACACAGAGAGGTGCTCGTGTTGAGCTTCAGCTTCGTTTAATAGCAACAGATGTCGGTAGATGCGTCACTGAAAATGTCTTTTATTTAACAAAATACATATATTATACAAAATGCTTTGCTTCGTTAGTGCTTATAAACTCACTGTACATATGTTTTTATTACAATTGACATCCATCCATTATAATATTAGTAATAATAATGATGATGTGTAAATATATATACAGACTAGAGACATACTATTTAGTAGAGGTGCTCACAGGGAAGGGATTTGTTCTGAGTCTTAAATGGTGAAGGTGCTGGTGTCCTGGTCCTCTGAACCAGACTGGGATTGTGTCTTCGTGCGCGTGTTGAGAGCGATCTCCACCGCCGGCTCCTCCCTGTGTCTCGGGTGTCTCCCCAGCCGCTGCCCGAGGTGCTTTGCAGCTTTTAGCACATGTCCCCTGAAGGAGGATCCGATGAAAGCGTAGAGCAGCGGGTTGATGCAGGCGTGGGCCAGCGCCAGGCTCTCCGTCACCTGCACCGCTCGGTCCAGAGCCTTGCTGACCTCGCAGTCCGTCACCAGCATGTAGAAGATGTCCATGGCTCGGCACAGCTTCACCACGTTGTAGGGCAGCTGGGTGAGCAGGAACACGGCCACCACGGACAGCAGGACTCTCAGGGCGCGCCACTTCCTCTCCCTCCGCACCCCGGCTGCCCGATTGAGCGCGCGCCAAACCCAGCAGTAACACACCACCATGACCAAGAGAGGAAGCAAGAATCTCAGGATCACCTCCATGAGCTCCAGGGCGGCTTTGGCAGAGCGAGCCATGCTGTGCGGGTACACGGCTGTGCACGCCATCCGGTGGTGGGAGTGCTTCACCGTGGAGAAGATGAGCTCAGGAAGGCCAAGGAAGCCGGCTGTCACCCACAGCACCACGCACACTACGAGCCACTGTCTCCGAACCCGGGGTCCGCTCCTGCCTGCTGCATTGTGGGCTACGGCGCGGTATCGATCCACGCTAATACACGCCAGCATCAGCATCCCACAGCTGAAGTTCATACCGTAGAGGAAGGAGGTGATCTTGCAGGCTGCCGTGCCCAACATCCACCCGTGCACGGCGTCTGCGGCCCAGAAGGGCAGCGTCAGAAGCAGCAGCAGGTCTGAGATGGCCAGGTTCAGGATGCACACGTCTGTCAGGGTGCGCAGACGCAGCTTTGAGGCGTAGACCACCACGACCAGCGCGTTCCCAGCCAGGCCCACCACCAGAGCCAGGGCGTAGATTGCCGGGAGGAAGACGCTGGCGAAGGAGCGCACCGCCTCCTTGTCACAAACGCTGTGTTCAGGGCTGTAATCGTACGTCTCATTTGAGCCGTCCTCGTCGTAGTCGTAATCCCCCATTTCTTTGTTTGCTGTACAGAGAAAAAAAAAGTAACAATTAAGGCTTAAATTACAAAGTTGTCCTTTTTAATTTGATATGATGATGAAATAAGGGTTTTATAATTGAACCCATTTGTCTGTAGTTTGAACCCAGAGTACGTGAGTCAGCCACGCTCTGCTTTCTATCAAAGACAGGACGAGGGAATTCTTTCTTTCTCCTTGCTTGGTTTCCCTAATGGCTTGAGCTGCGTCTGTCTGAGCCTCGTGTGAGCCTGAATAACCTCGGAGCACGGAGAGGACGAGACGTGTAGAACGAGGATACTTTGCAGCATGCTGATAAGATCTACTGGGCATTACGAGACAATCCCTTCACAGCTTTCAGCCCTTATCTGATCTGTGAACACTTCCAATTTCTGCGCTTTCTTTTCTTGATGTCGTATTTTTCGAGACAAAGGCAAGGCTGACAGGAAGTATGAGGATGACAGGAAAGTGCAGCTTAGGTCTCGAGAGATTCAAATCCAGGATGTGGCCTTGACTGTATATGGCGTGTGTTCGTTCAACAGGATATCCCAGTGGAGATTTGAAAACAGTTATCTCCCTCATGTAGTCCCCGAACAGACCTCAAATACGGAGTGTGGACTGCTACTTGGAGAGGTCCCCGTTCACCTCCTGCCCTGCCGTGGTGCCCTTGAGCAAGGCACCGGGCACCCCCCTTCCCCCCTCACTCCCATTGCCCCCCGGGCGCTGTACTGCCCGCTGCTCCTAGTGCTAGACTCCTGGTACTAGGATGGGTTAAATGCAGAGAACACATTTCGCTGTGTGTGCTCTGCATGTGTGACCATTAAAGAGGGGTTCATCCACTGTTTGTAATGGGGGGGAACCAGGGGGAGCTTGGCTCTCCTAAATAGGGGGGGGGGGGGGGTTCCCCTGAAGGCCGACTTTGAGATAAATAGGGGGGGCCCAAAAGAATCGTGCATATTTGTGTCACAGAGATTAGAAATGTTGAGTTTCTGTAAATACAAGTTCTTGAAATAATAGTCATTGTTCATCACAGTTTCTGAATATGTGTTTTATATTTGTGAATATGTCTGGGTGTTGCCATCTGTACGTGGCAGCGCTGCATTTTTTACGCTACTTACGTTGCTATAGTTACGGCGGCGATGCCGGCGCGGTATTTGACATTTTCATATTGATATTTTTTTAACGCTGGCTGTGTAATAAAAAAATATGGCGAAATAAAAACAGTCAAGCCTCGCAGCTTTTGGATTCACAAGTAAAGAAACGAAGGAGTCTAAAAATGACAACGTGAACGGAACAGCTTTTAGTTGGCCGGCTGTAAGCGGCGTTAGTCGAGTTTGACAGCTCCACACCGTATCACATCTCATATCCGCGCTGCTGGCCAGTCAACAGAGCGTAGCAGGATGTGAAAGATAGGGCTCCCCGAAAGCAAATGGGTAATTGGAACACCGATTCCATCCCTCCCTATTCTGTTCTACGTCGTGTCTATAGGACTGAGATAACACAAGCTGATCATTGTATCCACTTATCTAACGACCTGTTGAGGAACGACCTGATCAAAAAGCACTCGTCTAGCTGTGTTTACATTTTATATTATCATCATATTTAGTTGTTTATTTGATTCACTAACAAGTGGAATTCATGGAATTCAGCAAAACACATTACGCACCGCATGATTTGAATCCTGGCTGAGTTTCATGCATGGAATATTTCCCTTCCTTTTTGCAGATCGCTCTTACATACCACCAGTGGTTTTATGAAAGGCGTCCAGGTTTGTTATATAAGGAGTGATTACCTTGGCTTTGGGAGAAGCAGCTGTTCACGGTCTGAAGTATGTGGAGTATCCCATCTGTCAACAGTGAGAGCAGCCTGATGTGTTGATGCATGTTTCTAATTAGGCTGTTTTACTTATTTGTCTCCTGGAGCTAAATAGCCTGAATAACAGGTTGGATACATCATTCATTAGTTAAATAAACCTATGATGAGTAATGATTTAGTTTCAAGACCTCAGCCTGCTTAAAGAGACCCTGCTCTGCTTGTTGGGGGTTCCTGTTCCCTGCAGTGTGGTCTATAGGTTTGAGTGCATGTCAATGGTCTGCAAAGGCTGAACAGATCCATCCAGTTTGTTTTCTAATGGTTTTGGTTGTGATGTGAATGTTCTGTCTCATTCGGATCAGACATGGCACTTTGTATTTCAAAACAACTTAAAACAACTTTCAAAATGCCTCTATTTTTACATGGTAGCCTCGAAAAACCACAAATCTTGTTTTAACAAAGCAAGCAATAGCACTGAGGCGCTGAAAACAAATTAATTTGTTATCTTCGCTTCACTACGGTTATTATAATGTCATAAAATGCAGGACTTTGACTGTGAGGTTTACAGTAAACGAACCTTGACTACCGGAAAAACAAGACACAGTGCTTCGTTATTATTGAGGTGTTTAAGTCAAATGTAAAATGCATTTGAAGTTAATATATTAACTTGGAGTTAAGAGTCATATCACACAATGTAGCTCATATACAGAAGCAAATACTTTCCAAGATGTTTTACGTTCTTCTAGTAACCGTTTGTTTTGTAGTTATGGAAAAGATAACAGTAAGAAGAAGGAATAAAGTGTTAGTTAAAGTTAAGAACTTATTCCTACCTTGTTTGTGGTTCTCTGTGGAGTTTGTAGAGTCGTTGATATCCTGCTTTAATCCCAAACTACCAGCTGGTTAGTCCTGAGCAGAGGTTTGAGCAGCAGAGGACTGAAGTGACTCTCCACCCACTCTGCTGACACTCTGACATCACCTCCACCACGTAGCTGTGCCTGTGTGTGTGTGTGTGTGTGTGTGTCTGTGTGTGTGTGTGTGTGTGTGTGTGTCTCTCTGTCTGTCTGTCTGTCTGTCTGTCTGTCTGTCTGTCTGTCTGTCTGTCTGTCTGTCTGTCTGTCTGTCTGTCTGTCTGTCTGTCTGTCTCTGTGGTTTTAAGACTGAGCTATTATGCAGGATAAAGGCATAAACAACACATCGTCACTGTCTGTAATTTGCCGTGCAGAGCAGCGCACAGAGAGAAGCAGTTTCTTAATCTCAGATAAAGTTCTAATCTGTCAGGGAGTGCCGGTGAAAACCCTTTTCTACGATGCATAGAATAACATTCCCATTTGGATGTGAATGTTAGTCCCATTTAAACAGCTTATTGTTCACTGGAATGTAGGCATTGTGTGTTGTGTATATTATTTACCAACCTCTCTCACATTAGTAATTTCAGTGGACTAACGTGGCTTTTAACTAGAAAGGAAATTCAGTGTTTTGGTTTCCTCCTGTGGTTTTTCTAGTGAACACGGTTCCTTTTTCAACTTCCTTAACTACTTTGTATCTCCCTCTGTTTTACTCACATGCATTTTCTGAGAAATAAACGAAGCAAAAATAACTTGGTGACCTTAAAAAGTCACAGAAAAGTATGCTCCCATAAAATATGTGTTTTTAAAGTCAGACATTTTTGGCAAGGGAAAAAGGCGTTTGTGTTTGTATCACACGTCACCCTAACGTGCAGGTTTTTCTAGAATATTTGAATGTCACATTCCCTGGAAGACGGATCACTGGGCTGAGGTTTGGTTTTCATTCCAGTGTGACAGTACGTGCTGGGGCCTGACCGATGTTCACCTCGTACCAGGGACCGACAAATGTTATGTAAAGTTCACAGGCAATCCCTCCGTGCCGCTAGCCAAACAAGCTTCCCCTCAGTGTGGCTCTTAGGTGGAGGTCTTTTTTTAAAGGTCATCTATCCATGTGTCCCCTCTTCTTCATGTCTCTTCTACATCAACATGTGTCCCCTCTGTGGAAAGAGACTCTGATCCATTTCTATAAAAACCTGTCTGAAAATGAGCTGATCAGATTTTGGCCACTTGATGATGTCATAACGATGTTTCGTCTTGTGTAACCATTAGCCAATCAGCAACCAAGGTAAACCCCCCCCCCCCCCCCCCCCCCTTATCACCTGAATCTCCTCCTAGAACACCATTAGCCGCGTTCACACCGGAGTACTTTTCCCACTTTAGTTCCGATATAGTTCCGAAATGTCGCGTTCACACCAAAAAGAGCTGGAACTAAAATTAGTTCATGAGAGAGTTCAGGGACTCTCATGCGGCTCTCTTGTGAGAAAAGAGCTATATTTCTGATTGGCTGGGCGGATTGCAAACCACGCCCCGTAAAACTAAAACCAATTCTGTTTTGAAGCCACCATTTTATTAGCATTATTAGCATTAGCATTAGCCCAGCGCAGAAACGCAGAGAGACTAACTTATGGCAACACAAAATAAAACATGGGAGCGGTGGAGATGAGGAGGTGTCGGCGTTCTGGCGATTTACTCGGCTCAAAAAGCCGGCTCTTTTAAGTGAACGACGGGAGCCGGCTCGCGCCCGCGAACGAGCCGGTTTTTCTTTTTTTTTGGCGGAGGGATCTAGATCGGCATGAAGGCACATTATGCAATGTGCAATGTGCACATTATCCCGCTTATTACAAGGCCACATTCTCAACAAAGTAACGACATGGCTCCCAATATTAATTGAAATGCTTTTATGGATTTAGAAAATGATTTTATTGATTTAAAAAATAGTTGTATGTATTTATTTAAATTGACATGCATCCGCTAAGAAAAATAGTCCGTTGTTACTGTTTGAACTAGCGTAGCAACGGCAGGAACTGCTTCGATAGTGTTTTTGAGGAGCTTTTTTATTACAGATTTGAAAACATCTTTGCTTGCTTTAAAAGTAGCACAATTCATGATGTCTTGGAAAGTATCTAGATATCCCTGCACTAATGCCAAAGTAACTGCACACTGAATATGTGTCGCAGGTTTGATGTCTATGTCTGGACCGCTGCGTGAAAAGGAGGGTTTCTGCCCCGTTACTTCTCTTCTTACTTCTATAAGAATAAAACACGCAGGACGGAGATCTCTTTTTCTCCCCGTCTTCTGACAGCCCAGCAGCTGATCTCAGAGCACGCTCCCCTCTCCTGCAGGGGGGCGTGGTCAGCTGTAGCTCACAGAATCAGCCCCCTGCAAAAACAGCGCGGGAAAGAGCAAATAGAGCGAAATGAGGCATGGCTAAAATGCAGGATCTACTGCTACTACTACTCAAAGGATGTATTGAATAATTTAAGTGATATGTGTAAACATATACATCATTCATTAGTCAAAACAGGGCGAAATTTGATTTAATTAAAAGGTATAATAATATTTGGTAAACTGAAGAGCCGTTTGGGAGCCGAAAGAGCCGGCTCTTCTTGGTGAGCCTAGCCAAATGATCCGGCTCACCAAGAAGAGCCGGAATTCCCATCACTACTTCAGTAGAGCTACTGAAGCCAGTCCCCAACAACCGGGGACTTCCGGCCGGGGATTTTGGACGGCAGTATACGCCGTGAAGTTGTTTGCGGTAAACCCAAAGCAGAAGAAGAAGAAGTGACGTCAGCGGCTTCATTTGCCTAATCCACCCCCAGGGACTTATTCCGGTCTGAACGCGATCTGTACTTAGTTCATCAGAACTAAAGAGTTCTGATGAACTAAGTTCTCATGAACCTTTGTGGGAAAAGTACTGCGGTGTGAATGCGCCTATTGAGTTCTTTTTAACCAAATATCTTAGGGGATTATGGGTAATGCTGCAATGATCTGTCTGGTGCTTCAGCCAATCAGAGACAGGCTCTGGATATATCTGAGACCTGTGATATATTGATTAAAGACAGTATAATAGGAGACCTTTTAACATCCTCTATCACAAAGAGTTATTAGAAGCTTAATCAATTAATGTTTTTCTGTCAGATTTAGTGTTTCGGTCACATTTACTCACAGTTTTGTCATCAAAAAGAGACCCTATTATGCTTTTGCGGGGGTTCCCTTAGCCTGTGGTTGCTTTAGTTTTGCAAAGACTCAAATCCCTGTGTTCCCTCCAGAGGATGTGTCCCCTTTAATGTGAGTACTCAGACCGTGGATGTCTTGTTTGTCACTGTCTGGTGTCCAGATGTCCTTTCCTCAGGGGACTCTTTTTGCGCCACTTTGGACATAAATCTAAACAGGAAGGCAGACGATTGGTCGCCCTCTCTGTGCCTCTGGGACACAAAGCCACATTAGAGACTGTTTGTCTGAGAGTGCACTCCCAGCATGGGAAATACCAAGGAATTCTACATTTGGTCAGCTATCCAGATCACTTGACATCTAGTTTGTGTGGTATCTTGTACATGTATTAATATGATGGCTCTTTTCCCAAGTATTTTGCTTTTGCAGGCATTTTATTGAGAAAGTAAATTTTCAGTTTCTAACAAAAACACAACGTCTCCTAATGACAAACTACCCATGTTGCTCATTGTGAAAGAATCCAACCCAGGAAATGTAAATCAACCTGTGGCTGTCTCCGCTGCCATCAATCTGTCACACACTCCATTACATGTTTTGAAACCCACATGTTTTGAAACCCTTCTTCTCCCTTTGTTTGTTTCACCATCAGATACTTTTCTAACCACTACATTTCGACGTTTCCCCCAGGTGCTGGTAACCCTCGGTGCAAAGTGGCCATCGTGATGTGCAGGAGCGCCTCTCAGGATGTGAGCAGCAGGTCAGAGAGACAGACTTGATCTCATTTCATGTTATGGACTACAGGCAGGGTTGAGCCCATAAGGAGCGTCTGAGCTCCTATGAAAGCAGTGAAATCATACATCTGTGGGGGTCGCTAATGCATTACCAACAACCATTATTTTAATCACATAATGCAATTTACAATGTAATGAGTATTATTTACGTCAATGAGGTAAATAGGCTAAAAGAAAAACACGTTTTCCAAAAGAACTACGCATCGTATTCTCTCTTGAATGACAATATGCCTGCACTTCACCTCCGAGGTTCAAATATCACGCGTTATTTACGCTATTACTTGACTGTGATTGATATATTTATCTCCGCCCCTAATGTTAGTAAAGCTCAGATTATAACTCCAACCCTGACTACAGGTATTATTATTCCAAAATGTTGTAAGCAGTTTTCTCTGATATAACGAGCCTTATTTCCACATAAAACACTGTCGGTTTTTTAAATTTTTCGACTAAGTATATTTCGTTTGTGGGGGAAACTTCTGAAGCATTAGGAGTCAGGACTCAGAGAGACACGAGGAGAGCTGGAGCTCTGATGGAGTCAGGACTCAGAGAGACACGAGGAGAGCTGGAGCTCTGATGGAGTCAGGACTCAGAGAGACACGAGGAGAGCTGGAGCTCTGATGGAGTCAGGACTCAGAGACACAAGGAGAGCTGGAGCTCTGATGGAGTCAGGACTCAGAGAGACACGAGGAGAGCTGGAGCTCTGATGGAGTCAGGACTCAGAGAGACACGAGGAGAGCTGGAGCTCTGATGGAGTCAGGACTCAGAGACACAAGGAGAGCTGGAGCTCTGATGGAGTCAGGACTCGGAGAGACACAAGGAGAGCTGGAGCTCTGATGGAGTCAGGACTCAGAGAGACACGAGGAGAGCTGGAGCTCTGATGGAGTCAGGACTCAGAGAGACACGAGGAGAGCTGGAGCTCTGATGGAGTCAGGACTCAGAGACACAAGGAGAGCTGGAGCTCTGATGGAGTCAGGACTCAGAGAGACACGAGGAGAGCTGGAGCTCTGATGGAGTCAGGACTCAGAGACACGAGGAGAGCTGGAGCTCTGATGGAGTCAGGACTCAGAGAGACACGAGGAGAGCTGGAGCTTTGATGGAGTCAGGACTCAGAGAGACACGAGGAGAGCTGGAGCTCTGATGGAGTCAGGACTCAGAGAGACACGAGGAGAGCTGGAGCTCTGATGGAGTCAGGACTCAGAGAGACACGAGGAGAGCTGGAGCTCTGATGGAGTCAGGACTCAGAGAGACACGAGGAGAGCTGGAGCTCTGATGGAGTCAGGACTCAGAGAGACACGAGGAGAGCTGGAGCTTTGATGGAGTCAGGACTCAGAGAGACACGAGGAGAGCTGGAGCTCTGATGGAGTCAGGACTCAGAGAGACACGAGGAGAGCTGGAGCTCTGATGGAGTCAGGACTCAGAGAGACACGAGGAGAGCTGGAGCTCTGATGGAGTCAGGACTCAGAGACACGAGGAGAGCTGGAGCTCTGATGGAGTCAGGACTCAGAGAGACAGGAGGAGAGCTGGAGCTTTGATGGAGTCAGGACTCGGAGAGACACGAGGAGAGCTGGAGCTCTGATGGAGTCAGGACTCGGAGAGACACGAGGAGAGCTGGAGCTCTGATGGAGTCAGGACTCAGAGACACGAGGAGAGCTGGAGCTTTGATGGAGTCAGGACTCAGAGAGACACGAGGAGAGCTGGAGCTCTGATGGAGTCAGGACTCAGAGAGACACGAGGAGAGCTGGAGCTCTGATGGAGTCAGGACTCGGAGAGACACGAGGAGAGCTGGAGCTCTGATGGAGTCAGGACTCAGAGACACGAGGAGAGCTGGAGCTTTGATGGAGTCAGGACTCAGAGAGACACGAGGAGAGCTGGAGCTCTGATGGAGTCAGGACTCAGAGAGACACGAGGAGAGCTGGAGCTCTGATGGAGTCAGGACTCAGAGAGACACGAGGAGAGCTGGAGCTCTGATGGAGTCAGGACTCAGAGAGACACGAGGAGAGCTGGAGCTTTGATGGAGTCAGGACTCAGAGAGACACGAGGAGAGCTGGAGCTCTGATATCAAACACTGACGGTTTATTTGGAGCTTCGGCCGGAGAATTCACAAGACATGTCACGGGTCACGGTCTGACCACACGGTAGAGATGCCACAATCAATTCTGAAGAGCCCTCCTGTAGCTCCAGGTTTGAACTAGCTCAGAGTGTAATAATCAACATTCTTCAATAGATAGACTAAACAGCTGAGGACACTGAATCACAGTTGTTGTCTCTTATGGCTCGGGGTCATCTCCACCCCGAGAAGGATGTGTTCCAGGTGTCCCACAACAACAACTATCTCTGACCGAGAGATACCCGGTCACAAACTGGTAACAAAAGCAACTTGCTAGGGCAGCCCCTCCTTAAGGAGATAGCGGCTGCTCAAGGCCGGTCAGCTGCGTCAGAGGGCGAAGGAGGAGAGGACATGCAGGGTGAATTATTCCTCAACAATGTTGTTTCTGTCCTTTTTATCAACTTGCCTTATGTCGACATAAAACACTCTCGTTTTTTTGCATTTTTGGATTTAGTAAACTATGTCGTTATGCCTTATAAACAGTTTCCAATCCTCTGCTCTCAGTGTTCGATTACACTTTTCTTTACAGAGTATTTTCTTCTTCTGTGCCACTATAATAATAGAAAACAACTTTGGTTACTTGCATTGTCGTCGTCCTCCTCGTCTTTCTGCCTGGAGGTTTGGATCACATGACAGTCAAATGTTTCAACTTAATCTTGTTGACACTTGTTTAATCCGTTAAATCACTTCACAGTTAGAAACATTGAAGTTGTACATGGGAAAGCACCACGCCCGACATCTGTAATGCACAATGTCAGTGTGTATCCAGGCACACACCCAACCTTGTTTGCAAAAAGTTAGTCACAATGGTTACTGTTGAGTCATAGATCTAAAATAGATTCTCTCTCTTTTTGATCCATTTCTATAAAAACCTTTCTGAAAATGAGTTGATCAGATTTTGGCCACTTTGTGATGTCATAACAATGTGTTGTCTTGTGTAACCATTAGCCAATCAGCAACCAAGGTAACCACCCCCCCCCCTTATCACCTGAATCTCCTCCTAGAGCACCATTGTTCTTTTTAACCAAATGTCTCTCAGAGGGGCGTGGGGAGGGGCTCCTTATTTTCATCTAAAGTAACAGACAGTGGCCGTTTCTCAATCGCGAGGATGCTTCCTTGGTAGCACATGTCTTCCGAGTCACTTGCTAGGCTGTTCCACTCTTCGTTTTCCAAATGCCAGGAAGGATTATTGCCTAGTTTCTGAACAGCCTAGCAAGTGTGCAGGTGTGCGTCATACGAGAGGCCCCGCCTTACATTTTCCGCCACAGATTTGGGGAAATGGGTCTGCGCGCAAAGCATTGTGGGGATTTTAAGGATGCGAAGTCTACCCATGCGCAGCCTCGAAATTACCCCCAAACCAAGGACGCGGCCTCGGAGGAATTCCAAGTATGCTGGAGATTGGAACAATCCTTCGGCGGCACTTTATGACGTAGCATCCTTGAAATATTAGCTTGGAAGCCAGTTTCCTCGAGATCGAGAAACGGCCAGAGAATCAGCACTTTGGAAACAGGGCTGAAACAGAGGGGATTATGGGTAATGCTGCAATGATCTTTTTGGTGTTTCAGCCAATCAGAGACATGCTCTGTATATATCTGAGACCTGTGATATATTGATGAAACACAGTATAATAGGGGACCTTTAAAGCCGTGTTGTGATGTTGTTCCTCAGGCATGGGCAGCACAGCATGATCCTGGTCCCCATGGAAACACCGGGGGTAAAGCTCGTCAGACCGCTCACTGTGTTTGGACAGGATGGTAGGAAAAGTGCTTGTGATATTGTAATTCCTTGCTTTCCTGAGCGAATGAACAACATCTGTCCCTCTGTGCTCAGATGCCATCCACGGTGGCCACTTCGAAGTGCACTTTGAAAACGTGCGAGTCCCCGCCTCGAACATCATTCTGGGTAAGAGACTCGCTGCGAGTTTCCACTCATCTCACTGCTCTTCAGAAGCCACTTCACCTATAAAGCCACAGCAGTAGTGTGTGTGAGGTCTCTAGGCCACCTGGGCTGAGTCATGGTAACTCTTCCTTTTAATGGCACACTGTAATTCTTATAGTTGATAGGTACAATCCTTTAGGACTTAGGGTTAGAGTTTATTCTAAAACACGATACTTTGACTTTATACAACTTATAATATAATTCTTTCAAGTTTCTCATCAAGATATACTGACATTCTTTAAGAAATGTTCGACATGCTGCACAACTTTTTTGCGGCAGGCTATATGTCGTTTTTTCTCATATTTCCGACATACTATACTGTTTTGTTTTCTGTTGTGAAAACACTGAATCCAACATGAGAGTAACATGATAACAAAGGTATCAACTGTATCTGTGAACATGACAGGATGTGTGATGACCTAGAAGAGCATCAGGACTGTTTGAGGCATATGATAGCTATGTGATTAACATGATGATTCAGCCTCTATGGAGAGAGACATGTGACAAGCATGCTCATTTCTGACGTGGAGCTAATCTGAAGTAAACATTGAATACTGCTTTCTATTCCTCCATCTTGTGACTGTGGAACTCCCTCTCTTGGATATCAGCATGTGAAGGACACTGTTCAGGAACTACTTGATGCTCTGTATGTGATGATATTTCTCTAACATTTTTCAGGCGAGGGCCGGGGCTTTGAGATCGCTCAGGGTCGCCTGGGTCCAGGTCGGCTGCACCACTGCATGAGAGCCGTCGGAGCGGCAGAGTTCGCTCTGGAGCTGCTCTGCAGACGAGCTGCCTCCAGGGAAACATTCGGAAAGAAACTGTACCAACATGTAAGTGAACATCTAACCCTCTTTAACTCGAGGGCTGTTGGCAGGGGCGGACTGGCCATTGGGAATACCGGGAGTTTCCCCGGTGTGTGGGCCGGTGCTGTGCGTGGGCCGGTGCTGTGTGTGGGCTGGTGCTGTGCGTGGGCCGGTGCTGTGCGTGGGCCGGTGCTGTGTGTGGGCCGGAGGGCAAAAAATAAATATTTTTCTTTTTGCCTAAATCCTACCGGCCCACATTTGTAAGTGTTTCGGCCCAGCCCAATCGGTTTACAGTTCTGTTTTATATGGGTGTTGAAGAAGAAGAAGAATTGGGAGGGATGAAACCCTCTGTAATGGTCTCACATGCAGAGCACACACAGTGAAATGTGTTCTCTGCTTTTAACCCATCCTAGTACCAGGAGTCTAGTACTAGGAGCAGTGGGCAGCTATCGTACAGCGCCCGGGGAGCAATGGGAGTGAGGGGGGAAGGGGGGTGTCCGGTGCCTTGCTCAAGGGCACCATGGCAGGGCAGGAGGTGAGCTGGGACCTCTCCAAGTAGAAGTCCACACTCCAAATGTAGGTCTGGTCGGGGACTTGAACCGGCGACCCTACGGCTCCCAGTCCAAGCCCCTACTGACTGCCATAGATTTAGTCCCTAATGTTGCTCTCAAAGTGCACCAGATTGATGCATTTAACTTCAACATTTAAAATAAAATCTTCCCGGGGGAGCTTGCCCCCGGACCCCCCTAGAGGAGGTGAGGTCCACCACCTGCACACACCCCCTGTTAAATTGTCTCACCCACATTGAGGATGCTTCCTACGCCCATATTTTTTTTCCATGTCTCAAGTCAGGCAAATTGGGTCCAAATGTTTTTGCATCTGATCTGTTAACATTCAAATCACTAAATATATGCTGTAACTATTTTGCTCTAGGCGACTCAAGGGCTCAGGTGATGTGATTACTTTATGAATAATGCTCCAAAATAACATTACATGCAGGGTTTTTTGTTAAGTAACATACTTTCGTCGCCGGCCGGCCGAAACATGCCGCGCATTAAGTGGGCCTGTCTGTCAATTAATCCCCGCGTCACTTTTCCCCCCAGTCCGCCCCTGGCTGTTGGTGTAGTGCAGGCCAGGGGTGTCCAAACCTTTTTCACCGAGGGCCACATATAGAAAAATATACGAAGGGCTGGGCCGCTCACTAGAGGTATATTGCCTCATTAGTTATAAGTTAGAGAAATCAATCAAATGTAGATAAATGAAAAAACCACACAGCTCTCCGTAGGGTTTCATTTATTTAGTTAGCAGCTCATTCCTTAAAACAGAAGCTTCAGATTGCTGATAAGAAGAGGACATATGAAGGGTGTTGCTATGTGAGGGTGTTTTTGGGCTTTTGCTCTTATCAACTTATATTTGTTCGAACATGTTTCCAACTTCAAGTGACTGAATTTATTTGAGAATTGGGCTTCTTAACTCATGAATACTGTGTCATATATTTGAACATATATATTTAAGAAGCACAATATAAGACAAGCAGAAGTTGATTATACTTAAGTCATTATACTTTTTGAATTTGCTGAGTGAGGGCGGGCCGCATTTGGTCCCCGGGCCGTAGTTTGGACCCCCCTGCTGTAGTGTAAGCCAGGGTGAGTTTATTATACAGCAGCTTTCAATACGAGGCAATTCAAAATGCTTCACAAAAAGCATTAAGAAAAAGTGTAGCGGGAACACACTATGACATGACATTTAATATCACTCTTAAATGCTTGACCTTTACTTAATTCAAATATGTGAGCACTTGGGTTTTTGATTGTGTTGGACTGTTGGAGTGACCTCAGATAACTACTCTGCAGCTATGTACAACTGACCATAAAAGCCTTCCATCTTGAAAGGTTTGAGATATGACCTGCTAGTGACACCTAGTGGACTTATTTAAAGATGCAGCTTGAGTTAATGTGCTCCCTTTTCTGTGTTGTTTAGGAAGTGGTGTCTCACTGGATCGCAGAGTGCCGTCTGATGATAGACCAGACCCGCCTGCTGACGCTGCACGCTGCTCAGGCTCTGGACTCGCTGGGCGGCCGGGCGGCTCGCAGACAGGTGGGACTCTCAATAATCTGAGAGACAATCAGTGTGCTGTATTTACACCTTTTCATTAGTACGAACTGGATGAGAACATTCAACATAGTATATGATGTCGTTTCTGTCATTTTGATCAACGTACGCCTTATTTCTACATAATAATAATAATAATAATAATGGATTACATTTTTTATTTAGAGCACTTTTACAATTACATATTATAGACATGTAAATGTCAATACTGTGGACATTACCCACAGGAGCAAATGCGGGTAGAGTGTTTTGCCCAAGGACACTTTGTCCTGACGCAGTGGCAGCCGAGGCGGGTTTCGAACTGGAGTTCACCAACGCCCCTTGATCTGATGATCAACGCTCTAACCACTGCCCCTCTCATATAACATTAACAAGCCTTATTTCAACATAAAACACTTTCCTTTTTTCCACATAGTTTATTATGACATACACCTAGTTTCTAGTCAGTAATACCGTGCCTATTTTCAACAAAAAATACCATGTTTTTTTTTTGCATTTTTGACGTATAACAGGGGACCCTTATATTTTTCAACATGCTATTTTATGACTTTTCTGTCATACGCCTGGTTTCTACACACTATACCGTGACTTATTTCCACCATGTTTTTGTTTTGCACTTTTCCGACAAGACTTACTATTTTTGAAATAAGGCAGGGTATAGTGTGTAGAAACCAGGCGTAGTATCTGTCGTTTAAAATAACCGAGAAGTCATATGGCATGTTGAAATGACATAGTTTAGCATGTATACCTCATGTGTGTAAATACTTAGTAATAAAACAGATTGATATAATTGGGTCACAGACAGACTTCCCATAAGCTCTTACATTCTGCTCCTCTCCCCAGATTGCTATGATCAAGGTGTCAGCAGCCAGGATGGCCTGCCACGTGTTGGACTGTGCCATCCAGGTGCATGGAGGCGCGGGTGTTTCCGGAGACTTCCCTCTCGCACAGATGTAAGCTATCTCCCCTGCTCACATGCTCAAATATGCAATACCTATTTTCCTTCCTGATGTTACCTTTCATCTCTAAGGTATGCATACGTGCGGACGCTGCGCATTGCTGACGGACCGGACGAGGTGCACCTGTCCTCCATCGCTCATCTGGAGCTGAGGGATCAGCTGAAGAAGGCCAAGCTGTGAAGTATTAACATGTGGCTGCAACAAGAGTGATTAATTACCCTACACCAATAACTCACGATTAGTTGTGTAGCTCTTGTGGTGTGTGGAGAAAATACAAGGTGTCTTCTATTATTCTGATGGGCATGATACGGTCTGTGACCTCCTGCCTCTTCGTAGATGGCAGGGCATAATTCATGTTGTTGATACCAACGGGAGCACACACCATTTACGACCCTGTTTGGTACCTCCTGACTTTAGAATCAGAAACATGTTCAATGCCAGGTAGGTTCGCACATACTAGGAATTTGACTTGATGTCATGGTGCATACATAAAAAACAAGAAATCTAATATATAACAATCTTTTACACCGTAATAAAATAGTTAAATAGCAATTTACATGGAAATAGAATGCTATGAAATAATTTTAGCATATGAACTATGAAATCAGAATATGTGCAGAAAGGAGTATGTGTGAGGAGTTGTGTGAATTAATGTAATGCATAGTCTATGATGTGTCAGCGGGGGGGGGCTGGGCCTTGTTTAAGAGGCTGGTAGCGGAGGGGAAGACTATATAAGCTTGATGTCCTGCTCCCTTGAGCAGCATACCTCATGTGTGTGAGTTGAACCTCCTTGTATGTGACTTACCTCTGCTCCTTCTTGCCAGAATAAATGAGTACCTGACTTGATTCTCAACCCGGTGTCGAGTGATATTTTCCTAACATAATTGGTCCTTCGAGCCGGATCCAAGACCCCCCACCTTGTTTCATTTCCAAAGAAGCCATTTGGTAAATAGGGGCCAGGTTTCGCTTGAGAGGAGAGACGGATCCATAGAACCACCGACACGGGATTTAAAAAAGAAACTAATTTATTAGGAATCCTTTTTATTGTGAACTACAAAAACAGAAAATGACAGCATGACTTCTTGTCATCACATGGATAAATTCCATCGGGAGGTGATTTGGGGGGGGGGGGGAAATCAGGACACAAAAGCACATTATTTTTTTTGTACAATATAAAACAATGGCCCCATCCATTCATACACCAGATGGAAACCCATGCAGCAAATCCAGTCAATCTTTTATACAACACGGCTGGTTTGGAGACGTCAGTGTTTGCTTTTCTTCGCTTTTTTGTGGGACCGGTGAGGGGACCTAGATTTGGAGCGGGACTTCTTGGTGGATTTTTTGGGCGTCTTTGAGCGCGACCGTCTGGATCGCTTGGGTGTGCGAGGTGAGGGAGATCTAGAGGGACCAACAGGACGTAGAATTAGAGTTCAACCAAACACTGCGTTAACAACAAGCCGTCTATGAGTCTTACCTCTTTGTGGACTTCTTGATGCTGGATCGTGGCGAGTCTTTATGGGTGGACCGGGACGACGTGTCTTTAGAGTACGAGCGCTCGGAGCGTTCAGATCTTTCCGATCGTTCTGAACGGGGAGAAGCTGATCGACCTCGTCTGCTGTTCCGCGTCGGACTGGGCGAACCACTGTGGCGACGCTTCCTGTCAACCAGAGAGAAAGTGTTAGGAAGGAAACCTTATGGGGAAATAACTTCACTTCTAAAAGTAATGATAAACCTGAGAGTTGGATGGAGAAGAGTCTGAATCAATACAGATGTTTTTTATTTTAAAGTAAATTCAGATTGAACACAGTAAAAACATGTAAATTAACATGTAAATAAAAAGATAGAAGCTTTAGGAATCCAAACTATAATATATAATAAGTAAGCTGTATCAAGATTGATGTGAAATTTGACCTTTTTAGAGAAGTTAAAAAAAAAAAAACACTTCTGGGGACATTTGGGTGGATTTTCCATATCTCTGGCCCCCTCGGTCGATTTTGATGATTGACATCTCTTTTTAAACGTTAGAGCCAATAGAATCGAGGGGAAGTTCCTAAAATCCATCTAAACATTACCCATTGGTGAATGAGTGATGCCTAGCCAGAATGCCCAAAACAGGAAGCTGTCATACACTCTAGTAGCTATCGTAGCCAGAGGTTGCGTTAGACTTTTTTGTTGCCCGTCATAATCCATTAATACCCGTCGGGTCTGTAACAACGAGCTGACGAGGGGAGGGGAGGGGGGGGGGGGGGGGGAGAGAGCAAGCTCGTGAACTATTAGCGCCGGTGTTATGCCGTGTTGTGCATGCACCTCGCGGACATTTCAATGATAAGTACGGTTTGGAACCGATATTATTTCCTTTTTGGAGGGCATGCATAACACGGCATACCACCGGAGCCTCGCTGCGGGGAAACTTTGGCGCTGTTCCGAGTTTGATCTAATTCGTCAAAATGACGGACTGCTTTCTGATTTTTCCGTCATTGTTGACATTGAACACAACTTTTGATCAGAAACAGCAAATGGTAAGACGTTTTTAGCCGATTTGGTCCCGTAAAGCTCAGTGATGATACTTATATGTCTGGAATCTGTGGAATCTCAGCTTGCTAATTGATATCTTGTTTGTGCAGCTACGTTAAGTAATAAGGGTATTTTACCTTGAGTTCTGTGCTAAGTGCGTTAGCATGTTTTCGCTCAGGGCTAATTCAGACCCTTGTGTTTCGTTTAGCTACAGATTGTTAATAGTGTCTGAAAGCTGAGTTTCTTCCCGTTAAGTGGGTATGACACATTCATAGTTAGTTAAATGTTAAGAAGCCCTCAGACGCTGCTTCACTGGTTAAAGGAGGGATAAACACCACAGTTTGATTCAGGCCCTGTTGTCTTTAAAGGAAGTGTCTGTCTCTTTAAATATACCCAATAAAGAAAGCCATAAAAGTCATCTCACCTCTCTTTCCTGGTGGGCGTGTCCTCCTTCTCCTTCTCCTTCTTTAACTCTTTCAACCGGGCCTCCGCTTTCTCCTTCTCTTTCCTCTCCCGCTCTTTCTCCCGTTCGAGTTTCTCCTTTTCCTTTTCCTACACGAACACAAAGAACGGCCGTAGTTTCAGAACTCAGACTCTCGTATTGGAGTGAACACCCGGAGGTTAGAGCCGTACCTTTTGTAGTAGCTTGTCCCTGTAGTGCTCCACCTGCTCCTGAAGACTCTGCCCCGTCTTCTTGGGTCTTTTCCCGGACTCCAGCTCATCTTGGAACTTCATGACTTTAACCTGAGTGATGAAGACAATGAAGATATTTACGTCGTGTCATACGTCGTCTAAACACTTGACATGACGGCGCTAAATAAAGTACCTCTATCTCTCTGAGCTTGGTGCGTTTCTCCTCGTTCATTTCAGACATCTTGGCTTTCACATCAGAGTCGTCCCTGGAGGGGTTGAAGTAGGTCCCGTTGTCCTCTGAGCGGGGGCTCCTGTCCTCGTAATCACTGTCATGATCGTTCCTGCAGAGGTGGAAACAGTTCATGAATAAGATTAAAATGTGTACTTCTGAT
The DNA here is from genome assembly GCF_949606895.1 of Notothenia rossii. NCBI lineage: Eukaryota > Metazoa > Chordata > Actinopteri > Perciformes > Nototheniidae > Notothenia > Notothenia rossii. The sequence continues at coordinate 22,215,393 of NC_136911.1, read as the reverse complement.
TTCCAATAATACTCAAAACGTAGCAAGACTCACTTTTTGGATTCTTCTGGCTGCTCAAACACCTCCCATTTTGAAGTTGTCACAGCTAGGAGCAAAGAAAGACAGGATATTAAAACACAGTATGCACACATCAGAACAAGAGACATCAGGTATGAACGAGAGTCAAGTTGTTCAAACGAGTAGTCTCACCTTGAGCTTCTAACTCGGCTTCATCCACCGCTTCCCATTTTGACGGTGCTACCTTGAAAGTTGCCTCCTTTGATGGATCCACTGTGAAAAAGAAAACACAACGTATTGAGTCACTGAGCGAGAGCTGCATCCAGTCGAACATCTGGATCATTCAAACACACACCATTAGGATGGAGCACATTCGGTTGCTTCATTAAGGTGTGGGAGACGTATCATTCATCATTTAATTAAAGAGCTCTGCTGCTGCTTGTAATTCTTATTTTTCTCTGATGTTGGGCAACCCGTCCCCAGTTCTTTGTTGGTAGTGGGTTACCCGTGGTCTTTTTGTTATGTCCACGATGCTGTCGACTGGCAGCTTTAGGCTATTCTCAGGAATTGTCCCTTTCCTTTTATTACTTTTTGCTCAGATGTTTTCATGTAGACCGCTGGGAAAAACATGTTCAAATAGTCATTCATACCCAGCTTTTTCCCCCCTCTTGGACGCCATGGAAAAGTTTCGGGTTCCTACTTACTGTATATTGCAGGAGCTCCAACAAGCCGTGTAGGACAGAGAGTGAATACACATACTATACAGAGATGCTGTTTGAGAAACCAATGTGAGTTTGGAACATTGAACAATGTAAATCTATTCTAGTCGACCTCAACAATGGAATTATGATCAGTAGAGATGGCCGTGACATGGGACCTTTAAAGATGCAGTTCCAACGTTCTCCACAAGATGGAGTATACACTTGATCAGGTGCAGGTGTTTTGTGTCTGCAGAAGCCGTGTTAATATGAGCTGTGTGTTAAAACTGTTTGTATGTGGCGTGCATACATCGGTATCTGAATGGTAACAGAAAGGCCATACGGACAACAGAATAAATGGATCGATGGATTGAAAGATATGCACTCGTATGGACATTGTTTTGTCATCTGGAACACGCGTCTGAACTTAGTTCTCCCGCTCCCCTCAGTGGCTTATGTATGGATAAGGTTAAAAAGCCACGACAGTATCTAAAAGGAAACATTCAAAATAAAGTATTAAATAAAATACTCACAAGGTATCCCATCGATGTCTTCCTCCATGGGTTTTATGGGGACCCCGTCCAGGTCGTCCAGCGGCGCTCCGTCGATCGGAGCTCCGTCGATGTGTCCGCCGTCGATCGGGATGCCGTCCACGTCCTCCATCAGACCCACATCGGCATACTCTCCTATGGGAGCGCCGTCGATGTCCTCTGCCGGCTCAGCCTGGGACAAACCGGGTTAGGGGTTAAATAAATAATAATGATGCTACTTGCTTTTTACATTTGTAGGTGTTTTTGGTAACATTATGAAAATGTTATGTCGACCAGACCGTTTGCTCAATGAGTGTTTACCTCCACGATGAGGACAGGGACTTCCTTCTCCACGGCTGCGATGTTAACCAGACCGAGGAAGATGTTCTGCAGCTTGATGAGGAAGGGGTCGGGGTACACGGCCCAGTCCTCCCAGGCGCGGAAACACGCCATGACGCGTTGCTGCACACACGGAAAAGAACAGACCAGGAGAGTTAGCGTCGTGTGTGAGAGACCATCTGTAAATGGTGGCGTGTAGACGTTGTGTGGTTTTGTACCTTGAAGTTCTCGCTCTGGAGGTGACCCTGAATGGCTTTGTACGTCGCGTTGAGGTCTGCAAATATCTGGGAGAGCTTTGCCTCAAAACTGTTGAAGATAAATATGAATTTAAAGCAGATGACTCAGGTATTCCAATCTTGTAATAAAGCACAAAAAGGTGATTTGACGTACTACTTCCTGTAGTAAGACGCGTTGGAGACTTTGGCCGAGGAGTTGTACAGCACATCAGACACTAGATATAACCGTGCGATCTGAAACGTGAGGAGAACAATATGAGTTATTATTTTTACATCATGATTTTAACCACAGTATTTCACATGAACAGACGCCTCTTGCCTTCTTGGGTAGAGGGGTTTTGAGGATGGAGAGAGACTCCGTGACGCACTCCACGATCTCCTCAGCTGCTTCTGCGTGGCTCAGACAAAACAACATGGCCTCCGCGATGTCTCCCCTCCTGGGACTCATCCCTCGCAGCATCTCCTCCAGTTTGTCCCTCTCACTGCAGAGAGGAAAGGAAAGCGTAAACAGACAGACGCGTAAAACCCAATCGGCAAACTCTGGGGAACAGCCGGGACGCCAATACGGGAGTGCAACCGACTGCAGTTCATACACGGGCCACTAGGGACTGACTGCAGAAAGGAGCAAGGTCCATAGACCCCCATGTTAACATGCCGAACTAAAATAAACATGTTTCTACCCATGGATGCAATAAATATTATTATCCATATAGTTAGATTCCACCTTCATGATTATGAACCTGTGAGTGAATTGTTTTCTAACACGACCCTTTTATTTATATTAGGTCTTAAAGTGTTTGCATAAATTAGGGCGTGGTCACTTTGATGGACATGTTCATGCCTCACTGTCAGCTAACAGCAACTTGTCCACTCTGCTAGGCTACAACCATAGAGGCTACAACGTTATTAATCATAGTACTGTACTTGACCCTTTAGCTTTAGCCGTGTTCGTGGTGATTGTGCCTTTTAAGGAATATTGTTAAAAAATACCAGACAATTAAAATGTCGTGCTGTGCGCTTGAATGTACTAACAGAACTCTCAAGAAGTCTAAAATGATAATATTATACATTTTAATCCCGTTCGCAGGTGTTTGTGTGCTTGGTAGCTTAGCTTGTTACTTATTAGCCAGCTAAGGACGTAACCCTTTATACTATATACATTTTAGTTTATGATTCAGCCTTGGGTAAGACTTTTACAGTCTGGCTATGACGCCCATAATGCTAAACGGGAGCAAATGTTAAGAGGGGACCCAATTATCCCAGTGGTGGCCGCCGGAGCTAACGGAGCCGCAGGGGGCTAGCTCCGGGACGCCGGCTGGAGACTCCGCCTACAAAGGGCTTCTCGGCAACTCTGCAGAATCCTATGGGTGACGTCACGGACACTACGTCCGTTTAAATATACAGTCTATGGTAAAACCCCATTTTAAATAACAGCGTAAGGAAATGGTCTTACTCTTCTTTCAAACAGCCTTTCTTGCCGGCCTCCTCCTCTACCTCCTCTTCCTCCCCGTCATCATACGGACCGTGAAGGTACGGGTTCAGAGGAGGCGGGTGCCACAAGGAGCCGTTCTTAAACATCCTAAAGTCCTCTGTTTTCCATTTGACTGGCGCTTCACCCTGAGCAGGGAATAATGAGCAGTTAGTGACAAGATACCACCTCCTGAGACACTTCACTTAATACTGAGTTCAAAGCTATTGATATAGAAATCTCACCTGTAGTATGGTGTAGATCTTCCACCGGTAGTATACATGTGCTGGGCTTTGGTTCTCAAATAGAAACCTGGAAAGGAAACAAACGTCAGAAAAAACTACTAAAATTATCAAATGTAGCAGTTAGAGAGAGGGGGAAGCCCCTCCCTTTCCTCCATGAAAAAGTATGTATTGAAGTCGATGGAGAGAGAAAGATTATCTCTTGATCCCGTTTGAATTGTGCCACGAATTACACATATGATGTTTGTCAATTTAAAAGATAGTTTTGCAAGTCAATTTTTTTTAAATGTGTCTTAAACTGTGAAGTAACACTTTGTGTGAAACCGCTCAATGAACTACATCTCCCATCTCGCTCCACACACCCAGACGGCCGTCACGTTGGAACATTTCACTTCTTTCTTTCAAAACGAGGCGGAAAGTATTAAAAGAGGTGAAAATCACTCAAAGTCTGGGCATGTTGAGAGCTGTGCATACACACAAGGGGAGTTAGTCGGTTCCTAAGAGCCAGCATGCGGGACCAGGACTCTGGGATTTGTAGTCTTTCTAGTTGCGTATTTTTCATAGTCTTATATTTCAACAGTTTTTCGACAAACTGTGACTTTTTTGACATGGAAATGATTTTTTAAGATTGACAAACATCATATGTGTAACTAGTGGCACAATTCAAACGGGATGGAGAGATAATCTTTCTCTCTCCATTGACTTCAATACATTATTCTTCAGAAATACGGTCCCATGGGGCGGAAGTAGATGGGCGGGACTTCTCCTCTCTACGGGGACTGTGCACGATGGCTTACCTGTACATGGGGTTGTTGATTTCTCTGTTCATGATCATGGCTTCAAACATTGGGCCTTCACGCACCACAAACTCGATCATTCGGTGGATGAGAGAGAGCAAATTCCTACAAGAAAAACACAGTTAAAGCACACGGATTCAGACTGGCCTGCCTCTTGAACACTACAGAAGGGCCTGTCTGTGTAACTTTAATGTGTGCGAGGTGGACGGACACTCAGGAACAGAAGACTCTAAGCAGAAACAATGCTTTATTGATTACATTTAGCACGGTGTAACTGCAGATATTACACGCAGTAGGCTGTAATTGGGGTTAAGAACACTAATATATATGAAGTTATAATTGATTGTGTGAAGCCTTATCTTAGTTTAAACAACTGTCAAAAGGTGTCACGTGACCACGCACAAATTAAATGCAACTGTGACTGAGCCTATGTATGAATCAAAAGTGCATAAATGCTGCAAATCAAAACTTAAAATCACAACTAAAGTAAAACTATCATTTCAATTAACAATATGTGCATCAAATCTAACATGTTGATGTGTATGTGTTTTTAAGAGCTACAGTGCAACAGCTGTTAAAGTACATTGCACTGCCTGGACCCTTTTCTTTAATAACATCTTTTAAAATGTGCGACAGGTGAACTTGGGAAAGTAGGAGAGAGATGTTGATGAGACACTGCATGAACTGAGAAAGACGGTTCATGCAGTGCCTTTCAATTCCCACTAGTGTCCTGACTAACGTGAAGTGAGGAAGAACCAAAGCAGTGCAGGACTGTTGGCATAAATATCTTAAAAATGAGATCTGCTAACGGCCAATCAGATCGCTTTGTGACCCTTTTTGGGAGATACATGGTGCAGGCTGCAATTAACAATTAACCTAAAGTGGCCAACAAGACAAAAGGATGTCTTCCATTTGACAACACAGATCACATTTACTTGTATTGGAGCCGATCATACCAATGGCGGGGGGGTTGTAAAATTCAGTATACTTTCCCAATCCATCCCATGATGCTTTTCAGGTCCCTCGCTGCTGCAGACAGTTCAACTTGTGCTGCTCACCAAGGCCAATGTCAAAGGTCATATAGAGACTAATAGTGGTGGGTTTTGGATTTGAATGGCAGAGGGGGAGGGGCCAGATTTACTGAGCTCCCAAATAAAGACAGAGGCCAAAGGGGGGAGGCGGCGGGAGGGAGCAATGGCCCGAGAGCAGGGTGTCATCACTACAGGTCTACGGTCAGCTGACTATGTGTCACTAATGTTAAAAAACAACAACACGATGGGGAAGTATGGAGAAAGGTCATGAGGATGCAGCTCCTTTACAAAGCACTAGGATGATGTTTTACTAAATGTTTAAAAAGCAGAGGTGGGAGAAGTACTCATGTCTTGTAATAGAGTAAAAGTAGAAGTACTCATGTCTTAATAATAAGTTATATTTATATAGCGCTTTTCTGGAACTCAAAGATGCTTAGCTTACTTCTCTTGTACTTGAGTAAAGTAGAAGTACTCAGATCTTGTACTTGAGTTAAAGTAGAAGTACTCTGATCTTGTACTTGAGTAAAAGTAGAAGTACTCAGATCTTGTACTTGAGTAAAAGTAGAAGTACTCAGATCTTGTACTTGAGTTAAAGTAGAAGTACTCTGATATTTGACTTGAGTTAAAGTAGAAGTACTCAGATCTTGTACTTGAGTTAAAGTAGAAGTACTCTGATATTGTACTTGAGTAAAAGTAGAAGTACTCAGATCTTGTTCTTGAGTAAAAGTAGAAGTATTCAGATCTTGTACTTGAGTTAAAGTAGAAGTACTCAGATATTGTACTTGTGTAAAAGTAGAAGTACTCAGATATTTTACTTGTGTAAAAGTAGAAGTACTCAGGTCTTGTACTTGAGTTAAAGTAGAAGTACTCAGATATTGTACTTGAGTTAAAGTAGAAGTACTCTGATATTTGACTTGAGTTAAAGTAGAAGTACTCAGATCTTGTACTTGAGTTAAAGTAGAAGTATTCAGATATTGTACTTGTGTAAAAGTAGAAGTACTCAGATCTTGTTCTTGAGTAAAAGTAGAAGTACTCAGGTCTTGTACTTGAGTAAAAGTAGAAGTATTCAGATCTTGTACTTGAGTTAAAGTAGAAGTACTCAGATCTTGTTCTTGAGTAAAAGTAGAAGTATTCAGATCTTGTACTTCAGTAAAAGTAGAAGTACTCAGATCTTGTACTTGAGTTAAAGTATAAGTACTCAGACCTTTTACTTGAGTAAGAGTAGAAGTACACAGAACTTGTACTAGAGTAAAAGTAGAAGTACTCAGACCTTGTACTTGAGTTAAAGTAGAAGTACTCTGATCTTGTACTTGAGTAAAAGTAGAAGTACTCAGATCTTGTACTTGAGTAAAAGTAGAAGTACTCAGATCTTGTACTTGAGTTAAAGTAGAAGTACTCTGATATTTGACTTGAGTTAAAGTAGAAGTACTCAGATCTTGTACTTGAGTTAAAGTAGAAGTACTCAGATATTGTACTTGAGTAAAAGTAGAAGTACTCAGATCTTGTACTTGAGTTAAAGAAGAAGTACTCAGATCTTGTACTTGAGTAAAAGTAGAAGTATTCAGATATTGTACTTGTGTAAAAGTAGAAGTACTCAGATCTTGTTCTTGAGTAAAAGTAGAAGTATTCAGATCTTGTACTTGAGTTAAAGTAGAAGTACTCAGATATTGTACTTGTGTAAAAGTAGAAGTACTCAGATATTGTACTTGTGTAAAAGTAGAAGTACTCAGATATTGTACTTGTGTAAAAGTAGAAGTACTCAGGTCTTGTACTTGAGTAAAAGTAGAAGTACCAGAGTTAGGGCTCCTCGATTATGGCAACAATCATTATCTCGATTATTTGGGTCAATAATTGATATCACGATTATTAAAAACGAATATCCATTTAGTTTGAAAACCCATTTATTGAAAAACTAATTTGAACAGTATGTGTTAAACAGTTGATTACCCTGAACTTTAAGTATCATTCAACTGAAAAACCAATAAAATAAAATAAATAATCTTTTTATTTCTTGCGATTAAAATACGATTAACTGAGCACCCCTAACCAGAGTGTAGGAATACTCTGTTTCAGTAAAAGTCCTGCATTCAAAATGTTCCTCAAGTAAAAGTAGAAAAGTATTCTCATCAAAATATAGTGAAAGACAGTAAAAGTAGTCATTGTGCAGATTGGTCCATTTCAGAATAATATATATGATATGTTTTATAATGATTGATCATTAAAGTGTTCTCAAAGCTGCTAAAGGTGCAGCTAGTTTGAATGACTTTGTATACTGCAGGGTAGCTGGTGGATTTACTCCAGGTGGAACTAAAGTCTGATTTAACACTTGATTATATTTCACATCATTCATCCACATCTGTGAAGTAACTAAAGGGTTTTAATACATGTAGGGGACAAAGTCTCATAAAGTGGAAATCCTCGAGCAAAGTACCTCAAAATGGTCCTTAAGCCTCTGAGTAAATGTAGTCAGGTCCCACCTCTGTTCAAAATGAAATATGAGCGATGAGAGTTGGTGTTATTCTATCCACTAATGAAAATGACATTAACTCCAGCCATTGCTCACCCTCACGGCCCGGCCCCCTGAAGCATGTGAGGATCAACAGATCAAGCTTTAGCTTCTTATGGGATGGTTTTTTTGTTTTCTAAGTTTGTACACCAATTTAAAAAAAAGAAAAACATGTACCTTTCTGTTGGGATAACCACTTTGACTATGGCTTGCGACAGAGTCTGTATATGAAGTCACATCAGATAATAAACATAGAATGTGAGTATTGTTAAAAAGGCAACAGGTGAAAAATATAAAAAATGCATTTAAAGTGCAAACAGACAACAACTGCTTTCCTTCACTGCTGTCAGTGTTTGACTTCATTTCAATCATCTAATCATCTCCACACGCTAACATTTCATTACTCCCACACGTTCATATATGGGTCAATGTCGTGGCACCGGTTTTCTTTCCAAGCGTCAAAAATAATCTGAACTATATTATTTATAAGTAGCAGCTTTCATTTTTATGTAAACACAATATTCATATTTTCTTTTGTTAATCAAAGTGTCTAAAATATATTGTGGTGCAACTGACGGTCTTGAATTCTGTTTCAAAAACTAAGAGGCGAGAAGCCCCTCCCTTTCCGGGGAGCTCCATGGGACCTTATTTCTGAAAAAGTTTGTATTGAAGTCAATGGAGAGAGAAAGATTATCTTTCCATCCCATTTGAATTGTGCCACGAATTACACATATGATGTTTGTCCATTTAAATGATCATTTTGCAAGTCACAATTTTTT